>NC_134556.1:25500099-26106700 GCF_025594145.1 Primulina tabacum | reverse complement strand
GTCTATCTTGAGCTGTCTTCATTCTCTGATGAATCAGCTTCACTTTCTCAGTCATATCTCGAATCAAATCAGGCCCAAGTTCAGGTACCTCAGATATCTCATCCCAATAAAGATGGGATCTGCACTTCTTGCCGTACAACGCTTCAAACGGAGCCATCTCTATACTCGTCTGATAGCTGTTGTTGTACGAGAATTCAGAAAGATGCATAGAATCTTGCCAACTAGTGCCAAAATCTAGCACTACAGCTCTCAGCATATCCTCCAATGTCTGTATAGTCCGCTCTGATTGTCCGTCGGTCTGAGGATGATATACAGTACTCAAATGTAATTTCGTACCTAGAGCTTGATTCAAATTGTGCCAAAAGTGTGAAGTAAATCGAGGATCACGATCTGATACAATCGACTTCGGCACACCATGAAATCTGACCACTTCTCTGACATAAATCTATGCCATCTGGTCGTGTCTGTATGTCATTCTGTAAGGATTAAAACATGCTGATTTGGTTAATCTATCAATAACGACCCAAATCGCATCGCAATGTCTAGAGGATTATGGTTGCTTTGTAACAAAATCCATGGAAATGTAATCCCATTTCCATTCTGGAATAGATAAGCTATGCAACAGACCTCCTGGTTTCTTTCTTTCTGCTTTCACTTGTTGGCAATTCAAACATTTGGATATAAATTATGCAATGCCTGCCTTCATTTGTTTCCACCAAAACTGTTTCTTCAAATCATTGTACATCTTTCTGCCACCATGATGAATACTCAAACGACTACAGTGTGTTTCTGTCAAAATCTGCTGTTTCAAATCTGAAACATCTGGCACGACAAGTCGATTATTCACATACAATATATCATCACGAACTTGATATTCTGATTGATGCCCTGATCTGACCATCAATATTGAGTTCTGAACATTCTGATCAACTTTCTGTGTTTCTTTAATTCTTAAAATCAATTCTGGTTCAACTTGAATGGCATACAATCTCAGAGGTTGACAATCTGTCTCAAATACTAATCCAGAAAGACAGCAATCTTCAATCAAATTCCAAACACCAATCATCGACAAGGATAAAGAACGTACCTTTCGACTCATTGCATCCGTTGTTGCATTTGATTTTCCCGGATAATATTTGATTTAACAATCAAAATCTTTCAATAAATCAAGCCATATTCGTTGTCTCATATTCAATTTTGACTGTGAAAATAAATATTTCAAACTCTTGTGATCAGAATAAATCTCAAATTTCTCGCCGTATAGGTAGTGACGCCAAATCTTCAATGCAAATACGATGACAGCCAATTCAAGATCATGAATCGGATAGCGAGTCTCATGTGGTTTCAATTGTCTTGAGGCATAGGCAATAACATGTCCAAGCTGCATCAAAACACAACCTATTCCTCTGTGTGAAGCATCACAATAAACAACAAAATCACCAGTACCTGACGGAATAGTCAATACAGGAGCACTGGTTAATCTCTTCTTCAATTCTAGAAAACTGGATTCACAAGCTTCTGACCAAACAAACGGGGCATTCTTCTGAGTCAACTGAGTAATCGGCTTAGCAATGCTGGAAAAATCTTTATTGAATCGACAATAGTAACCTGCCAAACCCATAAAACTGCGTATCTCTGGCACTGATGTCGGTCTAGGCCAACTGATCACAGCCTCAACTTTGCTAGGAGCAACAGAAATACCATCTTCAGATATAATGTGTCCCAAAAATATCACTTGCTTCAGCCAAAACTCACATTTAGACAACTTGGCATACAATTTCTCATTTCTCAGAATCTTCAATACAGTTCTCAAATGCTCAGTATGATCATTCAAATTCTTTGAATAAATCAGAATATCATCAATAAAGATAATCACAAACTCATCAAGATATTTCTGAAATACACGGTTCATCAAGCCCATAAATACAGCTGGAGCATTCGTTAAACCAAACGACATGAAGATAAACTCATAATGACCATACCTTGTTCTGAACGCTGTCTTCGATATATAAAAATCTCTGACTCTCGGCTGATGATATCCAGATCTCAGATCGATCTTGGAATAAATAGAAGAACCCTACAGCTGATCAAATAAATCGTCAATACGAGGCAAATGATATTTATTCTTTATCGTAGCCTTGTTCAGTTGCTGATAGTCAATGCAGAGTCTCATTGAACCATCTTTCTTTCTAACAAACAGTACTGGAGCGCCCCAAGGAGAAACACTCGGTCTGATGTACCCCTTGGCCAGTAAATCTTCTAACTGATCTTTCAATTCTTTCAATTCAATCGGTGCCATTCTGTAAGGAGTTTTAGAAATAGGAACAGTACCTGATAACAATTCAATACTGAAGTCTATTTCTCGGATTGGAGGCGAACCCGGAATCTCATTTGGAAAGATATCAGTAAACTCACATACCACTGTCAGATCTGCCAATGACGGGCTCGATTTCAGTACGTCTACTGAATACACAAGGAACCCCTCTGCTCTTTTCTATAATAGTCGAGTCATAGACAACACAGATATCAAATGAATTCTAGCTCTAGAACCCTTACCGTAAAATTTTCAATCATCAGCCATATCAGGTCTGAATCTCACAATCTTCTGAAAACAGTCTACGGTAGCTCTGTACTTGGTCAGCATATCAATACCGATAATGCAGTCAAAATCAGAAAAAACGAGTACAATACAATCTATCTCAATCTAATTCCCATCATAATGCAGTATACAATGTTTAACAGACTTCACTGATATAAGACCTCTCCCCAAAGGTGAAGAGACAGATACTACAGCAGATAATGAATCAACAGGCAAATCATGTATCAACGCAAATCGCTTAGATATAAATGTATGCGATGCACCCGTATCAATCAATACATAAGCATAGTAACCACAAAGAGAACAGTTACCTGCAACAACATCATCAGGTGCTTCCTGAGCCTGTTCTTCAGTCAACGCAAATACTCTGGCCTGCTGTCTCGAAGGCTGGCTAACAGTCTGGCTTCCTTCTCGCCTTGGTTGTGACTGAGTAGTAGGTGGTGCCTGGAAGGAGTGAACAGCAGATGATCGTCTATCAGTCTGAGCCACTGATCCAGATGATTCTGCTCCATGGGATCTTTGGGAACCTCGATGTGGACAGACTCTAGCAAAATGTCCTTGTTGTCGACAGATGCTACAACTACCAAATACTCCTTGGCATTGCTCTGTGGGATGTCTCCCGCCATAAGTTCTGCAATAGACCCCTGTATTACTCTGGCTCTGTCGTGAACCACTGGAGCTAGATGAACTACTACCAGACTTCTTAAACTGTTTCCCTCGAGCTTTCAAATGATCTTTCTTTCCACTGCTGCTACCACCACTATCAAATCTGGGAAGGGGTTGGTGGAACTGAGTGGGAGGTTGTTGCTGTTTCGGTGATGGAGCAACATACGAAGCTCCTTTCTACCTGATCAGGCTGGCTTCTGCTCCTTTGGTTCTATTCAAAGCATCCGCAAAGTTATTCGGTCTCCCAGCAATTACCAGTGTAAAGATCTCAGGATTCAGCCCATTGATGAATTGATCAGCCACTACTTCATCATTCTCAGCAACATGAGGAGCAAATCGTAACAAGGTAGAGAACTTAGCCACATATTCTACAATATTCAGGTGACCCTGTCTCAGATTAGCAAACTCTGCACCCTTATTTTTTCTATACGATACTGGGAAGAATCTTTGATAAAATTTTGTTTTAATGATCTTCCAATTAATAACCGTACCTATATGCTCCAACGCTCTTTTAGTTTTGAGCCACCAATTCTTTGCAACGTCATGAAATTGATGCCCAATTAGTCTAACTCTCGTTCATCTGTATAACCAAGTGAATCAAATAACATCTCAATATCATCGAGCCAACTATCACAATCAATCGAATTCTCAGTGCTCTTCAGGGTTGGCGGTTTGAACGACTGAAATCTCTTCAGCAGTGTTTCCATGGTTGTTACTGTGACTTTCCATCGAATTAGTTGAGGTACTACCCTGTTCTAGGATTCTTCGAGGAGGCATATCTGATTATCAAAATGGTTAGTCACCAAATATAACAAATCTGTTTCAGTCCTCCTCTGATCATCATACCTCTGATCAAGAATCGGTTCTGATTCATTCTCAAGTCATACATGTTTCCAATCAACTCAGATATTCAAGTAAACATGTATTTTTAAAGCAGTAAGACATGCTAGCAGCAAAAAAGTAGGAAAGAAAACTCAAACTACCCCGCTCACTCGCTTCTATCCCAGTCTAAGAAATATACTGCTCTGATACCACCTATTGTGGGGACCCGGACGCTGACTCATCTTCTTAATCACCATTAGGATCAATTAATTAAACATGGGTCATAATTTTTTTTAAATGTTGAACACTATACAAACAAGTGTACAAAATCTATAATAATTTAGGTCACATCTCATTCACATTATAAGATCAAGTTTAATATCTACAACAAGATCCAAAGTACATGTCTTGTACAAAAGAAAATCATAACAACCTAATGTTCATTCACTACATATCAAGTAATGAAAACAACTCTACTTCTGGGTCCGAATCTCCACTCTAAACTCAATCTCTCATCCTCTTCTCGACCCTGATCATGTCCCACATGTTGTCATGCACACATAAAACACAACAACAGCCGGATAACTCCGGTGAGAAATATATTCCCAGTATAAACAATGTATACATGCAATCATATAAACAGATATAAAAGCATAGAACAGTTATCAATAACATGTATCATAATCCGAAAAACATGAATAGATATAAAACTGTAAATCAAACTCTTTGACTCTTAATCTCTGACTCGACTCTCCCTTAGAGATCCCGGTTCCCGGACTTTGGTACATCATATCGAATCTCTCCAATAGGAGTCGATCTACTCCTAAGCAACATTGATATAAACCAAATATCCAGTGACTTGGCACCTCTGCCAATGACTAGGCACATCTGCCCAAGACTCTAACTCATGCTTTGCTATAAATCAATAGACTAAGCATATCAATCTCTTGAATTGAAAACATCAAAACAATTACAATAAAGTATGTGATTTTGGAAAACTCAAGTCGAATCTAACTCGAGTCGTATCTTCCTGGTTTAACATTGATTTATACCTTTCTTTTGTCGATCTGACGAAGTCGAAGTCTTGAATTCGAAGATGTCAATACTCAATCTGGCAATGACATTCGAAATATAAAATATCACTATACAACTTAAATCAATACTGGATATGATCTGAACTCAATCTAATTCTGTTTCGACGTCATAACTGCACAATCTCGACATACCCAGCAATACCATATCAACAGATACAAATCATAATTCATAATCGATAACAAACACAATCTGATATTCTCAAAATCGGTATAATCTCAATCAAATTCAATCTGAACATGATAACAATTTCATACGGTATTTGTTCTTCGATCCGGTTTCGATTATACGATTACAACAATCTCAGGAACAGATAATATAGATCAAATCATAATTCCTCCAACATTATATTTTCAAACTACGCTGAAAAGAAATCAAACTTACATCCCGTTGAAGCTCTTGACTGAGAGAAGCACGGTACCAAACTCAGATTGAAATTCTGACGGTCGGATCTTGTACAAGCACAATCCTAAAATATGAAGGCTTGAAGGTTCTCGGGAGCTTCCCTGTGTTTTCTCTGAAAATTCTCAAGGAGGAATGAAGGAATTTACATACATAATTGCATGGGAATGACATGTGGCTTATTCTTTGTACTGCACGTCTCGCGCATATGCGCGACCTTCACTGGCGCATATGCGCGAGACTCTCTGTCTCGACATTTTACCTTTCATCAGCTTGTGCATATGCGCACCCTGTCCTCGCGCATATGCGCGAGAGCTACTGTCTCGGCACTTGGCTTCTTCACATGCTCGCCTCTTCTCGCAGCATATGCACGAGGTCTTCTGCCATGCTCGCGCATATGCGTAGTTCAGTGTCGCGCATATGCGTGAGACCTTCTGTCCTCGCACAACACAATATCACAAGCTTTACCAAATCTGGTCTCGGAGTGGTCCTTCTATAATCACATCAATTCATAATCAAAAATCTCAGATTAACAGAATAAAATCTCGGGCATTACACTTTCTGTCCGAGTGTAGGTTTCTAGAAGACCGGCCCTAAGGTGAAAGAATGTTTGGTTTTAACTTATTTTCAAGTTCTAATAGTGAGTTCATGTCTTTTATTGTTGGGAAATATCCACACATCATTTTAGAGATTGTTTGGGGTTCGATGTCATGGGTTAGTACGATGATTAAACGAGGTCAAGTCCCGAGTGATCTAGAATGTCATAAGCTATTTATTTACTTCGGTGGTGAGCACGATTACCTACATCTAAGTTATGAAATTTAAGTGCATGAAATGTGTTAGTATGTGCAGCAGTGGCCCCAAGCGAGATCCAACGAATCTCTCAACGCCAAGTAAGTATGTTCGACGTGCAAGAGAAAATATTTTTAAGTTTTTAGGTATGCTAAATGTCTTGTGACCAACTTATGAATGGGATTGGAAGTCGGTGAACGTGGCCGAGGACCTCTCCACCCATGGTAAAACATGACCGAATTTAGATCAGGATTGGAAAGCGGTAAAGCATGACCAGGGACCAATCCACCCATTAAAGCATGAACGGGGATCTCATGTATGTGGTAATGGACTTTCCCTGCCAGCCCAGTACTGTGGTTTAGTCTGATCAATGCGTATTTATGTATGGGTCACTTGCTTTGAAACATATCTCTACGAAAAATGATGAAGTTTATGTATGTTTATGTATGTATGATGGAAGCATGTTTAAGAAACGTTTTACATTGATGGCACGTCTATGTTATGTATGTATGTTCAAGCTTTTATATGCATGTTCAAGTTTCAAGTATGTAAACCCTATTTAAAAGATGCATGTGGTTTTACTACGTAGTACTTGTTATGTTCAGTTTATACATGCTGAGTCTTTAGACTCACCAAACTTGATCGATGCAGGTGATGATGACTTTGAGGAGACGAGGGGTGGGGACCAATGAGCCGACTTGGACTGAGAAGGAGGCTAAACCCGAGGATCGCCCATGTTTTAAGATTTTAAGCACGAAAGTTTCCATACTCTGATTTCATGAAGTGGTTTATGATTTTTAAGCGATTATTACTTTTGGCAAACTTGGTTTTGGTTGTTTTTATTGCAATTGTTTTTAGACGAGCAAGTTATTTAATGCAAATTTGAAAGTTTATTTTGTATTTAGGAAAATTTTTATTTTTCCGCAAATTTTAAATAGATTAAAAGTACGATATGTTACAGTTCTGGCTTGACATAGTGGCATGCTTTGGCCACATCGTATCTCGAGAGGGTAATGAGGTCGACATTGGTAAGGTCGAAGCACTCAGAGATTGGCCAGTGCCTAAGAGCATGGCAGAGATCCGTAGCTTCTTGGGATTGGCTGGGTACTACAGGAAATTCATTCAGGGCTTCTCCTCTACCACGCTGCCTATGACTGCCTTGACGAAGAAGAATACCAAGTTTATCTGGTGATCTGAGTGCCAGGAGAGTTTTGACATACTGAAGCTAGCATTGACCACAACACCAGTTCTAGCTATGCCATCAGGGCAAGGAGAGTTCGTGGTTTACATAGATGCTTCGAAGCTCGATTTGGGCAAGGTTCTGATGTAGAATGAAAGAGTTATATTCTACGCGTCCAGACAGCTGAAGGTCCATGAGAAGAATTATCCGACTGAAGACCTCGAGCTAGCAGTAGTGGTATTTGCCTTGAAGATTTGGAGACACTATCTGTATGGGGAGAAGTGCAGGATTTTCACTGACCACAAGAGTCTGAAGTACTTCTTCACATAGAAAGATCTGAACATGAGGCATAGGAGATGGCTAGAGCTAGTGAAGGATAATGACTGTTACATTAGCTACCATACGGGTAAGGCTAATGTGGTTGCAGACGCTCTGAGCAGAAAGCACGCAGTGATTGCTCATTTGTCGCTACAAAGACCGCTACAGGCGGATATTCAGATATTTGAGCTAGCACTTTATGCAAGAGGGAATGCCCCAGACCTTGCTACTCTGATAGTACTACCGACATTGAGAGACAGAATTCAGGCATGGCAGACTTCTGACGAGCAGTTGCAAAAGTGGAGACAGAGGGAGGAGGGCTAAGGTCCATAGACTGTATACAGTTTTGGACGCCATATTCAGATATAGGCACCACCTATGGGTTCCTGACAGTGATTTCCTAAGAGCAGATATCTTGAGCGAGTCTCACAGCACCCCGTACTCCATCCATCCAGGGAGTAAGAAGATGAATAAAGACCTTCAGACTCTTTATTGGTGGCCGGGCATGAAGCGCGATATTCTGCATTTCGTCTCTGGGTGTTTGACATGTCATCAGGTCAAGGCCGAGCAACAGAGATCTGTAGGGAAGCTGAGACCCCTCCCTATTCCCGAGTGGAAATGGGAGAACATCAGCATGGACTTTGTGGCAGGACTTCCGAGAACTACTGAAGGATTTAATTCCATATGGGTGATTGTTGATTGGCTCACTAAATCAGCTCATTTTCTACCGATCAAGAAGACTTTCACCATGCTCAGTACACAGAGCTGTATATCAGAGAGATAGTTGTCATACAGGGATATGAGGTTCACATCTTCGTTCTGGAAAGAGTCTACACAAGGCACTGGGTACTAAGCTGCTATTCGGTACTGCCTTCCATCCTCAAACATACAGACAGTCAGAGAGGGTGACTTAACTCTGGAGGACCAACTCCGAGCTTGCATGATATACTTCCAGGGCAGTTGGGAGCTGAAAGTTACCTCTTGTAGAGTTCACATACAACAACAGTTATCAGGCGTCTATCGGTATGGCTCCATATGAGGCACAGTACGGGAGGAAGTGCGAGTCGCCAGTGTATTGAGATGAGGAAGGAGAGAGGGCCGAGTTGGGTCCGAACATTGTCAGGCAGACAATAGAGTTATTGGTCAGGATTCGAGACAGGATGAGGACTCCTCAGAGCCGTCAGAAAAGTTATGCAGAGCAGAGGACCAGATATATCGAGTTCACAGTACGGGATCACGTTTTTGTGAAGGCCGCACCAATGAAGGGTGTGATGAGATTTGGGAAGAAGGGTAAGCTCAGCCCTAGATTCATCGGACATTTCAATATCCTAGAGAGAGTTGGAACACTTGCATACAGAGTTGCATTACCGCGAATCTGGCGGGACTTCATAATGTGTTCCACGTCTCTATGCTGTGGAAGTACATGTCGAATCCTTCGCATGTGCTGAACTATGAGCCACTTCAGCCAACACCGCACCTGTCGTTGGAGGAGAGACCCACTTAGATTTTGGATAGATCGGAGAAGAGGCTCTGTGAAACTTCTATTAACATAAAATGCCGAAATATTTTTTTTTGTAAAAGCTCACATTTTCGAAATATGCACTTAAATTGAAACGTATGCTTATTCGTTTTCTTAAAAAGTACTAGAAATTTTTTTTTCCTCACATTTTCGGCCTATACATATGCATATGCATAAAATACTTTTGCACCATTTTTAAAATAAAACATCCAACCAGTACTTGAAAATCCAAGGGGAATAGTCAAACATGAAATCGTAAATCGTTTTATCAAATCTAAAAAGCAATAAATGCTTGAAAAGTATAGCCCATACTAAACCTCTCAAAATCTCTCAAAAAGCATAAATAAAATGTCGTAAAAATGTTTCTTAAAATCATAAACTTAAATGCGGAAATAGAAGCGCTGGTCCTCGGGTTATGTGCACCGACAGTCCAGCAAGTCACTCGTCAAGACCTCCATTATCATAGTTATTTATATCACCTGCATCATACACACCTAGTGAGTCTAAAGACTAATCACGTCCCATCTTTGATAACAAGTAATACGTAATACAGTTAACATATAACAGTGAAAAATACTTGTACTAAAAATATCATTTTCTTAATAATGCATAAACTTTAAATTTAAACATTTTCAAAAAAAAACATATCACTTAAACATATTCATATTCATATCCATATTCGTGTCCATATTCATATTCATATTCATGTTCATGTTCGTGTTTGTTGAATTCAGATCGTGATTGTGACTCGTATTCTTGATCGTATTGGGCGATGGATCCATCTAAAGAAAACAACAGCTACTGGGCGGCGGGGACACCAGAGACACTCTCACCCGTCAACTGGCCAACGTATTAACATATTCGTATTCGTATCACGTATTCGTATTCGTATCCGTATCCAAGAAAATACGATCGTTGGGCTCCCACTGGGACCATAACCCTCACGATATCTCCAACATGTAGTAGTCACAATCCTTCACATCCTTCAACATATCGTATTTCCATCACTTAGTAAAAACATGCATATAATATCATTTTATTTTGAAACCAAGCATGCAACATATCTTTTAAATGTCCAATTTAAACTTAATAATTTATGAACATTTAAAAATCATGATTTCAACATATTAAAATTCATAAACATGTGAAATAATCATATTAACATATAAAACAGCAAATAGAGCACTGTCATGACGTTTACTAATTTTCCGGTGTAAAAAGACCGTTTTACTCCTGGACGTGACATTTTACGTTTTTGACATTTTATTGATTTTCTTGACTCTAACATATCCCAATTAATTATTTAAGCCTAATTTAAAATTTTCATAATTTTATTTAGCTTAAAACTAGGCTTTTTAATTAATTCGTAATTAGACGTTTTGAAGGCGTTTTAATTCCGAAAAATCCCAAACTTTAATATAAAATTTCTAAATTTAGTCTTTTTATATTATTTTAGTCCCCATGAACCACGACTCGACCTCCACGAGCCGTTTTTCAATTATTTAAGTTTAGGAAACCCTAATATGACACATAAACTTCGACCCCGAGCCATCTCTTGATTTTATCGAGTCACCCCCGAGCCATAATAAACCAGACCCTGACCAACATGTTAGAGCACCCTACTGGACCCAAGGATCCCACGAAAAACACCCCAAACAGAACAACAACGCCCCCAATCCCCTAACCTAAGCTGGCCAAGAGTCCTAGGATGGAAGGACTCCTTGTTCTAATTCGTAGGACCCTACCAGCGAGCCTAACCCCTGAACCCACCTGATTTGCACTTACTTAGGACCCTAAGGACCCGCTCAGACCCAGCATTCAAACCCCAGGCCAAGCCCCCTCGCCCCAAACAAGCTCTGCACCCTGCGCACCAAAGTGGCAGTTTCTCGGGTAGGAGTCCTTGCTGTCAAGGACTCCTCTCAAGCCCCTTAGCTTGAGTCCTAGCATGGCTAGGACTCTGCCTTGGTCTCACTCACGGACCTGGCTAGCCCCTGGTTGCAGCCAAACCATGCCCAGCCCTTAAACAAGCGAACCAAGCCTCCATGACAGCAACACGTCTCCAGCTTGTGTTCCGTGCTTGATGTTGCGTGTTGTGTGGTTCTAAGACACCTTAAACTCATGTAAAACAATACCATAATACTTCCTAGCCATGGCAACCCCTTTATGCACTTAAACAACACAATTTGGATTAAATATTCTACTTCAAAATTTCATGATACATGCAAAAACGAACTTGAAACAAAAGTGTCACTTGTTTTAAATCTTTTCAAGCATAAAATATAATATGATGTGATGATGTTTTGAAGGAAAGAATGGGTGTGCCTTTGCATTTTAAACTGCACGATTATTCGTCGACGATTTGCGAAGAACGAACAAGGACCTTGGCTTAAATTCCCTTGAAATTTACCGAAAATTTTCCTCTTCAAATTGTGGAGGTGGGTGCCGTGTGTTTGATTTTGATGGGGAGAGTTTTGATGTGTGCAAAGTGGTTGGCCGTGTGATTGAGATGCAAGTGTAGGGTTTTTATGTGTTTTATCATATTTAAACACTAATTAAATCACTAATTAAGGCTTAGGCCCATTAAGCATAAATTTAGGCCCATTAGTGTTTGATTAGGATTTAATTAAAATATTAAAATAGTTTTGCTGAAATAAGTTTGTGAATTTATTAGCCGGGTTGCCAAAACGTTTGTAATTTTGTTCAAAAACCCACACCGATAAAATTTACGTCTCGGCGTATAAAATCACCTTAAAACCCCTTATTTTCAAAAATCAGAAAAATCATCACCCTTAATTTAAATAATTAAAAACAATTATTTAATAAAAACATTTTCTAATTTTCAACCATCGATATCCGTTCCTCGATCGCAACTCGAATAACCTTTAAAAATACATTTTAATGCAACAATGTAAAAAAATATATTTTAAACATGTCAATATGCATAACATATTTAATTAGTGCAATTAAAATATTTAATTAAAATACAAAGGGAATTTAATAACTCATGCACATGGTCCGCGTGGACTTTTAAATTTTCGGGGCGTTACATAAATATTTTGCATGCATGCAACCCTACTGAAAAACATACCATTTCAAATAATCGTAAATGTTAAACCACTTAAAACAGTACATATAAAATTGCCAAACTCAACCAACAGAAAAATCGTAACATAACGAGTAAAAATCTTAAAACCAGCAAAGTAACAAAACCAATGTATAAAATGATCATATCCTCTCAAAACTCATAAAAAACATCATGTGTGAAAGAAAGTGGTCCTCGGGTCGTGCACGCACATCCAGTCCTGTCGCCTCAGAGTTCGGCACCTCCAGTCCCCTCATAAACATGCTCACCTTCATCACACACGTCTAGTGATTTTAAAGACTCAACACACATGTACTTGGAATACGTACATATATATAGCACACAGCAAGTGAAATTATATTGTAATGAATATACCTTTCATGAACTTGAAAAGCGTAAATGTAAACGTGTCATATGGAATCGTAATATGTCAAAACAGCTCATCATTATCATCATTCATCATTATACATCATTTTTTTTAGTGAATTCAGTTCATTAGTTGTGACTGTTGTACATCATTCATCATTTACGATGGATCCATCATACATAAGCGCGGTATCCAGTGGCTGTCGGACATCAGTGACAGTATTACCCATCCACTGTGCCTAGGCCTCATTATCAGCATTTACATATACATCTTAAGCATTTATATATACATCAATAGCCATAACTAATTCTCATCCTTCAAAATTTCATCATTTTCATCACTTACGAAAATCATGCACATGTGTAGATTTTTTTTAAAATCAACATACAACGTATATTTCATAATTTCATAAAAATCATGATCATGATGCATGAACATTTAAAAACTCATAAATTGTGCTCAGGACGCTGCCAGGACTAAAAATTCACCCCAGGAGAAAAATGACCATTGTGCCCCTGGAAACACAAAATGACCGTTTTACCCCTAGACCTCTAAATTTTGACCTGATGCTTATCAATCTCCTTAAAACATCCCAAAATATATTTAAAAGTGTTTCCTAGATGTAAACTCGAGCATGTTTCAAAACTTAACCGATTCGTTTTAAAACTTGAATCGGGGTCCCGGTTTTAACCCGTATCGACCTGAAACTTAACTGAATTTTTCCCAAACTTTTACCATACCTAAACCACACTCTAATAGCCCTTAAAAAGCCCACTATTACTCCCTAAAACATTACCACAAGCTGCTGCAAAAATCTGCATGATCGCCCCTTGAAACCCTAAACGCCCATTTTCCATATTTTCGATCCTAGCCTACAACCGACGGAACCAGCCACACACCAGCCCCACCTAACCCACTTTAGGACCTTATTAGACCTACTGTCCCCACGGACACATCTCCATGCCAGCCGTGAAGCGCAACCAATCCCTCAAGAACAAGCATGGCTGTGCCTTACCCGAAACACAATAGGCTCCTAACTTGTCCACTTTCTTCCTAGCCCACCCCTATCTTTTGTTGGACCCTCCTGGATTGCACCTTAACATGGTTTATCCCTTCCCCATCCGCGCCTTCTTGAACCCTCACTAAACGCCAAGGAAATTTCTAGCCGCCTAGACAGACAATCGGCCCTCTCCTATACCATACACCCTTAAACCTTCAAGACTGTGTCACCTCATCTTATAGCATACAAACCCCTTAGAAACTATGAAAAATTGGCAACCCCTTGCAACAAATCAATAAAACGTGAGTATGCAACGTAAAAGTGCAAATCGTGACAAAACTTGAACAAAACGTAACTACATGTTAGATCAAAGGATGAACATGCATTTACATATATTTCAACAATATTATGGTGTGAATGAGGAGAAAAACGAAATACAAGAATGTCTTGATGTGTAGATGCTTGAAAACTCGAAGAATCACGCGTCGGAGAAGTACTAGAGGAGCGGGGAGGTAACTTGTTTGAAGGAGGAATAATGGAGGGCTGAAGCTTGCTGAATGTTTGCTGCTGTAACTAACGTGAAAGAGGCTGCTGGAGGATGAGTTGGGCGGCCACTCGATATAAAATAGGTTTAGGGTTTTGCTAATTAAGTTTAAGCCATAAAATAATACACTAATGGTGTAATGTACAATAAAATTTTCTTAAATAAATCGTAATTATCAAATTGCGTTAACAAATATTTGATCTTCTAAAATATTTGGAATAAAACAACTACCATCAAAGTTTGCAAAAAGGGAACGTTTAAACATTGTCATCACAACTCATGAAATTAAGTATTTGAACATGCATAAAGTCTTAAAACATGGGCGGTCCTCGGGTTTAGCTTTCTGCGCAGACCGAGCAAGCCAATTGGTCCCCATCCCTCGTCTCCTTAAACTCATCCTCACCTGCATCGATTAAGTCTAATGAGTCTAAAGACTCAACACGTATAAACTGGAGATAACAAGTAATACGTAATAAAACCACATGCAACTTAAAAGTTGAACGTACATACATAAACTTGAACGTACTAACATAAACATAGACGTGCCATCATCGTAAAACTTTTCGTAAACATACTTACATCATACACACTTGAACATGCATAACTTCACCATTTTGCGTAGAGATATGTTTCAAAGCAAGTGACCCATACATAATTGCGTCAGATCAGACTAAACCATAGTACTGGGCTGGCAGGAAAATCCACTACCACATACATGAGATCCCCGGTCATGCTTTACCGGGTGGCTTGGTCCCTGGTCATGCTTTAACGCTTTCCAATCATGATCTAAACCCGGTCATGCTTTACTGGGGTGGAGAGGTCCTCGGCCACGTTCACTGACTTCCAAACCTGTTCATAATCGGTCACAAGATATTTAGCATACCTCTAAAAAAAATAAAATATATTTCCCTTTTCACGTCGAACATACTTACATATGGCGTTGAGGGATTCGTTGGATCTCGCTTGGGGCCACTGCTGCACATACTAGTATGTGTTCAAGCACTTATCTTTCAAAACTTAGACGTATTAATCATGTTCACCCCAAAAATTACAAATTTCTTATGACGTTCTAAATCTCTCGGGACTCGACCTCGTTTAATCATCGTAATAAACCATGACATCGAACCCGAAAACAAATCCCAATATTTTCCCAAACATGGAGGACACGACCCCGTGTACACATCCGGGTCTGGGTTCGTGTAGCCTCTACAAACTTAACCTACGAAATTAACAAAGGCACGGACCCCGTGTCAGGGTCCGGGTCTGGGTCCGGGTAGACATTGGAATTTCATACCACAAAAGAAACAAAGGCACGGACCCCGTGTCTGAGTCTGTCTACGGGTCCGTGTAGACTCTGAAAAATGATACCCAACGAAAATCACTACACTTGTGTCTCAATCCTCAAAACTAGTTTGTGCGGACCGTGAACCAACACCTCGAGACCCATCCTAGGATGCTATGACAATGTTTCAAACTCCCAGGATGTCTCAAACCACAATACCAATCATACAATGCAACTCAAACCGTGAACACGCTATTTTGACACCAAAATGCTTCATACGACTTCTAGTGCAACCAAGTGACTATCGACACGAAACGAAGCACCAAGAATCATCCCAACATCATACTCGCAATACTTAAACGTAGCAGCGATCAGCCAACGGTTCCCAACGAAATCTGCAACAAATAAACTTCAAGAACACGTCAAGAACACATTTTCAGAAAAACTACGATTTGAGCACTCCCGCGAAAAGATCATAACTCACTCATTTCCTGTCAAAAAATTACAAATTTACTGTCAAATCAAAGTTATTGAAAAGTACTACGTTTTATATTTTGAAGTTTTTTCAGAAAATCGACAGAAAAGTCGCAGTATTTAAAATTACAGGAAATTTTGATTTTCCAGATCTAAAATCGTTTCAAAATTGATCCAACCAATTTTTGCTCAAACTTTGCACAACATTTTTCTTTAGGAAAAGTGGACGAAACTTGCTGGAAAATTGAAGAGGGAGGGGCGGCTGCTCTTGGTTCTTAGAACCCTAGGTTTTGCCCTCAAAAATTAAAATGGAAGTGAAGGAAAAATGTGTGTGTGTCGTGTAGGTGAGTGTGTGTTAAAGTATGTTTGTGCGTGCGTTTTGTAGGTAATTAGGGGTAATTATGTGCTTAATTAATAATTAACAACTAATTAAAATACTAACCTTCCTCTAACTTCAAATAAAATCTTTTAATTTAAAATAAAATGTACAAGTGACAAATCTTTAAAACTTTAAAATCATAAAATCACCTAATAATTTAATTAGGCTTTAAAAATGTTGGAAACTAAATTCCGGCGTTTGACAAAATATGAACCAACTGAAAATACGAACCAACTGATCGAGTAAAGTGAACTCAGCAACTGGACTTAACAACATAAATCAGCTGATCTAATAAAGAAAACTGATCCGTTGGAAACCGATTAGTTGATACATTCAGCCGTAACTAAACATGTCTCGGGAAAGAACATTCAACCGACAAAGAGACACAAAAGACTGCAACTGAATATGAAACGCCGCACTTCAATCAATACAGCTTAGAACATTGCATTTCGGCTAAAGCAGTTAAGATGCCGCATTACAATAAATGAAGGAATAATGAAGTGGCAATCAACGGATACAAAGATTCAAATATATCTCAAGTTACCGTTGGAAGGGAAGCTTATAAATATGACAGAAGAACAGCTGAAGCAAAATAAGATCATTCCATTCAAAGCTTGCTGTTACTCTGCCAAAATCTTAGCTCACTCTTACTTGATTTATTCGTAGCAGTCAAGGCTACAATTTGAGTTCACTAGCACTTTGTAATAATCGTTAAATTCGATAGTGCTAAGATCAGTTACGCACTGAGAACATTTTGTAATACTAAGAGTTTCAGCTTTTGGCAGTGATAAGTCCAAACTGAAGTGAGTCAGTACAAATCTTGTATTCGATCAAAGTCTTTTAGTGGAAATCCTATCCTTGAGATAGAAGGGGTGACGTAGGAGTAATTGAAATCTCCGAACAACCAGAAACAAACTTTGTGTATTTTATTTTTGTATTCTATCTTTCAGTCAGTTACTTTCCGCAACTACTTTAGTTTAACTGATTGTCATTGACCATCAAGATTCCGAGAATCAGTTTGTCACCAAACTGAACTCAAAATTCGAAAAGATTAGTTTTAATTGTGAGTGTTTATTCAACCCCCCCTTCTAAACGCTCTTGATACGTTAATCGATCATATCAAGTGGTATCAGAGCGGTTGAATCTTGTTCTTGAATACTTTTGATCTATAAACTTGCTAGCATGACTTCATTCAACAAAATTCCTATGTTCTCCAGAGAAGAATTTGACGATTGGAAAATCAGAATGCAGGCTCATTTAGCTGCACAAGATGATGACATGTGGTATGTCATAACTGATGGATCCATAAAGATTCTAAAAAAATACAGCAGTTGCCATAACAGAAGGGGCACCACAAAGAATAGAAAAGCCCAGAGATGAATGGACAACTGAAGACAAAAGAAAAGCAAATCTTGATAATGTGGCTAAAGAAATTCTGTACAAAACGCTGGACAAAGTAACCTTCAGCAAAATAAAGATGTGTAAGACAACCAAAGAAATTTGGGAGAAGCTGATCCAGCTGTATGAAGGAAATGATCAAACTAAAGAAAATAAACTTTCTGTTGTTGTTCAAAAGTTTGATAACATCAAAATGAACGCAGGAGAATCAATGCACGAGTATGATGAAAGATTAAGCAGTATCATCAATGAGTTAAATGCACTTGGAAAAGTGTATACAAACAAAGAGATTGCACTGAAGGTAATGAGAGGTCTTCCCAAGGAATGGGATGTCAAGACCATGGGCAATGAGGGAGTCCAAAGATCTGAACCAGATTGAACTTCATGATCTGTTTGCTGATTTAAAGGCTTATGAATTTGAGCTGCAGACCAGAGAAGGAGAACCATCTACCCCTGCAGCCACAACTGCTCTAGCTGCTGTCAGAACAGAGCCAATCAGTTTAGTCGAGAAATCTGCTAATCAGTTGAGCAGTGGTGCTATGTCATTGTTCATCAAAAAATTTGGAAGGTTCATGAGAAAGAATCAAGGAAACTTCCAGAAGCCATACCAAAGAAACAGCTCCAAGGATGAATCAAATGCCTGCTACAACTGTGGCAAATCAGGTCACTTTATTGCTGATTGTCCTAAACCCAAGAAGGACAGTCAAGGCTCAACTGATAGAAGAAAGAAATCATATGAGCACAAAAGAAGACCCAAGAAAGATAAGAAGTCCTTCAGAAAGAAACATGAGGTACTCTTAGATGAAGAAAACAAATCTAAATGGGCAGAAACTGACAGTGAGGAGTCAGAACCAGAAAGCTCATGCAGCTCCAGTGATGATGAGGAAGTCAAGTGCTTGATGGCTAATGATGCAGAAGAAGAATCATCTAGTCAACAGGTATTTGATTTCAGCTCAACTGATTTCACACGAGAAGAACTCATTCTAACAATACATGACATGGTAAATGAGTATCAAAAGCTTGCATCATCATTTGAAAAACTCAAAGCGAAGCAAACTGATCCCACAGACTAAAACAAAAACTAATGAATCAGTTGATGGATTGAGTCTAAAAAGGAAAATTGTTGAGCTAAAAGCAGAAAGAGACAAAAATCAGTCATTAATCCAGAAGTTGACTCTTGAAAACTCAAAACAGACTGAGCTCATTCAGTCTTGGAACAAGTCATCTACTGCACTGAATGAGATGCAGAATTCACAAAAATCATTCTCTGATAAAACTGGTTTAGGGTTCAACACTCAAGGAGAAATATATCCAAATGATACTCAACCAAAGCTAAAAATAGACAAAGGGAAGTACATTCACTTTGTCAAATCAGCAGTGATACAAGAACTAATTGAGACCAGTAAACTGATTGAGCAACCTACTGAGAATATGAACAAGGCTAGAAGATATGGGATTGGTTATAGTCAAAAATTCTCAACTGATTCACAAAGTCAGTCATCAAAGAGGTTTTACAAGAACTATTCGAATAGCTATTTCAATTACTATAACTGCAAGCCAGTTCAGAAGAGATATAGACTGAACAATCAGTTGAATAAAGCTAAAACACATATTGTACCGTCTGTACACTACACACCAAGCACACAAAAGCCGAGAAAAACCATTTGGAATACAGCTACTGGAAAGTCTGTTAGACTAATCCAAGTGTGGGTTCCTAAGGGACTAATCAGTTCTGGACCCAAATAGATATGGGTACCAAGTTATATTATGTGTGTGATTGCAGGTAACAGGTACAAACAAGAGCTCAATATGGTATTTGGACAGTGGATGTTCGCGACATATGACAGGAGATGCAAGTGTGTTATCTCAACTGATCAAATACAGTGGTCCAAACATCAGTTTCGGGGACAATTCCAAAGGTAGAACTGTGGGTAAGGGTAAGCTTATCCATGGTAACTTTACTTTTAAAGATGTTCTATTAGTAGAAAACCTGAAGTATAACTTGATTAGCATCAGTCAGTTATGCGACAGTGGATTCTCAGTACAATTTGACAAAAATTCATGTTCTGTCAAAACTTCAACTTATAAAATCATACTAACTGGCAAACGTTGTGGAAACACATATAAAGTCAGTTGGAATGATCAAACTTATGCACCAGTTTGTTTTATTGCTTCCAAATCATCAAAAAACTGGTTGTGGCATAAGAGACTAAGTCATTTAAACTTTAAATCCATCACCTATCTGAGTAAACATGAACTTGTAACTGGTCTGCCCAAAATAGACTTTTCAGAAAAAAAACTTTGCTCAGCATTTCAGTATGGTAAACAAGTACGATCATCTTTTAAAAACAAGGGCTGTAAATCTTCATCCCGATGCTTAGAACTGTTGCACATGGATCTCTTTGGTCCTATACCAGTCATGAGCTTAGGGGGAATGAAATACACCTCGGTAGTCGTAGATGATTTTTCAAGATTTACTTGGGTTATTTTTCTCAAATCTAAAGACCATACTGCTTCACAATTAATAAAGCTCTTCAAAAGACTTTTAAATGAAAAATCAGTTGGAATTGATCGAATCAGATCTGATCGAGGAACTGAATTCATCAATCAAACTTTCTCAAATTTCCTAGAAAATGCTGGAATTAAGCACGAGCTCTCAGCAGCCAGAACTCCTCAGCAAAATGGTGTAGCTAAGAGGAGAAATCGGACCCTTAAAGAAGCTGCTAGAACGATGCTTGCTGATTCTGGTATTTCTCAAAGATTTTGGGCAGAGGCAGTAAACACTGCGTGTTACACTCAGAACAGATCAATGATTAATAAGAATCATATGAAAACACCATATGAGATCTGGCATGGAAGAAAAAGTATAATTACTTACTTCAAAATATTCGGCTGCAGATGTTTTATTCTTGATAATGGTAAAAATTATTTAAAAACATTTGATGCTAAATCTGCAGAAGGAATATTTCTTGGATACTCATCAGTTGGTATAGCTTATAGAGTCTTCAACAAGAAAACCCTAAATGTTGAAGAATCTGCTCATGTTGATTTCGATGAAACTGAACTAACTGATAAGCCAACTGATCAAGTTGAGCTAGTTGATCGATTTACAGATATCAGTTTGGAAGATGATGACAAAAATGAAAGTCATGGCAATCAAAACATACTTCAAACACCTGAACCAGAAGTACTGGACCAATCAGATGTGCAGGAAGTCGTTGATGTTGATCAGTTGATAGAGCATAATGATAAGTTAACTAATTAACCATAATATATTCCAAATCAAGTGACGTGACTGTCTGCTATCTAATGATGAATCTAATTTTGAAAACGTGGAAGCATTTGAACCGTTTAAATTGTACACACGCTTACAGCACACGTACACACGTTTTTATTCAAAATTTTGAATGGACTGACACGTGTCCCAGAATTTGAACAGTCACGAACAAATGTACTATGCCCGCTGCAATTCAGTTTTTTTTTCTTACGAATACAATCAGTTCCTAAGAGCGCACTAATTCCAGAGCTTATCTTTTACGAATTTCAGATCGTTTTATCTTTCGAAATGGCGAATCAAATCCCAGCTCACGTGCTGAACGCTATGGCCATTGATTTTGACTCAGTTTTATAAGTTCAAGAAGAAGAATGTTAAGAGCGTCTTTCTGAAGATTGAATCTGCTGGTCTCAGGATGTTTTTGGGACAATCTTCGCAGGAGATATACCCCAAGGAAGTAAATGAATTCTATCTGAAGGGGTTTGTCACTACTGATGGAAGTATCTCTGTAACTATCAATGATAAGCTGTTGATCCTATCTGAAGAGGCCTTCAGGAGAAATTTTCTCTTTGCCAACTGATGGGTACGTCAACTTCTCTGAAGTCAAAACATCTGATATTGAGGAAATGCAATCGTTGCTGTCTGCATGATAGGCGGAAAATCAAAGTTTCCGATCCAAAGAAAGAGCTGAAATCAGAAATTCAATTATTAGCAGACATTGTGGCGAAGGGTATATTAGCTAAGGCTGGTTCTTATGCTGTCCTTACTCTTGAAAAATTCCAAGTGATGACCATCATCATGGGAGAAAAGAAAGCTAACTGGAGGCATATTATTTTAAATATTCTGAGGAATATGCTTCAATCTACCAAACAATCAAGAGGCTTTGCTATTCCAATTAGTTATCTTCTGAAACTAAAGGGATTGGTAGCTGACAATGCTGGAAAATCATCAAAGTTCAAGGTATTCACTGCCAAGAACATCTTGCCTCCAAAGACCAAACTGGACATTTCTCCCAAACAGTTTTTGAAAACCAAACAGGAGGTTGGGACGCAACCACCTGCTCCAACACCAACCAAGAAGACCAAAACTTTGGCCCAACTGAAGACTGCAAAATGAAAACTGATTATCAGTGAATCAGATTCGGAGAAAACTCCTTCTCCTAAGCTTGTCAAGAGACCAGGGATGCAAATAACTAAACCAATAACAGCGGTGGAATTCATTCCAACTGAGAAATTGACTCAATCACCTGCCCAAAAGCCTATTCAGGCTATCCCTTTGCAAGCTGTTTCACCTGATGATTCAGTTACTGAAGAAAAGGCACCCGCTAAAGTAAGAGCTCCCTTGACTCATGTAAATCGCCCTACCATTCTGCCTCCGGCCAGATCTAAAGGCGTTATATTTAGGGACCAAGTGGACACCACTCACTCTGGTTTGGATATTCCTCACATTCTCACTACTGAAAAAGGAAAGGGCAAGCTAGTTGAAGAGCCAAGACCACCTAATGCCATTCAAACTCACATTGACCTGGTTTGGGAACAGGTAAATGCATTTGCCACATCAAAACTAAAATCTTTTGATAGTTGAAGAGTTTTAGGACTGAGATTTTTGCCAAAGAGCTGAAGCACAAATCCCAACTGAAAAATTTTATTAAACTTCAAGCGATTGTGTTGAATATAGTCAAAGCTGCTACTATTGCCCAGGCATTGGAGAGGCAAAAATATTTCTTTGATCAAATTCGAGCCAAAAAGCTGACTAGAATGATTGAAAAGCTGAAATCCAACTACAATACCATAGGTCCAACTGCCTATCATGATAGAGCTGTGTTCACCCAACTGGACTCAGATCTTAGTGTCCTACAAAGGGAAAATCAGATTTTGGGAACATGATCAGGAATTGGTTCTTCCTGAAAAATCATCCTGTTCAAAAATAGAAGAAGATACATTCTCCTCCCAGCAGAAAGAGCCATCTCCACAACCGGTTGCTGAAGAACCACAATCATCTGCTGATAAACAATTTTATTCCGAGGCTGAATTAACTTTTGCCAATATTGATGAAATCATTCAGACAGTAGCCCTGGAAGCTCAGCTAGAAGCAATACATTCTGAATCAGTTGCTCCTTCAACTGAGAAACAAGAACAAGAGGTTCAAATATCATATGAAGAACCAATTGAGCCTCTTGTTGCTAAAAAATTAATTCAGCAACAAATATCTGCTGAAACTGAAGAACAATCTAAAGTACTTCAGAAAAAGAACTAACTGAATCGGAGGAAACTCAATTAATCATTGAAAATTTTCCACCTGAAGAGCAAGCCCCAGATTTGGAGCAAGAACAACAAGTAGCACAAATTTTTACAACTTAGACTGCAGAAGAAGTCATTGCATCAGAAGTTCCTGATCTTACAACTGCTGAAACTGAAGTCCAGAACATGATTTTAGTAATTTCTGATCAAGCTTCTAAAGATCAAACACAGGGAACATCTAATCAATCACCTCCTCTTCAATCCACAGAAATGGATCTTGTCCTTGAAGAAATCCAGAATATGCAGCACAATATGCAGCAGATGATTACTGAAATCAAGAAAATTCAATCCACACAATTCTCTCATACTGTCAAATTGGATTCTTCAATTGAATCTGATTCAGCAAAACTGAAAGCCATTCAAGCAAACATGGATTCTCTTACCCGAACTGTGCTTGAGATGAAGAATAATAGAGGTCTAGCTCAAAGTCTCTATACAACTCAGGATATAATCAGTCAACGAGTTGAGCGATTGGAAACTTCTGTTTCTAATTAAATGGAATTGCTAAAGACTTGTTTACAAACTGCTGTCTCAAGTATCTCCTCAGATGTCAAAATTCTTTCCACTGACGTTCGAAGATTATCAGATAAGATGGATTTGTTTGACAAAAAGGGGGAAGAAATCAAATATCAAAGAGCATCTTGAGAAACAAAGCAGTTAATCAGATTATTAGATTCAGATGTTATTAAATCAAGACCTCTTTCAGTTCAAAAAAAAAATTCAATCTCTTATTTTATCTACAATGAGCTCAGACGTTCAGTTATTATCTACTTAGTTTTGTCAAACACCATAAAGGGGGAAATTGTTGAAAACAAAATTCCGGCGTTTCACAAAATATGAACCAACTGAAAATACGAACCAACTGATCGAGTAAATTGAACTCAGCAACTGGACTTAACAAATGAAATCAGCTGATCTACTAAAGAAAACTGATCCGTTGGAAACCGATCAGTTGATACATTCAGCCGTAACTAAACATATCTCGGGAAAGAACATTCAACCGACAAAGAGACACAAAAGTCTGCAACTGAATATGAAACGCCGCACTTCAATCAATACAGCTTAGAACAACGCATTTCGGCTAAAGCAGTTAAGACGCCGCATTACAATAAATGAAGGAATAATGAAGTGGCAATCAACGGATACAAAGATTCAAATATATCTCAAGTTACCGTTGGAAGGGAAGCTTATAAATATGACAGAAGAACAACTGAAGCACAATAAGATCATTCCATTCAAAGCTTGCTGTTACTCTGCCAAAATCTTAGCTCACTCTTACTTGATTTATTCGTAGCAGTCAAGGCTACAATTTGAGCTCACTAGCACTTTGTAATAATCGTTAAATTCGATAGTGCTAAGATCAGTTACGTACTGAGAACATTTTGTAATACTAAGAGTTTCAGCTTTTGGCAGTGATAAGTCCAAACTGAAGTGGGTCAGTACAAATCTTGTATTCGATCAAAGTCTTTAGTGGAAATCCTATCCTTGAGATAGAAGGGGTGACGTAGGAGTAATTCAAATCTCCGAACATCCAGAAACAAACCTTGTGTATTTTATTTTTGTATTCTATCTTTCAGTCAGTTACTTTCCGCAACTACTTTAGTTTAACTGATTGTCATTGACCATCAAGATTCCGAGAATCAATTTGTCACCAAACTGAACTCAAAATTCGAAAAGATCAGTTTTAATTGTGAGTGTTTATTCAACCCCCCCTTCTAAACACTCTTGATACGTTAATCGATCCTATCAAAAAATGATAAAACTAAATAAATCATTTAAAAATGACATTTTCTTGACTTGGAATAAAATACCACATTTTAAAATCTTCATCGGTCTCTTTTCCTCGATCCCGCATCGAATAATCGCCTGAAACATGAAACTCGGGAAAACATATTAACGTTCATCACGTAAACATAAATAATTTAAAATAATACATTTAAATAGATTATTCATCTCTAAAATCATTTAAAACTTAAATAAATAATTTAACAATAAAATAAATACATGGGTTTTACGTGTACTGAATTTGGGCTCTACAAATGGGCCTTTAATTAAAATTAAATGTTTAAAAATGGTTTTGGGCCCATTAAGCACTAAAATAAAACAAAAAACATTAATAACACTATCGAAAAATATTTCGTTTAGGTATATTTTTGAAAATATCGCCCGAGCCTTCAAAAAGTCACTCGATTCGATAAAATTTGCTTGCCGATTAAAAATATAACATGGCGGGTAAAAATACCCAACCAAGGCTTAATTTTAAAAATAATACTTAAAATACATTATATTAAATAATTAAAATTAATTATTCAATAAAAATATTTTTCTTAAATATCCCCGGTCTCCGTTCCTCGTTCGAGCGCGAAATGCAACTTAAAATCCTAATGCGTGATATTTTAATAAACTATGAATTAAAACACAAATTCATGAAATAAACATACATTTAATGCTTTAAAATAATTTAATAAAATACAAAATAAATTTAATAATTTGCATGCATGTGGTTTACGTTGAAATTCAAATTTTCGGGACGTTACACTTCGGAAAAAGGTGATCCACATGGTCAAAGTCAAGTGGCTGAATCATTCCGAGAAGGAAGCTACTTGGGAGACTAAGGCCGAAATGAGGAGTCGCTACCCGAAGTTATTCGGTATGTTTTAAATTTCGAGGACAAAATTTTATTTAAGGGCAAGAGAGTTGTACAGTTCAGGAAATTTAAATTTACGTAACCTGAATGCATGCAATATAGGGTTTTATTTAAATTGCGCGTTTATTTATTTTTATGCAGTTAATGCATACATGGCTAGGATTAATTCCAAGATATTTTAAAAGTTTCATGCATTAAGATTTTAAGATGCATTTCACGCTCGATCGAGTAACGAAGACCGATGAATTATCAGGAAAATTATTTTTATTTATTAGGAGGTGTGTTTAAGGGTTTCTACGAAAAATGGTCTTTGGTGGGTATTTTTACACGCCGGGTCGTATTTTTAACCGGTACACAAATTTTAACGATTCAGAGACTTTTTGAGGGCTCGGGCGATATTTTCAAAAACGTACCCAAACGAAATATTTTTCGAGAATATTTTTGGGCTTGTTGGGTTTTTTTAGAGATTAATGGGTTCAAAAACCATGTTAAACCATTTAATTATAATTGGAGACCCATTAGTATATTAATTTCCTACTTAAACCTAATAACCTAAACCCTAATCTTACTTAAATCTTATTGGCCGCCGCTCCCCTCCATAAGCAGCCTCCCACACGTAAATTGCAGCAGCCAACCTTCAGCAAGCTTCAATTGTTCGATCTTCTTCAGGCCAACCTCCTTCCCGCTCCTCTGACGATTCCCCAACACGTTTTTCTTCAAGCTTTCGATCATAAATCATCAAGGCACGCCATGTATCTTTATTTTTGCATCATTCACGCTATATAGTTGTTGTTATGTGTGCTTTATTGAAGGATCGTGTACTGGGCACATTGAGGTGCTTCAAACACAATATTATCCTAAAGCTGCAATAGCTCATGTTCAAAGAATATATACACCGATGAATTAGATCGAGTTTGATTTTAAACCAAGCAAAAAACACTCGAAATAATCAGTTTTGGCATATATCAGTTTAGCATAATAACTGAAAATAATCAGTTTTTGCATATAATCACTGATAAATTTTATATCTTGTGTAGTTGAATAACTGAAAATAAGATAATCGATTTTTGGCATATATCAGTTCAGTTATGGTGAAAACTGAACTGACGGATGCTCTAACAGATCAAATCAGTTTAAAACTAAGGGTTAACAGTTAGAGTACACAAGATATGTTTATGGATGTTCAGAGACTTCAAGTGCTCCTACGTCACCCATTCTACCACATCAGGTAGGATCCACTAGAAGACTTTGATTTATACAACACCTTGTACAAACCCACCCAACTTAGGACTTACCCACTACCTAACTGAACTCCTAGACTAGATTGAAGGCAGTACCTTCCAGTCAACACTTGTTAAACGTCTGTGTCAAAGACTACATACAAAAGTTTATTGTCTTTGTGCAAGACTATATTTGAGTGGTATTGTGTGTGTATGCGAGAACTGATCTCTGAGTACAACACGAAAGTGTTCTCATACACTGAAGGAATTATGCTTATAATCTAAGGTGATAACACAATGAAGTGTTCCCTTTGGGATGATTGCTTCTTGTAACCTAATATGCAATACACGTGCCCTTTTTCTCTATATCTTCACACACTTATATATTATTGGTCTTCACTGATCTTCTATTTATCGGCGAGAAACTGATCGTTGAGTGAGACTCAATAATTGTAAATGTGTTCCTTGAGATTCGTGTCTCTAATTTCCAACATCTATGCTGAAACATTTTGTCTTTAAGCTTTGCTGCAACGTCCATTATTGTACCTTTGATCATACAATAAATTTGTATATTTGTGCGTAGCTGGAACGACTTAGGTAAACTTGTCTAGATCTGCAACTGATTGAATCCTAACTGATGCACCTAACAGGTCATTTGAACTGATCTTAAAGTTTGGCTGGTGAAATCAGTTGAACTGATTTCACTCTTTCAGTTGAACTAGTCAGCTGGGTTCTTATCAGTTGAGTACTTAATCAGCTGGTCTGGCTTTTGAAGGTCTTCTGCTGAACTTCAAATCAGCTGGACAATCAGTTGAACTGTTCTTTTATATATCAGTTGAGCTAATTCAATTTGGGCAATCAGCTGGCACTTCCAGTTCGCATCTGTTAGCTTAAGTTTGGTTCGTTTAACTGATCATGTCGACGCAGTTCCAGCTTCTTGCGCACTAAGGTAAATCATTAGAAACAAAATAACAAATTTTGTTAATCATCAAAATAAAGATTGCGAACATGAAATGTTTCAACAATCTCCCCCTTTTTTATGATCACAAAACTTGAACAGTTAAAGCGATCTAAAACAACTTTTAAAGTTTAAAATTAAACTGATTCTCCCCCTTTGTGAGAAACAAAAACATTAAAAAAAATTCATTTCGAGGGATAAGAAAGCTCCCCCTCAATAACTGAATTTAAAACCAGGTTAAAACCGAGTTTAAGACTGAAGGATCGTTTGCTGGGCACCTAAAGATGTTTCAAACAAAATATTCTCCAAGAGCTACAATAGCTCGTGTTCTAAGAAAATATACACCGATGAATTAGATCGAGTTTGGTATAAAACCAAGCGGAAGACACTCAAAATAATCTTTCGTTAAAAAACACTGATATATTTTATTTTTTTGTGTAACTGAATGACTGGAAAATTACTCGAGATCAGTTATGACTTATATCAGTTCAGTTATGGACAGAACTGAACATATATCAGCTGAACTGATCAAATCAGTTAAGAACAAAAGAAGCAGTTAAACAGAGAAGACACAAGATATGCTTATGGATGTTCGGAGACTTCAACTGCTCCTACGTCACCCCTTCTACCTCCTCAGGTAGGTACCTTTAGAAGACTTTCATTTTTACAACTACTTGCACAAACCCACCCAGCTTAGGACTTACCCACTGCCTAACTGAACTCCTAGACTAGACTAAAGGCAGCACCTTCCAGCCAATACTTGTTTAACGTCTGTGTGTTAAAGAAAACATACACATGTTTATTGTCTTTGTGCAAGACTTTATTTAAGTGGTGGTGTGTGTGTGTGTGAGAACTGATAACTGAAAACCACCCGAAAGTGTTCTCACACACTGAGAGAAATATGCTTCTAATCTATGCTGATAACAAGATGAAGTGTTACCTCTGGGCTTATTGCTTCTTGTAAGCTAATATGCAATATGCATGCCATTTTGTGTATCTTCACGCACCTGTTGTTTTTCTCATTCACTCTCACGTATTGCTGATGGTCTTGGTCTGTATATATAGCAGCACGATGATCGTACACCAAGACTCATCACATGTGATCGTTGCAGCTTGAATACGTTCCTTGGTATATGTGTGTTGACTTTTCTGACATGTCTTCAGGAATCTATCGGCTTTAATCTTTGCTGCAATGTCCATTATTGTATCTTTATTCGTACAGATGCTTTTGTATCTTTGTGCGTAGATGGAATCCACTTAGATAAGCTTGTCTTGATCTGCAACTGATTGATTTCTAACTGATGTCCCTAACTGGTCATCTGAACTGATCTTCAGTTGCGCTGGTGAAATCAGTTGACTCGTCAGTTGAACTGATTTCACTTATTTAGTTGAACTGGTCAACTGGGTTCTTTATCAGTTGAACTTTTCATCAGCTGGCCGGACTTCTGAAGATCTTATGCTAAATCACCTATCAGCTGGACAATCAGTTGAACCGTCATTTAAGATATTAGTTGAGCTGATTCAGTTTGGTTGATCAGTTGACATCAAAATCAAGATCAAGAGCATGAAATGTTCCAGCAAAGACATTTTTCAACTGAATTAAAAACTCCTCTTTAAAAATAATTATCTATACCAAATTTTAGTAGATTTAATCATTCAAGAAGTTTAGGCATGAAATCTGGAGATATCAGTTCAATCATACAGAAACATAATTGGATAAACATGATGTTTATTTAATCAAACAACCGTCTTTTTTATTATACACCTAAGCACACTAACAAGTGTAAGGAAAATGCTACTACACTAGCAAATATTAAACAACATCAAATATCAATCAGTTTATGCATGACAGAATTGAATATACCAACAACTAGCTGTCTTCGACATGATCTCTATGTTGCCAAACTGGTGGGCTGACTCAAACTGGACTCAGCTGATGTTGAACCGCATTGATCATCTACTTGATCTGATATGGCAGTTAAGCGACGACATACTGCTGATGATTAAGCTCCACTTTAATCAATCATCATCTCAACATAGCTGGGCTTTGTCTGTTGATCAGCTTCAAATGGCAGGTTGGAAGCTGAAACCTTGTCTTCCGATCGGTTTTGCTGAATAGCCAACAGGTAGGATTCATACCCCTGCAGGCTGATTAAAGTCCCAAAGCTCTGAGTCGAGAGAAGTGGCTACAATATTAGTGTCAGAGCCAATCCTCTCTACTCTCCGCAATGAGTGTTAGATAAAAATTTTCAAATAGTTTTGAAAATAATATAAAGTGCTTTTAAATAGCATTTAAAAATATTTTAATGTTAATTTTAGTCAATTTTCAAATGTCCTTCTTAGAACAGCTGGCTCTGATACCAATTGAAGGATCGTATGCTGGGCACCATGAGGTGCTCCAAACACAATATTCTCCAGAAGCTGCAATAGCTCGTGTTCTAAGAATTTATACACCGATGGATTAGATCGATTTTGGTTTTAAACCAAGCGAAAAACACTCGAAATAATCCTTCGTTAAAAAACACCAATAAATTTTATATCATGTGTAGCTGAATAACTGAAAATAAGGGAATCACTTTTGGCATATATCTGTTCAGTTATGGTGAAAAGTGAACTGACGGATGCTCTAAATGATCAAATAAGTTTAAAACTAAAGGTTAAAAGTTAGAGTACACAAGATATGTTTATGGATGTTCGAAGACTTCAACTGCTCCTACGTCACCCCTTTTACAACCTCGGGTAGAATCCACTAGAAGACTTTGATTTATACAATATCTTGTACAAACCCACCCAGCTTAGGACTTACCCACTACCTAACTGAACTCCTAGACTAGACTGAAGGCATCACCTTCCAGTCAACACTTATTTAACGTCTGTGTGTCAAAGACTACATACACAAGTTTATTGTCTTTGTGCAAAACTATATTTGAGTGGTGGTGTGTGTGTATGTGTGAACTGATCTCTGAGTACAACACGATAGTGTTCTCACACACTGAGGGAATTGTGCTTCTACTCTAAGCTGGTAACACGATGAAGTGTTCCCTCTGGGCTGATTGCTTCTTGTAAGCTAATATGCAATATGCATGCCCTTTTTCTCTGTATCTTCACACACTTATATATTATTGGTCTTCACTAATATTCTATTTATAGACGGGAAATTGATCGAACAATGACACTCAATAATTGTATCCGTTGCAGCTTTACTGTGTTCCTTCAGATTTGTGTCTCTACTTTCCGCCATTTATGCTAGAACATTTTGCTTTTAAGCTTTGCTGCAATGTCCATTATTGTACATTTGATCGTACAATAACTTTATATCTTTGTGCGTAGCTTGAATCCACTTAGGTAAACTTGTCTAGATCTGCAACTGATTGAATCCTAACTAATGCACCTAACTGGTCATCTGAACTGATCTTCATTTGGGCTGGTGAAATCAGTTGACTCGTCAGTTGAACAGATTTCACTCTTTCAGTTGAACTGTCAGCTAGGTTCTTCATCAGTTGATTACTTCATCAGCTGGTTGGGATTTTGAAGGTCTTCTGCTGGACTGCCTATCAGCTGGACTATCAGTTGAACTATTCTTTGTTATATCAGTTGAGCTGATTCAGTTTAAGAAATCAGTTGGCACTTCAAGTTTGCATATGTTAGCTTCAGTTTGGCTCGTTTAACTGATCAGTTCAACGTCTGATCAGTTTCAGCTTCCTGCGCACTAAGGTAAATCATTAGAAACAAAATAACAAGTTTTGTTAATCATCAAAATCAAGATTGTGAACATACAATGTTCCAACATTTATACATATATCTTGGTTCCTGCATGTATCACGTTTGTGGCTTCGGTTTCTTGGCTCACGCATGCATCCTTTTGCAACTCACGTTCTTTTTGTTACCGTGTGCAAGGGGCTGCCGAATAATGGTCCTAAGAGATTGAATATTTCGAGGAGTATGGTGTCACTAGGCTGGATTCTAAGCTTGGTTATGAATATTGAAGGCCGAGAGGTTGTAAGAGAAAGCTAGGGTTTCTTAGTTACCGCCGAGCGTACGGATATGTAGGGTACATCGGATGGCTTAGGGCTGGTCCAGTGCGGGTCATACGTGGTTGGTTTTGGTCCAAGGGTAGGCTTGTTCGAAGCTGGTTCGGCTTTGTGTATGCTAGGGTCAAAAGTTTATGGGTTAAGGCACTATGGTTTGTGAAGTGGCTAGGGCAGAAAATTCCAGCAATGTTTCGGGGCTATTCGAGGGTCATAAATGATCTGGTCTTGATGGTTATAGAGCGTTTAAGATGTGTATAATGTGTGGTAAAAGATTGGGAAATATTTGGTTAAGTTTCGGTTTGATTCAGGTTAAAACCGGGACACATGTCCAAGTTTTAAAACGAATAGTTTAAGTTTTGTAACTGGCTCGATTTTACGTCTAAGGGATGCTTATAAATATTTTTTGGGATGTTTTAACGAGTTTGGTAAACTTCTGGTCGAAATTTAGATGTCCAGGGGTAAAACAGTCATTTTGGGTTTCCAGAGGCAAAATGATCATTTTCCACCCAGAGTTAGTTTTTGGTCCTGGCAGCACCCTGAGAACAAATTTAGCATGCTTTAAATGTTTATGCATCATGATTATGATTTTTATGCAATTACGAAAATTACGTTGCGTGCTTGATTTTAAGAAAATATACGTATATGCATGATTTTGTTAAGTGATGAAAATGATTATGCTTTGAAGGATAAGAGTTGGTTGTGACTAACAATGTATATGTAAATGATAACGATGAGGCCTAGGCACAGTGGATGGATAATACTGTCGCTAGTGTCCGACAGCCGCCGGGTACCACGGTTTATGTAGATGGATCCATCAATTAATTATGAAACGATAAAGCTGTTACGAAAGTCACAACTAATGAATTGAGTTCAATTAAAATAAATATATAAGTATATGATGTTGATATGAGCTGCTTGACACGTTATGATTTAGACGACGTGTTTATGTTTATGCTTTTAAGTTCATGAAATGTATGTTGATGATTACAGTGTTTTTCACTGTTGTGTGCTATGTTTACGTATTTGCTATTATTCGGTGCAGTTGTGTTGAGTCTTTAGACTCACTAGGCGTGTGTGATGCATGTGAGCATTTGGATGAGGAGACTGGGGTGCCTAACTTTGAGTTGATAGGGCTGGATGTGCGCACACAACTCGAGGACCACACTTTTCTGCACATCACGATTTTATGAGATTTGAGTAGATATGATAAGTTTTATACATTTTTATGATATGTCGATTCTCAGGATGTTACTCGTTTTATTTTATTTATGCATGATTGAGGGCCGAGTTGGCAACTTTTAAATTACGGTGTTTTATTTGTCGATTTTTTACGATTATTTTAAAATGTCATATTTTTCAGTAGGGTTTCATGCATGCAAACTATTTAAATGTTTATTTTTGAAAATGTGAGCTTTACAAAAAAAAATTAGCAGCATTTTAAGCGTGAAAACGCATCTTGGTATAGGTATACAAACGAGTGATGTTTTTGGTTCTTTTTTGCTTGAAACTTTTTATATACAAGGGTTTTTGGATGAGTTTATACTTTATCTGTTCTACTTCATTTGCCAATGCATAGAACAAAGTCACAGGGATGATCTGGAATCACTTGTATATATTTTCATGTACTTAAGTGAAAGGTATGTCTGGATCCGAAATGCCCAATTTGTCTTACTTTGAAACTAATTAACATGTTTGTGTGTTTCATTAAATGTTTGTTTCATTATAGTTTTTTTCATGTGCAGGAGAGTACATGAGCTATAAAGCATTTGAAGGACTTGAGATTCTTATGCCTGAAAATCATTTATCGTTTTCTTAGCAAATTGGTTGGATAATTTTATGTGTTGTAATAGGGTTTTTTTTTTAAAAATAATTCAAATTTTAAAATTTATTTCAAAACTAATTTTAAAAAAAAAGGTGTTGCAAAAGTAATGCAATCCGCGCTTACCATGCGCGACGCCGCTCCACGTGCGAGCGTCCGCGCATATGAAGCGCGGACGCTCCTATGTGGAGCAGCGTCCGCGCTTACCAAACGCGGACGGTGTATTTTGTATTTTTTTATATATTTTTTCGATTTTGAATATCCGTTCATTCATTATCATGCCTGACAACTTCACGTGAAAGGACGTTCATTAAGTCGATACCTGACAACTTCACGTGAAAGGATGAGATTCTGAAAAATCACGTGAAGACCAATAATTCAAATAAGATTCGAAGCTATACAGTCTTCACATTTTATTCTCCTATATAATTGATGAAAAATTCGAGGAACGAGGTATCAACTTTCTCTTAAATTTTTTCTCAATTTTCATTGACAAAATGTCTAACATCAACGTACTATTATATTTTGGTGGTCATGTAATTAGCGATAATGGATCGATTGAATATAGCATTCCATTTTTTAGACCGATACGAGTATTACGATCTACTAATTTGATGGAGTTAGTTGAAGTTGTGCATAAAATGTTAGCAATCGATCCAGCGAATTTTTCTCTGAAGATGTCAACAAAGTATTCATTCATGGAGAGAGCATCTTGGCATGAAATTAAAGTCAATCTCGTTGATGACGATGCTTTACAGTTCATAATGTAATGTGACAACATGCATGTTTTGCATCTGTACGTGGAAGCAAATTCAATTGAGCATAATGTTGGATTTGATGATCCTGAATCTTACGTTCCACATGCATCCGATTCAGGTATTTATAACCAACCCGATACGTCTACATATGGTGGTTTCCAGGAGCAAGAATCTTATGTTCCACTGGTTACTGAAGAACTCGGTAATATGAGTTTCGATGATGTAAGTGGGCCTTGGGATCAATATATAAATGTCTCGTCGGAACAAAATAATGCTCCATATTGGCCGAATCCAACATTAGATACGAGCGCTCGTTGTCCGGATCAGGTCAACAATGATGATATTTGGAGGACTGATTCCGAACCCGATATGTCACACAGCGAGTCTGAAGAAGAAGAAGTGAATGTTGATGATGAAGTGAATACTTTTACAAATCCTGATGAGGGTACATCATCTCGACAACCACCACGTGACACATTACAGAGGCAGACCGTACCTATTTCTGTCAAACACTTCTGAGATGCCATCATTTTTCAATAAATATTTTTATCAACATCTCGTAGCAGTTGCAAAAATATAAGTCTAGCTGACCCTCCTTGGTAGTCAGGGAACATTATTCCTCCAATAATCATTAACGCAATACAACGAGTAAATTTCACAACATCTACTTCTGAAGTTTCATCATTAAAAAGGTTAGATATACAATGATCGTGTAGTGCAGTCATAGATAGATGACCACCTTTCAAATAATTTGAAGCTGGCAAAAATCCCAACATATCCAAACATATGTGTTGCCATTCCTCAACTTTATGTGACACATCTACGCCAGTTACTGCTTCACCATCAATTGGTAGACCCCAAATTATTGAAACATCTTGTAATGTCTCTGTTGTTTTACCACATGTAAAATGAAACGTATGTGTCTCGCGTCGCCAACGTTCAACAAGCGCAGTAATCAAATGATTATCAAGAACTTGAGAGCCACATTCTAAAACTCCATAAAAACCCATATGATTTAAATATGCGAGTACACGCCTGTGTAAATAATTATCAGTATACAACTTCCAAATCAAATGGTCTCACCTCTTCACTTTGACAATATCATCAACTGTTAACGAAGACACGCTTGATGACATATGTGTCGCTTGTAAATAGAGGACACTGGGATCTTCTGGATTTCGATTATCTGCCATTCTGAACTATGCTCTAAATCTTCTCAACTTTGTCAAAAAAAATTTCGGTGAGGAATTGAGAAACCGATGAATGAGAGAATGAGAGAGTAAAGATAAGAGAATAAGAGAGTAAAGATAAGAGGAGGAAAGAATAGGAGGGAAGGAACAAAGAAGGAATCGGGTAAGATAAGGATTGGATGAATGGAGTAGGAACACGTAGCCGCGGTAGGATAAGGATTTGATGAATGGAGGGACACGTGGCGCTCCACGTGGGTAAGCGCGGACGCTGCTCCACGTGGGAGCGTCCGTGCTTACCAAGCGCGGGCGCTGCTCCACGTCGGCAGCGTCCGCACTTACCAAACGCGGATTGCATTACTTTTGCAAATCTTTTTTTTTTAAAATTAGTTTTGAAATAAATTTTAATATTTGAATTATTTTTAAAAAAAACCCGTTGTAATATGTTTCATTCCTCTTTTTCAGTTCATGTTTTCTCTATAAATATTTGGTATATAGCGGTATTCTTGACTTTTATAATTACCAACATTTGGTTTCCTTTCCTCTAAACAAATGCAATTATGGAACAATTTTTCTTGTGAGTTGTCTCTTCTTTTTCAAGTACGTTACTTAAATTTGATTTCAGGGATGAAAATGGAAAGAAATGCAGGAAAATAAAGATCTTTATGATGCACAACAACATTTTAAACTTTTGGATCTGAAATTTCATTTTTACATTGATTTTGCTCGATGTACCTAATTATGTGATTGTGTTGTCGACAGGAAACGAGCACACCGTATAGTTTTGATTCCATGGATGATTCTGTAGGAAGAGAAACTCCACAAAGTAATAATCTGAATAATCCAGACAACGGTATTTGGGGGGAAATATCAGAAATTTTGCAAATAGTTACTCCTCAAATGCGTACCGTGAATTTTCTCGAGAGTTTATAAAAGATTTGGAGAGGATAAGGTCATAGCCCAAAATCATTAAAATCATTTTATGCAGTACATCAAGTGTTTATGTAGTTGTTCCTCACTTTCTTATTTCTGGTTTCATCAATTTAGACCAAGAGCTATTCTTGACACATTTAGTAGGGTGAGGATTTTAGGGTCTCTACTTCTACAAATATGCCAGAACAGAGAAACTGTGAAAAATGTGGTTACATTTCCTACTAGGTGAGAATTCCTCTACCTTTTCCCTTGGAATTAAACAAGTATTTTTTTGCTGTCATGAAAAACGTCATTATGGAAGCAATAGTAAAAAAAAGTCTTAGTAGAATGTATACAGAAGATGTATATTAACGTTACATTCATCTGATGTATCCAGAAATGGTGTAAAGCTTCTGTATTGCGAGATGGGCTGAATCGTGGTTTGCCAAAGATTGGTATATCAAATTAGTTTGACCAGGCAAAATGCTTGCTCTCTATTTTCTTCAAAAGCTGTATGAGACAAGGGTATTCTTATATCGAAGGAGTTGAAATATTAAAATGGATTTGAAATGCACGCCTTCACTAATTATCTTGTGTGGTATGTTTAAATACCAAAAATCTTGTAAAAAAAATAAAGCATGTTCCAAATTGAAGTGTTTGCTTTAGTTTCTCTGCATTATTTTCTGATAATTTTTGAATATGTTTAGAATCTTGTACTAGTTTATCCTTTGCATTGGGGAGTTGTCCTATCGTTCAAGTGCTTTTCAAAGTATCTGGGATGTATAATGCACTAAATATTTATGATGCTTCCTGCTGCTGTGGACTCTCCATCATTTCAACAAAAAGCAAGAATATCTACATTGTCTTATATGGTGCAGAGTTTTGTCATGCGCAGTTGTAAGTGTAATTTTGACTGTCCTTTAAATAAAGTCTTTGTGCACTGTTTGTAATTACATTGTTTTATAATGACCTGTAATATGATTCAACCTCGTCAATTTTCAAATCTTTGTGAAAAATGCGTCTCCCATATGTGGGACACTATGGTCTATTTCAAAAGTATAAATCCTCCATTTCAAGGTAATTGATGTTGTTGTGCTGTTGAGACATTTCGGATACTTCTTGATTTTGTTCAAGTTATTTTCAGTTCTCTCTCTATTGTAGCTTTGATGCAAGGTCATTCTAGTGTTTTTTTTTAGCTCAACTAAATATTCGAAAAAATATAACCATAGTTTTTGTTTTGCAAAGCAGGATAGGTTCGAAACGATAAACACTTGGCAGCTTCGATCGGCGAAGAAAGAAAGCTTGAAAATATATGCATGTCTAGTTATAACTAGAGTTTTGGGTGCTCTAGACTTATTTTGGATCAAAATATTTTGGGTTATGACACGTTTATGTGGGCATTATTTTAGTTTTAATTTTGGGTTTGATTGTTTGAGGATGATTGTATGTCTTTTAGTTTTTATTATTTGTAATTCCAGGAATTTTTAATTGGTGTTTTATAAAATTATTAATTAAATAGTTCATTGTATATAAAATGTAAAAGACAGTGGTTTATCAAAAATTAACGACAACGGTTATAAAGCAAAACTGATTTGTAAACAAGGTCAACGACATCGGTTCTTACCTGTTCTTAAAATTTTTTCTTCTACTTATAACAACGGTTTCTATTTGTTGCGTAAATGTTTTTGTTCATTTCAGCTTTCTGCTTAGCAATCTCCTCTCTTAGACTCAACAAATCAACTGATTCATCAGTTTCAGCTTTGTTGTCTTTGGGATCAGTTTGCTTAGCTTTGGCTTTCTCAAATGAAAAACAAGTTTGTGATACTCATTAATCATTTAATGCAATGTGGAAATGAGCTCTTTTCATGAAAAATCAGTTGAACTGAAATCATGTAACGTACCGTACTTTTTACTACTTAAAATTTGCGGAAAAATTAAAAATTTTCTAAATTATAAAATAACTCTCGATTTCGATTTAAAATAAACCGTACATCTCAAAAGTAGATGCAACAAAAGATCTAAAAATAAAGTTTGACAAAAGTATTCGTTTAAAATCTCATAACCAGTAGCGTGAAATCAGAGTGTTTGACATTTCATAAAAACTTAAAAACTTGCGCGGTCCTCGGGTCTAGCCTCCTACTCAGTCCAAGCCAGCTCCTTGGTCCCCACCCCTAGTCTCCTCGAAATCATCCTCACCTGCATCGATCAAATCTAGTGAGTCTAAAAACTAAACACGTATAAACTGGAAGTAACGAGTAATACGTAATAAAATCACATGCAGCTTTAAAATAGAACATACATGTAACGCCCCAGATTTGATGACTGTCCTCACTGTATCAAGACGAGTCTTTCCAGCGTGCTTATGTCCTCACTCACACGCACCCTGGGAAACTTCCCAGGAGGTCACCTATCCCAAACTTGCCCCAAGTCAAGCACGCTTAACTTTGGAGTTCTTATGTGATGAGCTACAGAAAAAAAGATGCACCATCGTGATATGAGTAGTGCAAATCAAATCTTTTAAGCCCTCTTCAACTGTACAGTCCATTACATTGAACAGTCTCGGAATCCCTCTCATTCCCGTGTGGGTCGGTTCATTCATGTTCCCTCCACCTAGAAGCCTGCCAGGAGCCGCTCATTGTCCGTGCAACTGATGGCACCGGCGATCACCCCCGCCCTCTTCGGCCCCGGGTCTCACAATACATACGGGAACTTGAACTTGCATAAATAAACTTGAACATACGTACATACATACATATACGTGCCATAACATGAAACTTTTCTTAAACGTGCTTGCATACTTGTACATACTTGAACATACATAAACTTCATCATTTTGCGTAGAGGCATGTTTCAAAGCAAGTGACCCATAACATAAATCGCCTGATCAGACTAAACCACAATATTGGGCTGACAGGAAAAAATCCACTGTCACATACATGAGATCCTCGTTCATGCTTTAACGGGTGAATTGGTCCACGTTCATGCTTTAACACTTTCCAATCCTGATCTAAACTCGTTCATTATTTAACGGGGTGGATTGGTCCCTGGTCATGCTTTACCGCTTTCCAATCCCATACATAAATTGGTCACAAGACATTTAGCATACCTCAAAAACTTAAAATATTTTCTTTGCACGTCAAACATACTTACTTGGCGTTGAGGGATTCGTTGGATCTCGTTTGGGGCCACTGCTGCACATACTAACATGAATTTCAACACTTAATTTGCATAACTTAGACGTAGGTATTCTTGCTCCACCGAATTAAATAGATAGCTTATGACATTCTAGATCACTCGGGACTTGACCTCGTTAAATCATCGTACTAACCCATGACATCGAACCCCGAACAATCTCTAAAATGATGTGTGAACATTTCCCAAAAATAAAAAACATGAACTCACTATTGAAATTGAAAAGAAGAAAGAACAAAATATTTTTACAGACGGGGCCGCATTCGGGCGCTAAAACTTTACCGCTCGAGTGTCAGGGTCCGCGCTTGGGCATGACAAATTACCGCTCGAGCGCCGAGGTTATTTGAAAGAATACTCGGACGGAAAGAGTGGCACTCGGGCGGTAGGAAATTACCGCTCGGGCATCGAGTGAACTGGAAAGAATACTCAGACGGAAAGAATGACGCTCGGGCGGTAGGAAATTACCGATCGGGCGCCGAGTGTACTGAACTCGCGATGGCCTCTTAATACCCTTAACCAAAAATACGATTCGTGAACCAATCCATAGAGACTCATCCTAGGACACTACGACACTGACTCGACTTCATAAAACGTCACAAACGTTCCCAAAGAAACGAAGCACCACACGCAACGCAATAAAACCCATAAACTCAAATTTTAACACTCAAAATAGTTTTCACGACTACTCGTTCTCCCAAATGCCTAACGACGCAAAACAAAACGTCAATGACCTTCCCAACATCATTAACCACATACCTAAATGCAGCAGCGATCACCCGTCAATCCCCAACGAAGCCTGCAACCATAAAACTTCAAGAACACATCACTAGCATATATTTTCAGAAAACGCAGTTTCAGCAGTCCCACGAAAAACGTCATAACTCGCTCAGTTTTTATCCAAATATTTCGAATTTTATATCAAATCGAAGGTATCAAAAATTTCTACGATTTTCATATTGAAAGATTTCTCAAAATCGCGACCAAAAAATCGCAGTTTTTAAAAGAACAACAAAAAACGAGATTTTCAGATCTAGAAACGTTCAAAATGCAATCTAAACAATTTTCGCTCAAACTTTACACTTCACATATGTATTTTTACGCTTAAAAACAACGCAACACATACTATGACATGATCGACGCAGGAAAAATAGAATATATGTGTCTTATGATGTTTAACGTTACCGAAACGACGACTCTGATGCGGAAAGGGAGCGAGGGTTGATCCGGGACGATCGTGCAACGATTTTCTGGCAACAAAACTTACGAAAATTGCTGGAGAAATAAAAGGGGAGGGGCGGTTGCTCTTGCTCTCCAAGAACCCTAATATCCTTCTATCAAAATTTGAAATAGAGTGTAGGGAATTTTGTGTGTGTGCTTCACGTGTAGATAGATGTGTGTGTGTGTAGAGGTGTGTGTGCATGTGTTTTAATTTAATTAAGGGGAAGGATTGCTTAATTAGAAATTAGTAAGGCTAATAAAAATGTTAATAACATGCTAATTAAAATGTTAATTACTACTACTAAGAAAAGTCCCCTAATTTAAAATAAAGTGAACTTTTGCTAAACTTTAATAGTTTTAAAAATTCTAACATCACTAAATAAATAATTTAGGCTTTAAAAATGATAAAAATTAATGCCTCATTTAAAAGGCCCCATCCTTAACTTAAAAAAAATCAAATACCACATAAAATATGCCAAAATCGTCACCGGTCTCTTTTCCTCGATCCCGCATCCAATGATCGCCTTAAAACATGAAACTCGAGAAAATATTTTTAACGTGCATCACCTAACATTAAAATAATACAATTAAATAAATAATGCATCACTAAGAATAATTTTAATTTAAATAAATTATTTAACAATTTAAATAAATGCATGGGTTTTACGTGTACTGATTTTGGGCTCTACAAATCAAATACATGTTCACTGCTTGATTCCAGTTCTGCATCATTGGCCATTAAGAACTTCACTTCATCTTCATCGCTTGAGCTGCTCAAGTTCTCAGAATCTGATTCATCAGTATCAGTTTCTGCCCACTTGGATTTGTTTTCTTCAGCCAATATAACTTCTTGTTTCTTTTTTAATGATATTTTATCATTCTTATCTCTTTTTCTGTGCTCAACTGACTTCTTTCCCTTTTCAGTTAAATTCGACTATCCTTCTTTGGCTTAACGATGAAATGTCAAGTTTTTCCACAGTTGTAGCAAGATTTGGTTCTTCCTTAGATGTATTCTTTTGATATTGTCTTTGGAAGGAACCTTGATTTCTTCCCATTAATCTTCAAAATTTTTTAACGAATAATGACATGGTGTCATTACTCAGCTGTTCTACGGTCTTTTCAACTGAACCAGTTGGTTCCAGTTTCATGGCACTGAGAGCAGCTGTAACTGGTGGTGTTGAAGGTTCTCTTTCTCTAGTCTGTAGTTCAAATTCATATACTTTAAGATCTGCAAATAAATCGTTTAGTTCTACCTTGTTTAGGTCTTTCGATTCTCTCATAGCCATCATCTTAACATCTCATTCTTTGAGAAGACCTCGAACAACTTTCAACTCAACTTCTTTATTTGAATACACTTTCCCAAGTGCATTTAGTTCATTGATAACACTGTTGACTTGTTCGTCATATTCATTCATTGACTCTTCTCTCTTCATCTTGATGTTATCAAATTTTTGTACGGCGACTAAGAGTTTGTTCTCTTTTGTTTGCTCATTACCTTCGCATAACTGAATAAGTTTTTCCCAAATTTCTTTGGCTATTTTGCACATCTTGATCTTACTGAAGGTGATCTAGTTCAATGTTTTGTATAAAATGCCCTTCGCTACATTGTCCATGTTGTCTTTCCTCTTGTCTTCAGTTGTCCATTCTTGTCGTGGTTTTTCAATGCGATGGGGTGCTCCTTCAGTTATGGCGATAGCTGTATTTGATTTCAATATTTTCATTGGTCCGTCAGTTATGACGTACAACATATCATCATCTTGTGCAGCTAAATGAGCCTGCATTCTGATCTTCCAATCATCGAATTCTTCTCGTGAGAACATGTGAATTTTATTGAAAGACGACATGGTGATCAAATGTGTAGATATAAAGTATTCAAAAACAAGATTAAAACTTCTCTGATACCACTTGTTAGGATCGAATAGACGAGTGAAAGTGTTTAGAAGGGAGTTTGAATAAACACTTTCAGATTTTCAAATCTTTTTCGATGGGATGAATTAGTTTAGTGATAAACTAAATTCGAAAATCTTGTTGTCGATATCAATAAGTTAAAAAATATAATGCAGAAATAAACCGACTAATAGATTGAATACTCAAAGAATAATTTAAATAATGAGCACTGAGATTTTATAGATGTTCGGAGACTTCAAATGCTCCTACGTCACCCCTTCTATCACAAGAATATGATTTCTATTCACTAAAAGACTTTGATTAATTACAGAAATTGTAATAACCCACTTCAATTTGGTTTTAAACGCTACCAAACTGAAACTCTTAGTATCTTTACAGTTTTGTCAGTATGCAACTGATATTCTTTTCTAAGCACAATTGATCTTAAAAGATCGAATACAACAAGAGATGTGCTAGTGCTTTTGCTCGAAAGATAGCCTGAAATCTATGAATATGTTTGTTAAATATGAGTTTTTTCGTAACTGATCTTGTAAGCTTGAATTCAAAAATTCGCCCAGAATGAATGTGCGCAAAAACTCATCTTCTCAGCTGAACTCCACGACTATTTATAGGCTTTGCTTCCAAAGGTAATATTGAATGCATTCAAATGACTTATATCCTTTGATTTGTCCTTTCTGAATGTGTCAACATTCTTCTGACAATAGTACATTGCAGCGTTATGATATGCGGCGCTCCCACTACAAGTTACAGTTTTCTTTGTACAGATTTTCGGTTGTTGGATACACTTCAGTAGATGATGTGTCCAACTGACTATTAGTTGAGTATATAGCCGATTAGTTGAGCTGACTGTATAACTGAGCTCTCTTGACTGATAGTTCACTTATCTTCAATAATTCAGTTAGCTTCGATCAGTTCGATTGCCTTCGATTATTTACACATTAATTTCAGTTCGATCAACTTCAGTTTAAGAGATTTCATTTCAAATAAGTTCAGTTGAGCCAATCAGTTCTGCAATCTTCAATCGCTTAATTTGTCAAACTCCGAAATTCCTATTCCAACAATTTTGATTTAACTTATTCCATGGAAGACGAACCCATTTCAGGATTTTTCTGACTGATAGAGTCATCTGGACTCTTAGGATTTCTTTCTGCTTCTTCCTTGGATAACGTTGTGACAGAGTTGCTGAGTTTCTATGAGAAGAGTTCAGTCAGTGAATAAGGGAATATTATTATGAATATCAAGGGGCGCTCTATGCTGATTGAAGAGGGTTGCTTTGCATCTCTGTTCCAGCTACATTCAGAAGGAATCATTAATTTTCCAGCATCTCTACTATTGTTTTGGAGGATATGAAACCGAAGTTCTCTACGTTCGGGAAGGCTGTGAAAATTTCAGATGCTAAGAAAGAATTTAAACTGGAGTATCAGTTGCTGACGGATGTTGTGGCCAAGGGTTTGATTGCTAAGGCAGGTTATTTGCTGCCCTAACCGTTGAAAATTTTCTTGTGATGACAGCCATATTGAAGGGAATTAAGATCAACTGGTCTGTTATTCTGTTTAATACTCTGAAGAATATGGTTCAAAACACCAGACAATCCTCTTCAATTTTGATGTCCAGTTGAGTAAAATTTTTGAGGATTCTGGAATTCCTCTAAATACAACTACTCTCCACAAGCTTATGATGCTCAATTCACAAGGCATTTTGGCTTTGACATCAAAGGACCAAGCCATGACTATTTCACCTAGTTGTCTCTTCAATGTGAAGAAAGAAATTGGAGAATAAATGGCTCAAGCTAAGAAATTTAAGGCTGTGAAGAGCAAAGTAAGTTTAGCTTCCAAGCCAAAAGCCAAGTGGAAGATAATCACTTATGTAAGTGATTATGATAAGGTACCTTCTGCACCATTTAAGAAGGCTAGGATAACAAAGACAAAATCGGTTTCTACTCTTGGCAAAATAGCCCCTTTGCTTATTGAAAAGGAAAGTGAGAAGAAGAAGATTGAGGCTAAGTAAACTGATCCGAAATTGACCAAAACTAATGTCAAGGTAACTACTGCTAAGGAAACTGATAAGGAAGTTTCTGATAAGCCGGAGAAGAAAGTTTTTGGCTCAACTGAATTATCAATCATTTTAAACCAAGAAGTTCAGTTGTCAACTGAACCAATTGAGGAAGTATCACTGATCAATGTTGATGAAATTTAGAAAACAAGAACTGAAATCATTTCAGAAGTTCATGAGAAAGAAGATGAAAGAAGTGATGTAACTATAATGGAAATTGAGGATCCAACCACAGAAGAATCAGTTCAAATTGCTAATGTTTAATTCCTGATAAATTTGGCATGTGTGGATCTGTGAGGAACCAGCTTGCTCTGAACACATCAGTAGTTGAAGAGTCTATTGCAACATCAAACCAAATTGACATTCAAGAACCTGAAACTGAAGTGGTAAAGACAGTTAAACAAGTTGATATTGTTGAACTGAACAGTCAATTAATCATCTTTCTTGATCCAAAAGCTCATATTATTTCTGAATCACTAGAATTAGAGCTTGTAGATGATTTTCCAATGGATAACATTCTTTCAAATATAACTAGAATCAATGCTCTTCTTTCACAAGTCAAGAGAGGTCAAAAACTAACTGAAATTGATTTTGAGAATCTCAAAGTAAAAATGTTCAAGGAACTCTAGTTCTATCTAAAAATGTCAACACATTGTTTATCCATCTAGATTCCATGAGAAAGAATTGTGCTTCAACTTCATAACTGTATAGTTATCATGATGTTCTTACACAAAATATTGATCTAGTGCATGACAGCTTAAATTCGAAGATTTCAGTTCACACCTATCTTTCTACGAAGTTCGATACTATGTCAGCCTAGATGACTTCAGTTGTACACATTAGGAAAAGATATGTGGCTGCCCCTGGTATTAACAAAAAAGGGGAAGACAAAAGAGAAGACAAGGATATTGAGTATAAGTCTGAATCTGCTTCAAAGAAGTTAGAGAAAAAGGGTGAAGACAAGGAACATAGATGATAATTGTTTTTTTTATTCTATCAGTTTTCACATGGTTTAGTTTATCTATTTATCAGTTTAGAAGCTATCAAGTATAGAGATGATGCAGTTAGGAGGGAGGGTTGAATAAACACTTCGGTTTTTGATATCTTTTTGGATATGAATCATTTCTTCAAGAAACTGATCCTGAAATCTTGTATGACAATATCAATCAGTTAACTATTAGTAGTGCCTAAACAAACTGAAAGATAGATTGAATATTATGGCTAAAGTATTTTGATAACTGAATGAATAAAAGATGGACACAAAGAGTTTTATGAATGTTTAGAAACTTCAACTGTTTTTTACGTCACCCCTTCGATATCAAGGATATGAATTCACTAAAAGACTTTGATTGATTACAATGAACTGTAATAATCCACTTCAATTGGACTTAACAATGTCAAACTGAAACTCTTAGTTTTTCTTATCAGTTGATAAATGAATAGCTCAAATAAGTAGCCTGAATGATATGAATAGATCAATGAGGTGTGAGGTAGAATTTACGATTTGAAAACTAAATAAAATTGAAAGTGAATCGCAACTGAATGATTTGTTCCCGTTGTAGTTGTTCATGTATTGTTAACCTCTTCTCCAACTGAACTCAACAGCTATATATAGTCTTCAATTTCAACGGTCATATTGAATATATTTAATTATTAATATCCGTTAAATCATATTTTAGTCCATGTCAATGACTTGTTCTGACAGATGTACGATGAATCAGACTGTTCTGCTTTATATATCTGCTCTGCTACTTATTATCAGTTTATCTGTAAGATTCAAATTGCAACTGATGACGTGGCTAACTGATCAGGAGTCAAACTGGTTGACTGATCAGTTCAGCTGGACGAATCAGTTCTAACTTCAGTTTGAACATTCCAGTTCAGTTTTTGATTAAGCTATACCAGTTTTGCGAATAACACACTCAAATCTTCAGATCTGGTTTCAGTTCGTCAATCTTCGATTCATCAGTTTGAGACTTTCATAAAGCATTTGAGAACTTTAGTCTGATTACTTCAATTCTATTTGGTCCACTAAACTGGTAAGTCTCCTTCAATTCATTCAGTTACGTTCTTCTAGATTAGATATTGGTTTACTCAAGGTTTTCTGATCACTTACTGGTCAGTTTGTCAAACTCTGAAACTTATAAATTTTAACCAATTTCCCCATTTTAATGTTTGACAAAACTTAGATTCATGAATTGTTTCACTGAGTTATTTCATATTCTTGATATTTACTGATTTTCTGATACTGATTGTAGATAAGATAAATCTTTAGAAATGTATAGATTCGTACAAAATAAGATAGATTTTCATTAATTTTGAAATAAGTACATATTCGTACAAACATTTCAAATAAAAAGTTATAACATATGCGCAAAAGCTCCTCAGATTATATAACTGATGCGAGACACTTGATAATTTCTTGATTTTCTTGTCATTTGGTTTGTCTGGTTCACTGTGCTTCTTACTTGTCTCTGCTGTCTTCTTCTGTTATTCCTTTTTTTTGTCAACACCAGCCACAACGGAAAAGAGAAGGAATGTTGAATTGACTTGAGCAGAACTTCAGCTAACTGATTTTGTACAAAATCAATTTTCTTTGATAGGCTTGTATGCACAAAATCAATCTTGTTGCTTGAGTAGATCCTTGGAGATGACCATTTTAGGTGTCGTAACTGCTTCTCTTTTCATCTTTTCAACTGTTAAGAATAGAGCAGCGTCCTTTGTCAGCTTCTTTAAGTCTTTCATAGTATGGTCTTTGAGAGTGTTTGACTTATGGAAAACAGCAGTTGCGTAGACTTTACTTGTGAGACTGATGCATCCAAGATCTTGTAAGCTGGATAGTATGCTGTCAAGCATGATGTCAATCGCAATTGGCAATTCAGGGGAGAATTATTCAGCAAAAGTGAAACGTCTACTAATTTTTAACTTTAAAATTGTACTAATTTTTTTTAAAGCATAAAATTCGAACTTCCCATTTAAATTAACTCGAAATTTCTGTCATCCAAAATAATTTAACATTTAAAAGTTTAAAGTGCGCAAAATCCTTAATTCGTCAATAACAAAAATCATATGTCAACCATTAACATGATAAACACTAACTTCGAAATAAAGCATAAAAAAAATCTCTAATAAATCATTATCAAAATCTTTAAAGCTTCAATTATCAAGCTAATGCGGAAAATAAGTGTCCCTCGGGACTGTACTGCCGGCCTCGATCCACTCAAGCATCAGTGCCTCCCTCAACCTCATCATCACCTGTAACATTCAAACCTAGTGATTCTAATGACTCAGCACGTTATAAACATTAGTAACAAATAATACATATACAAGCACATGAATAAAATCATAATTTTATTCAAAATAAGCTAGCATAAATTTGTAAGCATAATTAGATCATAAATCGTAAAGCTTCCCATCATTTATCATTTTGGTTGGAGTTTGATCCTTGAAATTGACTAGATGTATCCTCTGGTCGATTGATCAGTCTTAGCTCACCCATTGCGCATAGGGACAGGGCACTAGACACCGACGCAAAATGGAAATACGATCGTCGGGCTCCCTCTGAGGCCTTCTCCCGTAAACGAGCTCCCTCTAGGGCCTTCTCCCTCAAGACAAAATTCTTATATACTATCCTTTATGTCACAGTCAATTCACATCCTTCACAATATTTTTCCTTTTTTATTTATAAAATATCGTTATCCTTACCACATTTGTAAAATAGCATTTTAATAATAAAAATTTCACAGTTTACCATAAATCATAAAATCTCTTATTTTCATCATAAATGTTTTAAAATATCATTTAGCATGCGTTATGATTCTTCGAGACACTGCCAACCTTTTTGTACTATCCAGATGTAAAATGGCTCTTTTGCCCCTACACTCAAATTTCTCGGTTTATAATTTTTCTCACTTTTATTGACTCAAGATTATCTCAAATATTTATTTAAGCTTAAATTTGACTTCTAATATTTTTATTCAACGTAAACTTGAACTTTTTGATTTAATTTCTTAATTACTAAACTGTAAAGCATTTTAATCCTGAATAAATTCAAAACTTAATATTTTCTTCTCAATTTTTGAACATTTCATACTTAAACTACCCTCACGAACCATGAACCAACCCTTGTGGACCACGGTTCGAGTCCTTACCTCTATTTCTTGCAAATTTTGAACCCTAAACCCTAAGTCAAGCCATGTCTCCCCCTAAGCCCGAGCCAACCCCGAGCCACCATGGACCAAAAAATTCACAGACTCTCCTTGGCATTAACCAACCTAGCCTAGACCCGCGCCGAACCAGCCCAAGCCCCTGCCAACCCGCGCACACCTATCCTCCCTTATCCAAGGTCGCGACATTTTTTTTTCTTTTCTTTGAGCCATCACGTCCCAGCCACCTAGGACCCCAACTAGGACTCTACAAGACTCTACTGAACCAGCCCTAGCCAGCCCCCAGCGAGCCGCACGCCTCTCCTTCATAACCTATCCACGCGCAAGCCCTAGTTTCCCTAGGTTGGCCGCAGCTTCTCTTCCTTGCACGTCCATGCAAAAGCCCTAAAACTTCTTGCTTGAAAATTTGCGGAAAATTAAAATTTTCTTTTTAAAAGATCTTAAGTGGCCTCATTCATAAAATCACTGGTGAAACAAGTTCAATATTTCAAAATAATGCAGCGGAAGAAAATAAAGTTTGCCAAAAATCACAATTTAAAAAAAATATCCAACGACTGATAAAATGTTTGCGGAATAAAATAACAACTGCTGCTCTGAGGTCCTCGGGTGCCACTACTGCCGACCCAAGCTGGCTCACTGGTCCCCGCCCTCGGCCCTGGCCTCATCAGTACCTACAACAATCAAGTCTAGTGAGCCTAAAGACTCAGCATGCATATATCGCAGGTAATGAGTAAAAATGTGAATTAAAATATGCATGAGTTAACATATCATGTCCTGAGGCATGCTGAAAATAATCTGTACTGAGCAATTATAATACGTGCATAACTGAACTGATAATCACAGTAAAAAAAATGTTTGCTCCTTGGAGCCTGTACTGAGATAACTGGTAAAATTTTCTGTTGAGATTATGTTTTACGCCAGTGGCCACTGCACTAAGCTGAGCTGATCGGTAACTGGCTACCGGGGAGTCTGAAACTGAACTGAGCTGGCCGGTCACTGGCGACCGGGTGGTACCATACTGAACTGATCGGTTACTGGCGACCGTATAAAATAACACTCCCACATAGTGAATGAACCACAAGCCATATCGCATAAATCTAAAAAATAATCATTTTCTATTTAATGCACGTAAAATAATTAACTTGCAAAATGAAAATGTCCCGTAATTTTACCAACTGGATTGCATTGGATCGTCCCCAGGCTCGCTGCAACCTAACTGTGCTATGAAAAATATGCAATAGCTTAAACATGACCAACTACGCAATTTACGTTCAAAAGATGCGACTATGATGCCTAATGACTTCGCATTTAATCATGACTCCGAGCCAACCTGAACCGACACCGAACTGACGTATAGTCATGATTAAAATACGCTGAAAAATCATAAAATAATGCTCCTAAAATGATAGGGTCGAAATCTAAGTGGAATGGAGGCCAAAAAACGAAACGCTCTTTCGAGAGTCAATTTGGCACATCGCACCGTAAATTCTCGTACGACCTCAAAAATGATCCAAATGACAAACGGTCAAAAACATGACCTTCCTAACTCAATGAGGCACTGTCCAGTCCAAGGCCATGGGCTAAAAGCCAACCAAGAACTCGATTGAGCCACCAAACCGACACAGCAACTTGCTGTAATTTTCCAGCAGCTGTAACCTTGCTTGCATCGCGTCGTTTGCGAAACTTTTGGCCATTGGGGCTTGAACCACCGACCAAATCCTCTCCACAACGTCCCAAGGAATGATTCGAACCATGGCTAAGGGCTTTTGGCCAGCCATAGTTTGCACCATTCCAGCAACAACCGAAAACTCATACCGAGAATGCTTTTGTATGCGTGTGTAGTGTTTTGCTTCGATTGATGTCTCGTGTCGTTCCAGTGGCCATTTGATTGACCATGGCACATCTAGACATCTAGGGGCATGGTATGAACCAGTGGCTAAGGGCCATAGGCCAAACAAGATCCACATCAAACCACACAATTCGAAAAACATGTTGCTGTCAAAAGAAGGGAAACCGAGAGGGGAGGGGCTGTTCTTGTTGTTTATTTAAAAACCGATGAGCCATGGACCAAGCCACCAAAAGGGCGACTTAGTCACGTCTTAGACATGCTAGGGGAGTGATCCAACAATGGCTAAGAGCCCTTAGGGCAGCCAAGATCAGATCCAACCCCTTGACATAAAAACTGAAATTTCGAACACCAATCTGCGCCTATGGGAAACTTGCTGTCATTTCGGTTTTCCAGCAAGCATGGGGGATGAATGAATGGGCCAACATGGTCCTAATGCATCCTATTACATGTATATAGGTCGCCTTGGGAGCCTGGAGTCGATCCCTAACCTGAAACCACCAAAACTCAGAAAAACGTGAGGTTGCCAAGGAAGGTGCCGAAAATCTGCAAGTATTTTCTAAAAGTTCTTTGATAAATATTTCGGTTTTCATGATAAAAATCATGCACATGTGATATTAAAAATTCAGTATATGACTTGATTGAGGTTTTGAAAGAAATCTAGACATGCCTTGATTCGTTTGATGGAAAAACGAAAGGATGCGACGACTCGGCGCGGAGGAGACGGAGTGACTAGCTTCTCTACCTTTCTTGTACTCGATTTCTCTCCCTTATTTTCCTACTGGATTCCCACGGTTCTTAGCTTAAAAAGTTCACTCAGATTTCGAAAAAAAAGAGAGGGGAAAAATAGGTTAGGAAGGTGAGGAGAAAGGGTGCAAGATATAAGGAATGAATCAAGACTAAGTCCACTCTCCTTTGAAATTTGAATTGTGGTTTGCTATCAAATCTTCTTGGAAGCTTCTAGGAGGGGTGGCCGATTATTAGCTTGTTTTCTAGTCTAGGATATGTCCATTAATTAGTTAAATTGTGCTCCCAAAAATCCTAGAATTATCCTACAACTTACATGCAAAGAAACGGTCAAAAGGTTGATGAGTTGGCAATTGAGTTGCCTAGCAACTATGGGGCCGAAATTATGCTAATAAAATGAGTGGGAAGTGTTGGTTATCTAGTCAACTAATAATCCTTGAAAGCCTTACTAATCCTTTAAATAATTTAGTGAGCTAACCCCTTAATTAAATAACTTAAATAGATTCATTTCTTAATCACCTCAAATAATTAAATTAAATCCTCAAACCTCCCTTTCTAACTTAAATGAACTTAGTTGCTAGCTAAATTAACTTCTGGAAATATTTATCAAATCTTAAATTCTATCTCAAAACTCCAACTCCGGTCCGGCCTCACTGAAATAACTGAAATGCTAAAAATCAAACTACTGAACTGAAATAATAAAATAATTAACTTCAAAGAAATGCATTTAAAATAATCATGCAATGAAGTCAATTAAATGTAAAAATCTAGAATTATGCATGGCTTATACGTAGACTGATTTACGGGTTCTACAATCCTTCCCCCTTTAAAAGAAATTCGTCCTCGAAATTAGAACTCACCGAATAACTCGGGGTATCGATCTCTCATCTCCGGCTCAGACTCCCACGTAGCTTCCTCCTCAGAATGGTTGAGCCATTTGACTTTGACTCGCTTAACAAGCTTGTTTCGAAGTTTCTTCTCCTGTCTGTCTAGGATCTGCACGGGTCTCTCCTCATAAGATAAGTTCGGAGTAAGCTGCAACGGCTCGAAATTCAGCACATGCGAAGGATTTGCCATATACTTCCTCAGCATGGAGACGTGAAAGACATTGTGTACTCCGGCCAGATTCGGCGGAAGAGCCACACGAGCCACACGATAAGCAAGCGTCCCAACTCTGTCAAGGATCTCAAACGGTCCAATGAATCTAGGACTGAGCTTCCCTTTCTTCCCAAATCTCATGTCACCCTTCATAGGTGCCACTTTCACGAAGACATGATCGCCCACTGCAAACTCTAAGTCTCTCTTCCGCTGATCGGCATAACTCTTCTGTCGGCTCTGAGAAGTCCTCATCCTATCACGGATCTTGACTACTACATCTGCTGCCTGCTGAACAATCTCTGGACCCAACTCTGCTTTCTCTCCTATTTCATCCCAATGTACAAGAGATCTACACTTGCGGCCATACAGTGCTTCATACGGAGCCATACCTATAGAAGACTGGAAACTGTTGTTATAGGTGAACTCTACCAATGGTAAGTTTGACTCCCAACTCCCTGAGAAATCAATGACGCAAGCGCGAAGAAGATCCTCCAAAATCTGAATAACTCGCCCCGAATGTCCATCTGTCTGATGATGGAAAGCTGTGCTAAACAGCAGCTTCGTACCCAAAGTCGAATGCAAGCTCTTCCAAAATGAGGAAGTGAATCTGGGATCTCTGTCGGATACGATCGAAACTGGAATACCATGAAGTCGGACTATCTCCCGGTTATACAACTCTGCATATTGAACCATGGTGAAAGTCGTCTTAATAGGCAAGAAGTGCGCTGATTTGGTAAGACGATCTACAATCACCCAGATGGCATTCGATCCTCTGGCTGACTTCGGCAAACCGGTCACAAAATCCATGGTAATGTTCTCCCACTTCCACTCGGGAATAGGAAGAGGCTTGAGCAAACCTGCTGGTCTCTGATGCTCGGCCTTCACTAACTGGCAAGTCAGGCACTCGGATACAAAACGCCTGATGTCCTTCTTCATCCCTGGCCACCAATACAATAGCTGCAGATCTTTGTACATCTTCGTACTTTCAGGGTGAATAGAGTACGGGGACATGTGGGCCTTTGATAGAATATCTGCTCGGATAGAACCACTGCTAGGAACCCACATCCTGTCTCGGTATCTCACAATACCGTCGCTGACTGTATACAAGACACTGCCCTTGGCTTCATCTCTCTTCTTTCACTGTGCCAATTGCTCATCTGTTGCCTGACCACTGCGAATACGGTTAATAAGAGAGGACTGGATAGTCAAAGTAGATAAATGAGGAACTCTACCTCGAGGATAAGTCTCAAGATCAAACCTCTGCATCTCAATCTGAAGAGGTTTCTGCATCGTCAAATGAGCCATCACTGCGACTTTCCTGCTCAAAGCATCCGCAACTACATTAGCTTTACCCGGGTGGTAGCTAATGTCACAATCGTAGTCTTTCACAAGCTCCAACCAACGCCTCTGACGCATATTCAGCTCCTTCTGCGTAAAGAAATACTTGAGGCTCTTGTGGTCGGTAAAGATCTGGAATTTCTCTCCATACAGATAGTGCCTCCAAATATTCAAAGCAAAAATTACGGCCGCTAACTCTAGATCATGGGTAGGGTAATTCTTCTCATGGATCTTCAGCTGTCGAGAAGCATACGCTATCACTCTCCCATGCTGCATCAAAACTGCACCTAAACCAAGCTTCGAAGCGTCGGTATAAAGGACAAACTTGCCAGGCCCTGATGGCATGGCCAAAACTGGTGCTGAAATAAGAGCTTGCTTCAAAGTATCGAAACTCTTCTGACACTCTTTGCTCCACACAAATTTCACATTTTTCTTGGTCAGTGCTGTGAGTGGAACGGCAATGGAGGAGAATCCCTGAATGAACTTCCTGTAATATCCTGCCAGCCCAAGAAAACTGCGGATCTCGGATGCATTCTGAGGCACAACCCAATCTCTGACTTCTGCAACTTTTGCTGGGTCTACCTCAATGCCACTGCTGGAAACAATGTGGCCCAAGAACGCCACTTTCTCTAGCCAGAATTCGCACTTAATGAACTTTGCGAATAATTTGTGCTTCTGCAATGTCTGCAACACTGTGGTCAGATGCCTGCTGTGCTCCTCACGACTCTTGGAGTAGACGAGAATGTCATCTATGAACACTATCACAAACTGATCGAGGTACGGCTGAAATACGCGATTCATGAGATCCATGAAGATCGCTGGCGCATTCGTCAGACCGAACAGCATCACTAGGAACTCGTAGTGACCATAACGAGTCCTGAAAGCTGTCTTCAAAACATCAGCATCTCTCACCCTCAACTGGTGATAACCGGAACGCAGATCTATCTTGGAGAAAATCGAAGCTCCCTGCAACTGGTCAAACAGATCCTCAATCCTCGGCAATGGGTATTTATTCTTCACTGTAACCCTGTTCAGCTCCCTGTAGTCAATACAAAGCCTCATCGAGCCATCCTTCTTCTTCACAAATAAGACCGGCGCGCCCCATGGAGAAAAGCTCGGGCGAATGAACTCCTTGTCGAGAAGTTCCTGAATCTGCTTCTTAAGCTCTGCCATCTCTGTCGGTGCTAGTCGGTACGGCGCTTTGGATATCGGAGCCGTACCTGGCATAAGCTCAATGGAGAACTCCACCTCTCTCTCGGGTGGCATACCAGAGACGTCTTCGGGAAAAACGTCTAAGAAATCTCTGACAATTGGAACATCTGAGGCTGACTGGCTGGGTTCCTCGGGGACAGATAAAAAGGTCGCTAGAAATGCCCGACACCCTCTATGCATGAGCTTCCTGGCCTGAACATAAGGAATAATGCGCGGTAAAGGAAAGTACCTGTCCGGCTCAAATAAGAACTGCTCCATTCCAGGCGGTCGGACAAGGACAGATCTCCGCTGGAAGTCTATCAACACTCTGTTCTTCAATAGCCAGTCCATCCCTAGGATAATGTCAAATTCCGGCATCGGTAGCACAATCAGATCCGCATAAACAAGATTACCGTGCAGCTCAAGGTCTATATCTCGGATAACATTGGTAGCTGCCATCTCCTCGCCTGACGGCAACACTACTGAAAATGCTATGTCTAGCCCAATGGTCTTGATCTTGAGAAAGTTTGCAAAGACCTCCGAAATAAACGAGTGTGTGGCCCCTGAATCTATCAAGGCCTTGGTAGCGGAACCAGATATAAAAATTCTCCCTGAAAGAGCGGAGCTCTAAGTTGAATCCAGTAGTTACAAGAACTAAACTTATAGACATGCAAAGGTCAAGGTTCTTCTAGCTTAATTCTCCCAAAATAAATCTGAGTAGAGCATGCAATCATATAACAGTTCTCAGTTCAAAATCTAAATCCCGATTCCCAAAACGCTGAAATTCGAATAATAACTTAATGCTTAAAGGTACCTGTCAACAACATAGTCTCCGGGTTTGTTTCCGCTGCATGGAGAGCAAAAACTCTGCCTTGAGTAGGCAGATGTCTCTGAGGGCACTGCAGCAACATGTGGTCTGGACTGCCACACTTAAAACACTTTCCTGAGCCAGCCATACATGCTCCAGGATGGCGACGTGAGCACCTGGGACAGACTGGGTGCTCAAAAGTCCTCGGGGCTGGGCGCCCCTGCTGCTGCAGCGGCTGGTGGCCTCTGATTCTGGGCGGCCCATGAAATGGCCTCTTGTTTTGCTGCTGATGCTGATGAGGAGGAGGGCGGTGTGGTACTTGGGCTGGGCGCTTGCCCTGGCGATCCCTCTCGATATCCCGCAGATCCTGCTCTGCGGCTAGGGCTTTGGAGACCGCAATCTCATAAGTAGCAGGGTCAGACACCCTAACATCCCGGCGCAAGATCGGCCGTAGGCCCACCAGTAAATGCATCAACTTAGCTCTGGCATCATTCGCTATCAGGGGAACAAAGTGACAGCCCCTCTCGAACTTACGGATAAACTCCGTAACCGTCATATCTCCTTGCCTCAGACTCATAAACTCGGTGGTCAACCTGGTGCGAACTTCCTCCGCAAAATACTTGGAGTAGAAAACCTCCTGTAAAGCGTGTCCATGAAAGTGTAGCCAAGGTCAGGGCTACCGACGCTCCTTCCCACCATAAGCGGGCGTCTCCAGTGAACAGATAGGTGGCACATCGGACTCGGTCTGCGTCTCCCAGCTCTATAAACTCGAAGATGACCTCGAGGGATTTGATCCATCCCTCGGAAATCATGGGGTCAGACGTCCCAGAAAACTCCTTTGGACGCATCTTCATGAATAGCTCGTAAACAGCCTCTGGCCCTGTCGGCCTAGTCACCACAGCATTGTTCCCCGCAAACTGTGCGAAGAACTGCGTCATCCCAGCTAGCATCTGGGCGTTCATATCCGGTGGGGGCGGTGGTGGAGGTGGTAGGTCTCCCTCCTGTCTATGCTCCTCTCTGTCCTCTCGGCGAGGCTCCTCCTCTCTATTGCGCTCTAAAATGCGTCTAGGGGGCATACTGTTCCAACATAACCCATACGTAACTAACATGCATAATCCCATAATTTATTTTAAATTAACACTGAAATACTGAAAATCTGGAAGCATGCTGACAAAATAATTCATGCTTTAACTAAAATGCCAAACAAAATGCTGAACTGAAAAACTTACAGACCGAAGACGTGGCTTCGTGAGCTTCTCGCAGTCAGTAGTAGTGAAACCCTATACAGAACCACCGCTCTAATACCAATTGCAAAGGGCCTAAAACTTCTTGCTTGAAAATTTGCGGAAAATTAAAAATTTTCTTTTTAAAAGAACTTAAGTGGCCTCATTCATAAAATCACTGGTGAAACAAGTTCAATATTTCAAAATATTGCAGCGGAAGAAAATAAAGTTTGCCAAAAATCACAATTTAAAAAAATATCCAACGACTGATAAAATGTTTGCGGAATAAAATAACAACTGCTGCTCTGAGGTCCTCGGGTGCCACTACTGCCGACCCAAGCTGGCTCACTGGTCCCCGCCCTCGGCCCTGGCCTCATCAGTACCTACAACAATCAAGTCTAGTGAGCCTAAAGACTCAGCATGCATATATCGCAGGTAACGAGTAAAAATCTGAATTAAAATATGCATGAGTTAACATATCCTGTCCTGAGGCATGCTGAAAATAATCTGTACTGAGCAATTATAATACGTGCATAACTGAACTGATAATCACAGTAAAAAAAATGTTTGCTCCTTGGAGCCTGTACTGAAATAACTGGTAAAATTTTCTGTTGAGATTATGTTTTACGCCTTTGGCCATTGCACCAAGCTGAACTGATCGGTAACTGGCTACCGGGGAGTCTGAAACTGAACTGAGCTGGCCGGTCACTGGCGACCGGGTGGTACCATACTGAACTGATCGGTCACTGACGACCGTATAAAATAACACTCCCACATAGTGAATGAACCACAAGCCATATCGCATAAATCTCAAAAATAATCATTTTCTATTTAATGCACATAAATAATTAACTGGCAAAATGAAAATGTCCCGTAATTTTACCAACTGGATTGGATTGGATCGTCCCCAGGCTCGCTGCAACCTAACTGTGCTATGAAAAATATGCAATAGCTTAAACATGACCAACTACGCAATTTACGTTCAAAAGATGCGACTATGATGCCTAATGACTTCGCATTTAATCATGACTCCGAGCCAACCTGAACCGACACCGAACCGACGTATAGTCATGATTAAAATACGCTTAAAAATCATTAAATAATGCTCCTAAAATGATAGGATCGAAATCTAGGTGGAATGGAGGCCAAAACACGAAACGTTCTTTCGAGAGTCAATTTGGCACATCGCACCGTAAATTCTCGTACGACCTCAAAAATGATCCAAATGACAAACGGTCAAAACCATGACCTTCCTAACTCAATAAGGCACTGTCCAGTCCAATGCCATGGGCTAAAAGCCAACCAAGAACTCGAACGAGCCACCGAACCGACACAGACACTTGCTGTAATTTTCAAGCAGCTGCAACCTTGCTTGCATCGCGTCGTTTGCGAGACTTTTTGCCATTGGGGCTTGAACCACCGACCAAATCCTCTCCACAACGTCCCAAGGAATGATTCGAACCATGGCTAAGGGCTTTTGGCCAGCCATAGTTCGCACCATTCCAGCAACAACCGAAAACTCATACCGAGAATGCTTTTGTATGCGTGTGTAGTGTGTTGCTTCGATTGATGTCTCGTGTCGTTCCAGTGGCCATTTGATTGACCATGGCACGATCTAGACATCTAGGGACATGGTATGAACCATGGCTAAGGGCCATAGGCCAACCAAGATCCACATCAAACCACACAATTCGAAAAACATGTTGCTGTCAAAAGAAGGGAAACCGAGAGGGGAGGGGCTGTTCTTGTTGTTTATTTAAAAACCGATGAGCAATGGACCAAGCCACCAAAAGGGCGACTTAGTCACGTCTCAGACATGCTAGGGGAGTGATCCAACCATGGCTAAGAGCCCTTAGGGTAGCCAAGATCAGATCCAACCCCTTGACATAAAAACTAAAATTTCGAACACCAATCTGCGCCTATGGGAAACTTGCTGTCATTTTGGTTTTCCAGCAAGCATGGGGGCTGAATGAATGGGCCAACATGGTCCTAATGCATCCTATTACATGTATATAGGTCGCCTTTGGAGCCTGGAGTCGATCCCTAACCTGAAACCACCAAAACTCAGAAAAACGTGAGGTTGCCAAGGAAGGTGCCGAAAATCTGCAAGTATTTTCTAAAAGTTCTTTGATGAATATTTCGGTTTTCATGATAAAAATCATGCACATGTGATATTAAAAATTCAGTATATGACTTGATTGAGGTTTTGAAAGAAATATAGACATGCCTTGATTCGTTTGATGGAAAAACGAAAGGATGCGACGACTCGGCGCGGAGGAGACGGAGTGGCTAGCTTCTCTACCTTTCTTGTACTCGATTTCTCTCCCTTATTTTCCTACTGGATTCCCACGGTTCTCAGCTTAAAAAAGTTCACTCAGATTTTGAAAAAAAAGAGAGGGGAAAAATGGTTAGGAAGGTGAGGAGAAAGGGTGCAAGATATAAGGAATGAATCAAGACTAAGTCCACTCTCCTTTGAAATTTGAATTGTGGTTTGCTATCAAATCTTCTTGGAAGCTTCTAGGAGGGGTGGCCGATTATTAGCTTGTTTTCTAGTCTAGGATAAGTCCATTAATTAATTAAATTGTGCTTCCAAAAATCCTAGAATTATCCTACAACTTACATGCAAAGAAATGGTCAAAAGGTTGATGAGTTGGCAATTGAGTTGCCTAGCAACTATGGGGCCGAAATTATGCTAATAAAATGAGTGGGAAGTGTTGGTTATCTAGTCAACTAATAATCCTTGAAAGCCTTACTAATCCTTTAAATAATTTAGTGAGCTAACCCCTTAATTAAATAACTTAAATGAGTTCATTTCTTAATCACCTCAAATAATTAAATTAAATCCTCAAACCTCCCTTTCTAACTTAAATGAACTTAGTTGCTAGCTAAATTAACTTCTGAAAATATTTCTCGAATCTTAAATTCTATCTCAAAACTCCAACTCCGGTCCGGCCTCACTGAAATAACTGAAATGCTAAAAATCAAACTACTGAACTGAAATAATAAAATAATTAACTTCAAAGAAATGCATTTAAAATAATCATGCAATGAAGTCAATTAAATTTAAAAATCTAGAATTATGCATGGCTTATACATAGACTGATTTACGGGTTCTACAGTCCAAGAGTCCATGCATACTAAGACTCCTTCTAACCCTTAAACATCGCCTACATAGGACTGTGACCAAGCCTTGTTGAGCCCTGGTGCAGCCCCCTCGTGGCCGAGCCCTTAAATCCAACCCAAAGACCCTTAAAACTTAGTACTTAGCCCTTAATCCATGTGTCCCCTTATGAAAATTTCCGGTCATCGTTCTTCACTTATTCAACCCTTTTTCCCTCCCTTAAATATCTTATATTGGCAGTGTAACCATTAGAAATCATAACACATTCATATACGCATGACAATCATCAAAACTTTGAAAATAATCACCAAAATGTTAAACGATTTGTACTCAAATATTTTTCATGCTAAAATACATACAACATGCATAAAATGATTTGAATGGTGCATGAAAAAAGGTTTATTATCGTGCCTTTGCCTTTAAAACGCTCGAATATTCGATCGTTGTCGTCGATTACGAAGAAGGACGGATGGACGACGAAAATTCCTTGAATCTTTTGCTCTTCAAATTTAGAATTTATTGTGTGATGTGTGTGAGTGTTTTGGCTGATAGCTCCCAAAAAACCTAGGATTTCTTTTTGTATACTTTTTAATTTGCATGTTAATGGCCTTAGGTTTTGGGCATTTGGGTTTAGGAGCAATTGAGCCTATTAATATTAGGTAAATTAGGCCTAATAACACCTATTTAATTGAAAAATAAAAGTTTATAAAATTTTTTTTTCAACAATAACAATATAAATCTTTTAAAAGTCCCTCGTTACACAAAATCGGCTTACAGGCTAAAATCAAGCTCGTCTCGTAAAATAATTTGGATTCTACCATTTTTAGAAAAATTCAATCGTATTAATAAGCATTGAAAATATTTATTTTATCTTGGTCGTCCCCAGTCTCCCTTCCCCAGCCTATCATCGAGTATTCAGATAAAATTTACAATTCTCATACAATAATACAATTAGACTTTAATAATATATTATGCATCATGTAGGCATTTAAAATCAATTAAATAAAGCAATTAAGCAATTTAAATCATTTGCATACATGTGGTTTATGTGGGTTGACTTTTGGATGTTAAAAATCTTCCCACCCTTAAATAAATTTTGTCCTCGAAATTAAGACTTATCGTAAAGTTCGGAATAACGACTTCTCATCTCCGACTCAGTCTCCCAAGTGGCTTCTTCCTCCGAGTGATTAAGTCACTTGACTTTGATCATTTTTATCACCTTGTTCTGCAACCTTCTTTCTTGTCTACCCAAGATTTGAGTAGGCCTCTCCGCATATAACAGATTTGGTGTAAGTTGTAGTGGCTCAAAGTTCAGTACATGTTAAGGGTTTGACATGTACTTGCAGAGCATAGATATGTGGTAGACATTGTGAACTCCTGCGATATTAGGTGGCAACGCCACTCGATATCGTAATTCTCTCACTCTTTCAAGTATCTCAAATGGCCCAATGAATCTTGGACTAAGTTTGTCTTTCTTGCCAAATCTCATGACACCCTTCATAGGTGCTATCTTTATAAACACGTGATCACCTACTGCAAACTCGAGATCTCGTCTTCTTTTGTCAGCTGTAGCTCTTCTGTCGTCTTTGAGCAGTTTTCATTCTATCTCGGATCTTGGCGACCATATCTACAGTGTGCTGAACTATCTCGGGTCCCATCATAGCCCTTTCTCCTACCTCGTCCCAATGGATAGGTGATCTACGTTTCCTTCCATAGAGTGCCTCGTATGGAGCCATTTCTATAGATGACTGATAGTTGTTGCTGTAAGTAACTCCACTAGAGGTAGTTTTGGTTCCCAACTCCTTGGAAATCGATCATGCATGCTCGGAGTAGATCCTCTAAGATCCGTATGACTCTCTCAGACTGACCGTCGGTCTGAGGATGAAATGCGGTGCTGAATAGTAGTTTAGTTCCCAAGGCCACATGTAAACTCTTCCAAAATTATGAATTGAATCGTGTGTCTTGGTCCGACACTATAGATACTGTAATCCCATGCAGTCTAAATATCCCTCAAATGTATAGCTCTGCATACTGTGTCATGGAAAACATCATCTTAACAAGTAGGAAATGTGCTGATTTAGAGAGACGGTCCACTATTACCCAAATCACATTGAATCCTTTTATCGTCTTTGGCAATCCTACCACGAAATCCATAGTAATTTTTACCCATTTCCACTCAGGGATGGGAGTGGTCGAAGCATTCTCGCTGGTCTTTGATGCTCAGCCTTCACTTGTTGACATGTCAAGCATTAGGATACAAAGCGCGTAATATCTCGTTTCATTCCCGGCCACTAATATAAAAGTTGCAAGTTCTTGTACATCTTGGTACTTACAGGATGAACAGAATAAGGGGTACTGTGAGCTTCAGTCATAATGTCAACTCTAAGTGAATCACCACTAGGAACTCATAGTCGTCCTCGATACTTAACAATGTCATCCTCGACTGAGTATAACATGCCTGAAACTTATACTACTTAAAATACTACTAGAAATTTTTTTGTTTGCAAGTTAATTTTTGAAAATTACATTTTTATGCATGAATGCAATAACAGCTGAAAATCATACATTTTAAAATAAAAGTATTCAAGTAACAGTAAAAAAACTGCATTTAAAAAAATGAGCCAACCGTCAAACCATAAACTGTGTTTTAAAATAATTCACAAATGAAACAAGCAAACATCCTGATAACCATAAACATATAAATGAAAGAGTGTGAAAAAAAGTCCAATATCACTCCTAACTCATAAACGTAATATGCGGAAAATATGGTCCTCTGTTAGCATGCGCACATCGAGCCTCGCCTACTCAGTCTTAAGCGCCTCCAGTCTCCTCATCAATATGCTCACCTGCATCTTTTACACATAGTGAGTATAAAGACTCAACACACCAAAAACGTTATAACAAGTACATAAATATAACATGCAACAGTGAAAAGTACTGTAATCAACATACATTTCATGATCTTAAAAAAATGAACATAACGTATCATAACAAATCATAACATGTCAAAACATGTCTCGACATATCATCATATACGTGTTCATTTTCTTTATTTGAATTTCATTCATTAGTTTTGACTTTCGTATCAGCTCTATTCGATGTATCCATCTACATATAAACATAGTACCCGGCGGCGGGGACATCAGCGACAGTATTACCCATCCACTGAGCATTGGCCTTACATGTCATCATATTTGTACTCGTGTTCATATTAGTTACAACCAAATATTATCCTTCCAAACATGTCAACATATTCATTACTTATTAAAATCATGTTATACGTAATTTCTTCAAACCAAGCATGCAACATATTTTTGTATTTCCATAAAAATGATGTTCGTAGTTAACATATATATTTAAAACTTTTCAATTTACGATCAGGGCGTTTCTAGGACTGCTAACTCGACCCGGGTGCAAAATGATCATTTTCCCCTGGAAACCCTAATTGACCATTTTAACACTGGACCTCAAAATTTCGACCCAAAGCTAACCTAACTCCTAAAAACACCTCAAAACATATTATTAATCTTTTCCTAGATGTAAACTCGAGCTCTTTTCATGACTTATACAATTCGTTTTAAAATTTGGACCAGATTCTTGGTTTTAACCTGAATCAACTTGAACCTTAACCAAACATTCCCAAATTTAAACCATAAATTATTCACACCATACGAGCCCCTAAACAACAAAATCCAAGCCATTTATAACCACCTAAACTCGGCCGCACCTTGCTGGAAATTTTTGGAACCAAGCTTCTCGAACCCTAGTTGCATCCACCCTACAAATTCTCGTCCCTATGCTAAACCAGCTTGGACCAGCCCTGAACCAACTTTTCCTAGCCCACCTGTGGATCCTCCTGGACCAACCTAGCCCTAGCCCTCATTCCCATGCACGCTGCCAAGCGTAAACACCTGTGAACCCTCGCACAAAGCGCTAACCGAGACACCCTCGCACTTAACTCTCTCGTCCGGCTCTATGACCAAAACCAGCGGGGTAAGAACCATACTAGGCCATGACTCAGACCCCCCATGTTCTGGTCTAAGGCTTGGAACAGCCTTTGCACCGCCGGCTCACCCTTACCTTCCGATCTAGCCCAACCAAAACCAAACACCAAAAGAAATGTGATCGGCCTTCACCAAATCATGACTAATCCGTGACTCTAACATATTGAGGCCTTAAAGCTTAACATGAACAGCCTTTTAACCCCTAGCCATTGCAGCCACTTGCATCAAAATCAAGAAAACGTGAGTTTTAACAAAAGAGTAGGCATATTTCATGTCAAACCTTACAAAAACGACACCACGTGCTTGATTAAATAATTTCTAATGCAACCACACAAACATCAGCAATAAGTAGCCTGAATGATGAGCAAAACAAGATTTATGGCGTGCTTTTGCGTTTGCACGCTCGAAAACTTGGATATCTACGCGTAGGACGAGCATCGGAGAGACGGGAAGGGATTTCTTTGCAAAGCCAATGGCGACCTCGAAAGTGGGAGCTGCTAAAAATTTCAAAAAGTTGCTGCTGCTGAAGGGGAGGGGCGGCCAAAGCTTACACTAGGTTTAGTGTTTTTAGGGTAGAGTTTAGGTTAATATAAAAGTTTCTAATGGAACCTTAATTAAAAAAATAAAGTGATTAAAATGGTTTTAGGCCCATTAAACAATAAAATAAACCCTTCAAGCCCAAAAATACTCCCGAAAAATAGGCATGTTTTTGAAAATATTGTCTGAACTCTCAAAAAGTCCTCCTATTTGCTGAAATTTGTGCACCGTTAAAAAAATTCTCGACGAGTAAAAATACCCAACCAATGCCCATTTTCAAAACTCACACTTATTTACACCATATATAAAATAAATAAGCATTTAAAATATTTTTCCATATTATCATCGGTCTTCGTTCGAGCGAGAAATGCAACTTAAAGCTCTAATGCATGAAACTTTAAATAAAACATGAACTAACCCACAAGTCATGCAATAAACATGCATTAAATATAATTAAACACATATTTTAGTGAAAACCTAGATTGCATTACGTAGTTCAAATTTCCTAGACCTTACAGTGCTGCCCTTCGATTCATCTCGCTGTCTCCATTTCTGCAGTTGCTCAACATTAGGCTGTCTGGTTCAAATTCTATCTCGTAAATTGGAATGTAATGTCAACGTAGCGAGATTAGGGCATCTCTCCTAGCATAAACTACAAGATCAAACCGCTGAATTTCCACTTGTAGAGGCTTTTGTAATGATAAATGGGCCAAGACTGTCCATTTTCTACTCAAAGCATCCGTCACTACATTAGCTTTGTCGGGATGATAGCTAATGTCGCAGTTGTATTCCTTTAAAAGTTCTAGTCATCTTCTTTGTCTCATGTTCGGCTCCTTTTGGGTAAAAAAATACTTGAGGCTTTTGTGGTCCGTAAAGATCTTGCATTTCTCGCCATACAAGTAGTGCTTCCAAATTTTTAACGCAAATACGACTGCTGCAAGCTCAAGATCATGTGTCGGATAATTTTTTTCTTGTACTTTCAACTGTCTAGACGCATACATTATGTCTCACTCATGCTGCATAAGAACTGCGCCCAATCCTAGCTTCGAAGCATCGGTGTACAACATATATTCCCCTTGTTCTGCTAACATCGCTAGAACTGGCGTGGTATTGAGTGGTTGTGTAACAATCATGAGCCATTAGGCTGAACCAAAATGGGCCTCGGCCCATACCCATGCACCACTATTGATCGTGGGTCGTTAGGATGGTCCAGCATGGGCCCATGCACCGTCACTCATAGAATATCCCACCCCTGGAAAGTGGTTTCTTTCGGCTCTCCCTAACACTTGAACCCAGGACCTCCAGGCTTAAGTACCTAGATTCTTAAAGTGTTGGTACCATCGTAACGACCCACGATCAGTAGTGGTGCATGGGTATGGGCCGAGGCCCATGTTGGTTCAGCCTAATGGCCCATGATCGTTACAAAAAAAGTTTCGAGGGGTGGGATATTCTATGAGTGATGGTGCATGGGCATGGGCCGAGGCCCATGCTGGACCATCCTAACGACACATGATCAGTAGTGGTTCATGGGTATGGACCGAGACCCATGATGGTTCAGCTTAGTGGCCCATGATCGTTACAGCTTGTTTCAACTTATCAAAGCTATTTTGACATTTCGGTCCCCAAATAAATTTCGCATTCTTCTTCGTCAAAGATGTGAATGGTACTACAATGAATGAGAAATCCTTGATGAACTTATGATAGTAGCCAACTAAACCCAAAAAATCTGCGGATTTCCGTCACACTTTTATGCAATGGCCGCTGCTTAACTGACTCGACCTTAGATGGGTCGACCTCTACTCCCTCTTTCGACACGATGTGGCCTAAGAATGTCACCCTCTCTAGCCAAAACTCACATTTGCTGAACTTTGCATATAATTTTCGATCTCGTAACACTTGTAAGGTCATCTTCAAGTGCTGTTCATGCTCCTATCAGCTCTTGTAATAGATCAAGATGTCATCGATGAAAACAATAATAAACTGGCTGAGGTATTGCAGAAATACGCGATTCATGAGATCCATGAAGATCGTCGGAGTATTAGTCAATCCAAAAGGCATCACCGAAAATTCATAATACCATAACGCGTTATGAAAGCCATCTTGTGCACATCAGCCGCTTTCACCCTCAATTGGTGATATTCAGACCGTTAACCTATCTTTGAAAATACCGAAGCTCCTTGCAATTGATCAAACAACTCTTCGATTCAGGGTGATGGATACTTATGCTTCACTGCCACTCTATCCAGATCTTTGTAACCAATGCACAATCTCATTCTCCCATCCTTTTTCTTCACAAATAGTACTAGCGCTCCCCATGGATAAAATATATGGCAAATAAATCCCTTGTCTAGAAGATCTTGAATTTGATCTTTTAATTCTTTCATTTCAACAGGTGCTAGGCGATATGGTGTCTTAGATATCGGCACAGTACCAAGCATCAATTCAATAGCAATTTCCACCTCTCGCTCGGGTGGGATACCAGAAACATCGTCAGGGAACACGTCCGGAAAGTCCTTGACAACCTCCACATCCTCGATCGATCAACTGTCAGTAGTGGGTACATATATAATACTAGAAAGAAAACCATTACAGCCTCTTTGGATAAGCTTCTTTGCACGAATGCATGAAATGATATGCGGCATTTGATTGCTATGTGTAGCCTCAAAGATGAATGCTTTCCCATTGGACGGTCTAATTGATACTGAACTTCGCCGAAATCAATAGTAGCCCCATTCAAGTGTGAGCCAATTCATGTCCAAAATAATATCGAAACTCGGGCATTGGTAATACAATAAGGTCCACCCGTATAACATTATTTTGCAATTTGAGTTGCACATCCTTAACCACGCTTGTAGAGACCATATGTTTTCTAGAGACCATATGTTTGCCAGAAGGCACTGTAACTCTGAATCCCGACTCTACGTTCACTGGTAAGATTCTCAATTGATTCACAAAGGATTCAGATATGAAAGAATAAGTAGCTCCAGAATCTAGCAAAGCGTAAGTAGCTACGCCCACTAACAAAATTCGTCGTGATAATATTTGCATTATACTCAATTAAGGCCGTAAAATTTAGAAATTTCATGTCATCTAGGCCCCTCTAATTTCCCGTATTAGCATTTCAACCCCTTGAACTTTCAAAATTTGCTAATTAGCCCCTTAGGGTTTGAAAATTGCCAAGTGACCCCATAAAATTTTGAAAGTTGCAATTTGGTCCTATGAAATCTCATATTTTGCCATTTTAACACCTAAAGAATTTTGAATTTACTAAGTTTTCAAAATTTGCTGTTTAGTCCCTTTAATTTTCAATCTTCTACAATTTGATTCAAATAATTAGTGTTTGCAAAAATTCTATGCCTAATACCTTAGAATTTTAAACATGCTATTCTAAATCATCAAGTTCAATGCATCTCGACTTAATTCTAGCTTCCATGCTTTTATCTAAAGCAATAAGACAATATAAAACGCTTAAATAGTGGGAGTACCTGTAATAAGCGTAGTGTCTGGCTCCTCTTGCTCAGCATGCATCACGTAAGCCCTTCAAGTCATGGGTTGCTTAAGCTTTGGGAAATCACCAGCCTTATGCCCCATTCCTCCGCACTTGAAGCACTTGTAGTTGCCCCATATGCACTTGTGGTGGTGATGGCGATCGCACTCCTTGCAAATTGGTTTCTCAGCAATCTTCGGGACGTTTTCTCTAGGTGGTTGTCCTTGTGGTTTGTATTGTCCTGACCGCTTCGGTGGTCCCATAAACGGCTTCTTGTTCTTCTGACTTGATTGCTAGGCACGGTTCCTCTTGCGCTTCATCTCCCAGTCAATATCCTTTAGAGATTGCTTAGCTCGAAAAGCTTTAGAAACAGCAGTAGTATAGTCAATAGGATCAGTCAGCATCACGTCTTGATGGATCGTCGGCCTCAAACCATCCAAGAAATGTCGTAACTTCTACACAGCATCATTGACAATCAAGGGCACAAAATGACATCCCCTATCAAACTTTTGCACAAACTCAGCAACAGTAAAGTCCCACTGGTGGTGACTCATAAACTCTCTCTTTAAACTCAAACGAACATCGACTGTGAAATATTTATCATAGAATATCCACTTGAAATAGTGTCGCTAGATTCACCCCTCGCTCCGCTCCGCTCCCTCCCACCATAAAGAAGTGTCGCCTTTCAGCAGATAGGTGGTACAATGAACTCGGTCAACATCCGTCATATCCATATACCTAAAGATTGGCTTTAATTAATTTTTTCCTTCCTAGGTGCAATCGGCTGCTAGCTACTGTTAGGGCTCATCCAGGGGTCTCAAGAGGGTTGAGCCATAATCCTAGGTAGGCTGGACGAGGGCTGGTGCAAGGGCTAGGGGCTGGGAGCGAAGGGCTCGGCACGTATGGCTTGTGGGCGATAGGTTGAGTGGATGTGGCTCTAGGCTGGGTAGGGTCGGTCCAGTAGGATCCATAGGGGTCCAATAAGGTCCTAGGGTGGCTGCACGGTGGCTGGTGCGAAGGCTAAGGGTTGGTACACAAGCTGGACATCATGCATGGCTCCTAAGGCACGGCTGTAAGACCTAGGCCTGTTTGGGTTGTTCAGTTCTGTCCATTAGGTTGCCTAGGGTTTGTTTATGGTTCTAAGAGGGTCAGCTAGGATCTGGTTGGTGGCTAGGGCCAAAAGATGCATGGTTAGGGAGGCTAGGGTTTTCGAGTTTTGGCAAGAAAGATTGAGTAGATGGTCTAGGCTGGTTCGAAGATCTTAATGGGCTTGAATATGGTTTAGTTAGGTGTTATTAAGCCTTGGTTTGAATTTGGTAAAGTTTGGTTAAGTTTCGAATCCATACGAGTCAAAACCGGGATATACGTCTAAGTTTAAAAACGAATTGAAAAATTAGTCGAGAAGCCTAAGTTTACGTCTAAGAAATATTTATGGGTGTATTTTAAGGTGATATGTTAAGTTTGGAATGATTTGGGTCGTCATTTTAAGGTCTAAGGATAATTTGGAAAGGTTAGGGTTTCGGGGGGAAAACGGTCATTTTACACCTGAAAAACGTTAGACGTCCTAGCAGTCCCCTAAATGCTATAATAAATATTAAAATGTTTATTTTAAATATTTATGAAATTTTATGATGAAATGTGAATACTAAAAGACATGCTGCATACTTGGTTTAAAAGAAAAATGATTTATACGTGCATGAATTTTTATAAGTGATGGAAATATGAAAAGTTGAAGAAGGTGAATTGATTGTTACTAATACGATGATACGATGATATGTAAGGCCAAGGCTCAGTTGACAATTTTGTTGGTCTTTCATGAAGTATCATATTGTGAAAGTTTTGACATGAACTTGCATTTAATTGGTGTGCAACTCACATTTTCCTATCCTTGTGCAAGGGGCTGCCTAAACTTGGTGTTAAGGGGTTGTTTAGGACACGAGTGAATGAGAAATATTGATGGAAGTTGAACTTGGGTGGGTTTGAGGAAGAAGCATGAGGGCCGACTGAGTTTAGGGTGAATGGTAGGTGTTGGAGGCTAGACTGGGCAAGAGGGAAGAGATCGACTTCAAGGGGTCAAACCGATCCATGGTCCAGCCCCTAAGAGGCCTGGAGCGTGGTTCATGTTGGTCCATCCGCTGCTGGTCACGCTCAAGTAGCCAACCGTGGCAAAAGGAGGGGCGACTAGGTTAGAGGTGGGCGTGGTTTTGAGTGTACCGCTCGGGGTTGGCATCATGGGTAGTAGGGTTAGCTAGGACGGTCAAGGAGAGCCCTCTGGGTTCGATCAAGGTCCTAGAATAGCTGGTTAGCTGCTGGTTCGAGTGGCTAAGGGTAGGGCCGTAGTTATGCTTCAAGGAAGTGACTAGGGTTCGGTTGTCATACACGCAGAATTTCCAGCAGCTCTTGGGTCTGTTTTCGTGAGTCTTTGAGGGCTATAACCTGGTTTCATGTGGCTGGTACGGTGTGTTTTATGTAGGATAGAAGTTTGGAAAAAATTCGGTTGAGTTTGGGTTGATTCGGGTTAAAACCGGGACCCCGTTCCATGTTTTAAAACGAATCGATTAAGTTTTGAACTGGGCTCGGGTTTACGTCTAAGGAATGCTTATATTATGTTTTGGGATGTCTTAAGGAGTTTGGTAAACTTGGGGTCGAAATTTAGAGGTTCAGGGATAATGCGGTCATTTTGGGTTTCCGGGGGCAAAATGATCATTTTGCACCGGGGGTGAGTTTTTGGTCCTAGCAGCGCCCTGAACACAAATTTATCATGTTTTTAAATGTTTATGTATCACGTATATGTTTTTTATAAAATTATGAAAATACTTTGCATGCTTGATTATAAAGAAAAGTTACATATATGCATGTTTTTATTAAGTGGAAAATATTGTAGAACACGAAAAATCAGATTACATATAAGCCATGCATAATTGCTATTATTTAAATTAAAAATAATTTTTATGCATTAATGGAGTGTTTAATTCCTTTCACAATTTGTTAAGTTATGATTATTTATTTTAATCTCAAGAGTTTAGTTTTATCTTTTCGGATCAATACGCGAGGCCGTACTGGAGTTTGGAAAATTTAGATAAGAATAATAATAAGAAAATATTCCTAAATTTAAATTAAGCCAATGAATAATTTATTTTAATGAGAAAGAAGGTTTTTAAGATTTATTTAAATTAATTGGATATAAGTTATTAAATAAGTTCTTTTATGTTCAATATTTAATTAAAAGCCTAAATTAGAATGTGTAGTCAATTGGGATAAATTAATCTAAGCTTAATATATTCAAGAAATTAAAACCTAATATTTTAATAATAAAATGTTAGCCCAAGCCATACCATGCAAGATTGCTATCCGAAATTAAATTGTTAATTCACTAAAATACATATTGAGTGTTTAGAGCTTTAGAAATTTAAAATAAAAGATTTAAGCCATGTTTTTACCTTGCATTTAGACCACAATTTCGGCCATCACCTAGCTCATCAAAACCATGATTTACGTGTAGCATGAAGGAAAGGAGATATTTGAATTGCCAATCAAACTAGTCACTTGCACCTTCCATCTTAATGTATTGCATGACTTATTATTCATCTTGGTATCCTTCCCCTTCACTACTTAACATTTCCTCCACCCCCCACCTTCGTGAATAACAAAGAAACCAGCAGCTTGAATCGTGAGTAGCAACTAGAAAATAAGAGAGAAAAGAAAATACAACTCCGTCTCCACCGCGGCCGTGTTCGTCGTATTGGTTTGTTTCTTTCAAAACCGAATTCCATGCATGTATATATCGATTCTTTTCTCTTCAATCAAGTCCTATAGATATTTTTTACACATTATACATTCATGGTTTAAGCAACAAACGAAATATGACAGCAAAAGACACAAGAATTTTGCACATCCCCCTCGGCCATTTGCGTTGCATTTCACGGTTTGAGTTGTTTTGTTGGTTACAGGAAGTTGCTCGGTCCTAGGCACCTAAGGCTGCATCTAGGCATGTACTAAGGATGGGTTAGAGTCATGTTGGTTCATTGATTCAAGTCCATGCACTTGAGACAAAGACTTGACAACAACTTATCCCATAGTTGCAAGTTTGAGTCACGATTTCTGTATTTGATTGTCTAAGGAGAGTGTTCGGATTGTGGTTTGTCTAAGGCCTGTAACCATGGTTATAACCCTCCCTTAGCATGTCTAGGATGTGACCAAGACAGCCTTTCAAGGCTTGGTTCACGAGTACATTAAAATTTTAAAATAACCATACAAGTGCCCCTCGATTTTTCTTGTTCTGGTGTGGGTGAGTGAAGCTTTGGCTTCTTGGTGTTTGGGTGGATCTTGTTTGGCTTCTAGCCCTTAGCCATGGTTCACACAATACCTCATGATGTCTAGATCAAGCCATGGTCGATCATATAGCCATTGGAATGATATAAGACTACAAATAAAGCAACATACCCCACGGCGCGCAGCATGGTTCTCGGGTGGGAGCTTAGTGGTGTCCTAGGTGTTTGCTTGAATTGTGGTTGGCAGTGCCCTTAGCCATGGTTCGAGCCACCCCTTAGGATGTTGGTAAGAGACTCTGGTAGGTGGTTCAAGCCCCAATGGCCATTAGTTTCGTAAACAAGGAAAAGCAAGCGCAGCTGCTGTCACGCACTTTGATAGCAGCATTGCTTCGGTTCAGGAGGCTCATTTGAGTTCTTGGTTGGCTTTTAGCCTATTGACTTGGACTAGACAGTACCACAATGAGTTAGGAAGATCATGTTTTTGGCCGTTTGTGATTTGGTTAAGTTTAGAGGTCGTACGAGAATTTACGGTGCAATGTGCCAAAGTGACTCTCGAAAGAGCGTTTCAAGATTTTGGCCTCCATTCACTAATTTTTGTGGATTACAATTCTTAGGGTTATTATTTCATCATGTTAAGTGAATTTTAATCATGACTAAACGATGGTTTGATGTTGGTTCGGGTTGGTACGGATTCATGGTTAGAAATTAAGTTGTTGGTCTCGTTGGCCCCGTTTTTGGTACGATTACGAAGTTGTTCTCAAGATAAAAATATTTGCATGTGTCTCATGTTAGAATTAGGTCGCAGCAAGCCTGGGAACGATCCACCTTATTCGGTATAAGAAGGGTTATAATTATATTACGTGCATAAAATATAAAATATTTATTTTGAGATATATGTGATATGTCTTGTGGCCACCTCACGCTTATGGGATCTCCACCCGGTGACTTACGACCAGTTTATGTTTATGTATGAGTACGGACATCCAGTCTAAGGGCTGTGGTGATCTATACCGCCCAGTATACTGTGGTTTAGTCCGATCAGACGTTCATGTTATGTTACGGGCCACTTGCGTTGAAACATTATCTCTACCAGAAAAATCTCATTATGATATTTTATGACAGGGCTCTATCGAGCAAATCTTTTACGTATGATTTTTAGATATGCACGTATTTATAATTACTCATGACACGATTTTCACCTTACACTTTACGATACGATATCTTTACGTTACACGAAATTTTATGATATATTTACTTGTTATTCACGGTATATGCATGTTGAGTCTTTAGACTTACTAGACTTGATTGTTGTAGGTACTGATGAGGTCGAGACCGAGGAACGGGGATCCGTGAGCTAGCTTGGGTCAGCAGTAGTAGGAACCCGAGGACCTCACATTTCATCATTTATTTTTTATGTTCAAACTCAGTTTTCATTATGATGAATTATTTTTAAGTTGTGGTTTTGAACGCAATATTTACTTCCGCTGTTACTTTAGAGTTAAATCTATTTATCAGTTCATGAATGATGCACGTTATTTATTTAAAGAGAGAATTTTTTAATAATTTCGCAAAATTACGAATACGAAATACGGGCCTCTACAGTTGGTATCAGAGCCTATGTTCTTGTAAAGGGTTGTACTACTACTGATCTCGAGAAGCTCATGAAGTCACGTCTTCGGTCTGTAAGTTTTACGTTTACGCATTTCAGTTTAAATCATGAAATATTTTAACTGCATATTTTCATGAAATATTTTATGTTCAGATTATGATTATACATTGTTTATTTAAACTTAAAGAAATAATAGAATTATGCATGTTGGTTACGTGTGGGTTATGCATGGAACCGTATGCCTCCTAGACGTATTAATGATCTCACGAGAGATGAGGAGCATCGTCATGAGGATGGTGAGTATCATAGGTAGGAGAGAGATCTACCGCCACCCCCTTCACCGGACATAAACTGCCCAAATGTTAGCTGGAATGACTACAGTTCTTCGCACAGTTTGCGGGGAACAATGCTGGGGTAACCAGGCAGACGGGGCCTGAGGCTACCTATGAGCGGTTCATGAAGATGAGACCGAAGGAGTTCTCAGGGACGACAGATCCTATGATTGCCGAGGGCTGGATTAAGTCCCTTGAGGTTATCTTAGAATTCATGGGGCTTGGAGATGAGGATAGGGTTTGTTGTGCGACCTACCTGTTTGGAGGAGACGCTCGCTTGTGGTGGGAAGGAGCATCTGTAGCCTTGAATTTGGCCACTCTCAGCTGGGCGCGCTTTACAGAGGTATTTTACTCTAAATATTTTACTGACGAGGTGCGTTCCAGGTTGACCAGGGAATTTATGACCCTGAGGCAGGGAGACATGACTGTTACGGAGTTTATCCCTAAGTTTGAGAGGGGTTGCCATTTCGTACCACTGATTGCAAATGATGCTGGAGCCAAGTTGAGGCAATTTATGGATGGTCTGCGGCCGATCTTGCGCCGTGATGTTAGGGTGGCTGGCCCTACTACCTATGATGTCGCTGTCTCCAGAGCTCTAGCTGCAGAGCAGGATCAGAATGATATTGAGAGAGATCGCCAGGGCAAGCGACCAGTCCAAGCGCCGCACTGCCCTCCTCAGCAGCAACATCAGAGTAAGAATCCTTTCCACGACCCATCCAAGAGCAGAGGACATCAGCAGCAAGGACGTGTAGTCCCGAGGTCCTCGGAGTACCCAGTCTGTGCCAAGTGCACACGCCGGCATACTGGAGTTTGTAGGTATGGTTCCAGGATGTACTATAAGTGTGGTAGTCCTGACCACTTACTGAAGAATTGCCCTCAGGGGAGTCTGCCCACCCAAGGCAGAGTTTTTGCTCTTTACTGCGCGGAAATGAACCCGGAGACGATGCTCTTGACAGGTATCTTAAAGCTTTAAGTTTATATTTGAGATTTAATGTTTTGGGAGTCTGGGTTAAGATCTTGAACATAGAATTGGTGATATGATTGCATGTTCTAATCAGTGTTACTTTCGGGAATTTAGAGTAGAAGAACTTTGACCTTCGCATGTCTATAACTTTCAAAATTATTGGTTTAGCATGATGTTCCAACCTTTCAGGGAGAATTTTTATAGTTGGTTCAGCTACCAATGCCTTGATAGATTCAGGGGCTACTCATTCGTTCATTTCGGAGACCTTTGTAAATTTCCTCAAGGTCAAGACCATTGGGCTAGATATAACGTATTCGGTAGTACTGCCAAAAGGAGAAGAGATGACAGCTACTAATGTGATCCGGGATATAGACCTCGAACTTCACGGTAATCTCGTTTATGCGGATATTACCGTATTGCCGATGCCAGAATTTGATATCATTCTGGGTATGGACTGGCTATTAAGGAACAGGATTTTGATTGACTTCCAACGGAGATCTGTTCTAGTCCGACCGCTTGGGAGAGAGCATTTCTTATTCGAACCAGACAGGTACTTTCCTTTACCGCATATTATATCTTGTGTCCAGGCTAGGAAGCTCATGCATAGAGGGTGTCGAGCGTTTTTAGCGACTTTTGTATCTGTTCCCGAGACACCCAGTCAGTCAGCCTCCGATGTCCCAATTGTCAGAGACTTTCTAGACGTTTTTCCTGATGACGTCTCTGGTATGCCACCAGTGCGAGAGGTGGAGTTCTCTATTGAGCTTATGCCAGGTACCGCACCGATCTCCAAAGCAGCGTACCGACTAGCACCGACAGAGATGGCAGAACTCAAGAAGCAAATCCAAGAACTCTTTGACAAGGAATTCATTCATGCGAGTTGTTCGCCATGGGGCACGCCAGTCTTATTTGTGAAGAAGAAGGATGGTTAGTTGAGGCTCTGCATTGATTACCGGGAATTGAACAGAGTTACAGTGAAGAACAAATACCCACTTCCGAGGATTGAGGATTTATTTGATCAATTGTCGGGAGCTTCAGTATTCTCAAAGATTGATCTACGTTCTTGTTATCACCAGTTGAGGGTGAAAGATACCGATGTTCTCAAGACTGCTTTTAGGACTCGCTATGGCCACTTCGAGTTCCTTGTAATTCCGTTCGGTTTGATGAATGCGCCAGCGATCTTCATGGATCTCATGAATCGCGTATTTCAGCCGTATCTTGATCAGTTCGTGATAGTATTCATAAACGACATTCTCGTCTACTCAAAGGATCAAGAGGATCACAGCAGACATCTGACCGCAGTATTGCAGACCTTGCAAAAGCACAAATTATTCGCAAAGTTCAGTAAGTGCGAGTTCTGGTTAGAGAAGGTGGCGTTCTTAGGCCACGTCGTTTCTAGCAACGGTATTGAGGTAGACCCAGCGAAAGTTGCAGCAGTCAGAGATTGGGTTGTGCCGCAGAATACATCAGAGATCCGTAGTTTCCTTGGGCTAGCAGGATATTATCGAAATTTTATTCAGGGATTCTCCTCTATCGCAGTTCCACTCACGTTGTCGACAAAGAAGAATGCTAAGTACGTGTGGAGCGATGAGTGTCAGAAGAGCTTCGATTCTTTGAAGCAAGCTCTTATTTCAGCGCCAGTGTTTGCCATGCCTTCAGGACCGGAGATTTTGTTTTGCATACCGATGCTTCAAAACTCGATTTGGGCGCAATGTTAATACAGCATAGGAAGGTGATAGCATATGCTTCTCGTCAGTTGAAGATCCATGAGAAGAATTACCCTACACACGACCTAGAGTTGACAGCCGTAGTAATTGCCTTGAAGATTTGGAGGCATTATTTGTACGGAGAGAAGTGTCCAGATCTTTACCGACCATAAGAGCCTCAAATACTTCTTTACACAGAAAGAGTTGAATATGCGTCAGAGGCGTTGGTTGGAGCTAGTGAAGGACTATGACTGTGACATTAACTACCATCTTGGCAAGGCTAATGTGGTTGAGGATGCATTGAGCAGGAAAGTCGCAGTGATGGCTCATATGGCGATTCCGAGACCTCTTCAGTTTGAGATGTAGAGGTTTGATCTAGAGACATATCCTCGAGGTAGAGTTCCCCTGTCTATTTACTTTGACGATTCAGTCTTCTCTTCTAGACCGTATTCGCAGTGGACAGCCAGCAGATGAGCAGTTGACGAAGTGGAGGCAGAGAGATGAGGCCAAGGGTTGTATCTTGTATACAGTTAGCGATGGTATTGTGAGATATCGAGACGGAATTTGGGTTCCTAGCGGCGGTTCTATTCGAGCGGATATTTTATCTGAGGCCCATATGTCACCGTACTCTATTCATCATGGGAGTACAAAGATGTACAAAGATCTGCAGTTGTTGTATTGGTGGCCCGGGATGAAGAAGGATATCAGACGTTTTGTATCCTAGTGTCTGACATGCCAGCTAATGAAAGCGGAGCATCAGAGACCAGCAGGTATGCTCAAGCCTCTTCCTATTCCCGAGTGGAAGTGGGAGAATGTTACAATGGATTTTGTGGTCGGTTTGCCGAAGTCAGTTAGAGGGTCAAATGCTATCTGGGTGATTGTTGATCGTCTTACCAAATGAGCGCACTTCTTGCCTATTAAGACGACTTTCACCATGATTCAGTATGCAGAGTTGTATATCCGAGAGATAGTTAGACTTCATGGTATTCCCGTTTCTATAGTGTCTGACCGAGATCCTAGATTCACTTCCTCATTTTGGAAGAGTCTGCATTCAGCTATGGGTACGAATTTGTTGTTTAGTACAGCTTTCCACCCTCAGACGGATGGTCAGTCAGAGAGAGTTATCCAGATTTTGGAGGATCTTCTCCGTGCATGTGTCATCGATTTCTCAGGGAGTTGGGAGTCGAAGTTGCCATTAGTGGAATTTACTTATAACAACAGTTTTCAGTCGTCTATAGGTATGGCTCCATATGAAGCACTGTACGGTCGTAAGTGTAGATCGCCTATTCATTGGGATGAAGTAGGAGAAAGATCAGAATTGGGTCCGGAGATTATTCAGCAGACTGCCGACGTAGTAGTCAAGATACGTGATAGAATGAGGACTGCTCAGAGCCGACAGAAGAGTTATTTAGATCAGATGAGGAGAGATCTAGAGTTTGCCGTGGGTGACCATGTTTTACTGAAGATAGCACCTATGAAAGGTGTCATGCGATTCGGGAAGAAAGGAAAACTCAGTCCGAGATTCATCGGATCATTTGAGATCCTCGACAGGGTTGGGACGCTAGCTTATCGTGTTACTCTTCTGCCGAGTCTGGCCGGAGTACACAACGTGTTCCACGTCTCTATGCTGAGGAAGTATATAGCGAATCCTTCGCATGTCTTGAACTTTGAACCGTTGCAGCTCATTCCGAACATGTCTTATGAAGAAAGACCAGTGCAGATCTTAGACAGACAGGAGAAAAAGTTTCGGAACAAACTAGTGATGCTAGTAAAGGTCAAGTGGCTTAATCATTCGGAGGAAGAAGATACGTGGGAATCTGAGCCAGAGATGAAGAGTCGATACCCCGAGTTATTCGGTAAGTTTTAATTTCGAGGACGAAATTTCTTTTAAGGGGGGGAGAGTTGTAGAACCTGAAAAATCAGATTACGTATAAGCCATGCATAATTGCTATTATTTAAATTAAAAATGATTTTTATGCATTCATGGAGTGTTTAATTCCTTTCAAAGTTTGTTAAGTTATTATTATTTATTTTAATCGCAAGAGTTTAGTTTTATCTTTTCGGATCAATACGCGAGGCCGGAATGGAGTTTGGAAAATTAAGATAAGAATAATAATAAGAAAATATTCCTAAATTTAAATTAAACCAATGAATAATTTATTTTAATGAGAAAGAAGGTTTTTAAGATTTATTTAAATTAATTGGATATAAGTTATTAAATAAGTTCTTTTATGTTCAATATTTAATTAAAAGCCTAAATTAGAATGTGTAGTCAATTGGGATAAATTAATCTAAGCCTAATATATTCAAGAAATTAAAATCTAACATTTTAATAATAAATTGTTAGCCCAAGCCATGCCATGCAAGATTGCTATCCTAAATTAAATTGTTAATTCACTTAAAATACATATTGAGTGTTTAAAGCTTTAGAAATTTAAAATAAAAGATTTAAGCCATGTTTTTACCTTGCATTTAGACAACAATTTCGGCCATCACCTAGCTCATCAAAACCATGATTTACGTGTAGCATGAAGGAAAGGAGATATTTGAATTGCCAATCAAACTCATCACCTGCACCTTCCATCTTAATGTATTGCATGACTCATTATTCATCTTGATAACCTTCCCCTTCACTACTTAATATTTCCTCCACCCGCACCTTCGTGAATAACAAAGAAACCAGCAGCTTGAATCGTGAGTACCAGCTAGTAAATAAGAGAGAAAAGAAAATACAACTCCGTCTCCGCCGCGCCGTGTTTGTCGTATTGGTTTGTTTCTTTCAAAACCGATTTCCAGGCATGTATATATCGATTCTTTTCTCTTCAATCAAGTCCTATAGATATTTTTTACACATTATACATTCATGGTTTAAGCAACAAACGAAATATGACAGCAAAAGACACAAGAATTCTGCACAGCCCCCTCGGCCATTAGCGTTGCACCTCACAGTTTGAGTTGTTTTGTTGGTTACAGGAAGTTGCTCGATCCCAGGCACCCAAGGCTGCATCTAGGCATGTACTAGGATGGGTTAGAGTCATGTTGGTTCATTGGTTCAAGCCCATGCACTTGAGACAAAGACTTGACAACAACTTCTCCCATAGTTGCAAGTTTGAGTCACGATTTCTATGTTTGATTGTCTAGGAGAGTGTTCGGATTATGGTTAGTCTAAGGCCTGTAACCATGGTTAGAACCCTCCCTTAGCATGTCTAGGATGTGACCAAGACAGCCTTTCAAGGCTTGGTTCATGAGTACATCATAATTTTAAAATAACCATACAAGTGCCCCTCGATTTTTCTTGTTCTGGTGTGGGTGAGTGAAGCTTCGGCTTCTTGGGGTTTGGGTGGATCTTGTTTGGCTTCTAGCCCTTAGCCATGGTTCACACAATACCTCATGATGTCTAGATCAAGCCATGGTTGATCATATGGCCATTGGAATGATATAAGACAACAAATAAAGCAACACACCCCACGGCCCGCATCATGGTTCCCGGGTGGGAGCTTAGTGGTGTCCTAGGTGTTTGCTTGAATTGTGGTTGGCCAATTGCCCTTAGCCATTGTTCGAGCCACCCCTTAGGATGTTGGTAAGAGACTCTGGTCGGTAGTTCAAGCCCCAATGGCCATTATTTTCTTAAACAAGGAAAAGCAAGCGCAGCTACTGTCACGCACTTTTACAGCAGCATTGCTTTGGTTCAGGAAGCTCGTTTTAGTTCTTGGTTGGCTTTTAGCCTATGGCCTTGGACAAGACAGTACCACAATGAGTTAGGAAGTCATGTTTTTGTCCGTTCGTGATTTGGTTAAGCTTAGAGGTCGTACGAGAATTACGGTGCAATGTGCCAAAGTGACTCTCGAAAGAGAGTTTCAAGATTTTAGCCTCCATTAATTAATTTTCGTGGATTACAATTCTTAGGGTTATTATTTCATCATGTTAAGTGAATTTTAATCATGACTAAACGATGGTTCGATGTTGGTTCTGGTTGGTACGGAGTCATGGTTAGAAATTAAGTTGTTGGTCTCGTTGGCCTCGTTTTTGGTTCGATTACGAAGTTGTTCTCAAGATAAAAATATTTGCATGTGTCTCATGTTAGAATTAGGTCGCAGCAAGCCTGGAAAGGTTCCAAATCATTCGGTAAAAGCAGGATTATAATTATATTACGTGCATAAAATAAAATGTTTATTTTGGGATATATGTGATATGTCTTGTGGCCACCTCACGCTTATGGGATCTCAACCCGGTGACTTACGACCGGTTTATGTTTATGTTTGGGTACAGACATCTAGTCCAAGGGCTGTGGTGATCTATACTGCCCAGTATACTGTGGTTTAGTCTGATCAGACGTTCATGTTATGTTACGGGCCACTTGCGTTGAATCATTATTTCTACCAGAAAAATCTCATTATGATATTTTATGACAGGGCTCTATCGAGCAAATCTTTTACGTATGATTTTTAGATATGCACGTATTTATAATTACTCATGACACGATTTTCACCTTACGCTTTACGATACGATATCTTTATGCTACACGAAATTTTGTGATATATTTACTTGTTATTCACGGTATATGCATGTTGAGTCTTTAGACTCACTAGACTTGATTGTTGTAGGTATTGATGAGGTCGAGACCGAGGGCAGGGACCAGTGAGCTAGCTTGGGTCAGCAGTAGTAGGAACCCGAGTACCTCACATTTCATCATTTACTTTTTATGTTCAAACTCAGTTTTCATTATGATGAATTATTTTTAAGTTGTGGTTTTGAACACAATATTTACTTCTGCTGTTACTTTAAAGTTAAATATATTTATCAGTTTATGAATGATGCACGTTATTTATTTAAAGAGAAATTTTTTTAATAATTCCGCAAAATTACGAATACGAAATACGGGCCTCTACAAATATGATGATGTTTTTGAAGGATGGGAATTGGTTGTAACTGACGATGTATATGTATACGATGACATGAGATATGATGAGCTGAGGTCAAGGCTCAGTGGACGGGTAATGCTGTCGCAGATGTCCCCGCCCGGTACCGTGGTTATACATAGATAGATCAATCGAATAGAGCTGATACGATAGAGATGATACGAAAGTCACAACTAATGAAATGAATTCAACTAAAAGAAAATGTATACATATATGATGACATGATGAGACATTCTTTGACACGTTACGATTTTATACGACATTTTTATGTTCATGCTTTAAGTTCACGAAATATATGTTGATTATGGTACTTTTCACTGTTGTGTGCTATATATATGTATTTTTTATTTCCAGTACAGGTGTGTTGAGTCTTTAGACTCACTAGATGTGAATGATGCAGGTGATCATATTGATGAGGAGACTAGAGGTGCCGAGAATTGAGTAGTCGGAGTTGGATGTGCGCACGCTAACCCGAGAACCTTGTACTTTTCCGCATATATATGATTTTATGGGAGCAAGTTTAAGTAACTTTTTTTAAATGGTTGACAAGGTTATTGTGTTGAGAGTTTTGTCATATTTATTATGCTGGATGTTTTATTTTTTGAACGACGATTGTTTAGGTTGGCGATTATCTTCCTATTCTCAACTGCATTTATTTTATTCGGCAGTGGGATGATTTTATAAAATGCATGTTTCGAATTTTTGTATTTTTGCCGGCGTGGTTTCAGCCATTGCAATTATTTAAATAAAAAAATGTTCAGTATAATTTTAAAATGAACGAGACGTTACACTCTTAGCCTCTGAAACTTTGATCAATTTTCCAATAGCTAAGAGTAGGGTTTGCATCTCTTATATATCAGAAGCAGCTATTTCTGAAAAGCTTGAGAGTCTTTCAGCTGGTAGTTGGAACAGATTCTTGAAGAACTTTTCATCAACAATCATCGAGTGATTGTTGACCTTCATCTGAATCTTCCCATCATCAACACCGAGTTGGACTAGTAGATAGATAGAAGCTCTGATGAATATATTTCTTGAGTAGCCAGCCACAAGAATTGTCAAAACCCAGATGCTTCAATCTTCTGAAATATTCCGGCTACTGCTTCATCATTGACAGTGGAATGGAGTCAAAGTCGATTGCAACAGTATTCAAGAGAAATGCTGGAGTTTGAGCTGCCATTTGAATTTTTTTTATTTGTGAAGAAGGAAAGGAAATGCAAGTGATTTGCTTTGGAGATTTGAGAGTTAGGAAATTTTAGAAACTGTAAGTGAAATCTGAGAAAGGCAGTTTCTAAAAATGTTTCGTGACTTTTCAAATTTTGTACACGTGTCAGTCCGTGAGTAGTTTGATCATAAATATAGGTCATTCAACCATTTTCATTTATTTGAGAAACTGATATCAGACAGTTAAACCAAAACGAGATTAGATTTAAAATTTGATTAATATTAAATTTTCAAATCTCAATCAGTCACAATATTAATTACAGAACTGAATCGAATTAAAGTTAGTCAACCTATTTGATAAGGTCAGTTGATTCAAGTACTAACTGTTCAGTTGGAAACTGATTTAGTTCAGTTCCTGAACAACTGACATCTTTCTTATCAGTTAACACATTAAATTCGACTGTTCCCTCTAAATTAAACATTAAGATAAATCAATGAGCCCTAAAATATTTTCAATTAAGAAAACTTAGTCTCGGGTATAGGCTTAGTGAAGGTGTTTGTTGCTTAATATTCAGTTGATATTTATTCTAGTCGAATGTCCTTCTTTAGAGCATGATCTCTCATGAAGTGATGTCTGACATCAATATTCTTGGTTCTAGATTAAAGAACTGGATTGTATGTAATCGCAATTGAGCTACTGTTATCACAAAAGATTGGTGATTCTTCAGCAATAACTTCATAGTCTTTCAGTTGTTGCTGAATCCAGAGCAGTTAAGCACATCAACTTCCAGCATCTAGGTATTCAGCTTCAGTTGTGCAAGTCTCAATGAATGTCTGTTTCTCGCTAAAAAATGAGATCAGTCTGTCTCTTAGAAACTTACATGATTCACTTGTACTTTTGCGATCTAGCTTGCATCCTGCATAATTTGCATCTGAATATCCAACTAAATTGAAAGAAGAATATTTAGCATACAATAAGCCCACATTTTGTGTGTCTGTAAGATATTTCAATATGCATTTAGTAGCTAAGAAATGCGATTGTTTTAGAGTCAGCTTGAAATCTAGCACATAAATATACGACTAACATAATATAAGGATGGCTAGTAGTTAGGTACAATAATGAACCTATTAAACTTCTGTATACTGTCATTTCAACTGATATTATCTTTTTATCTTTAACTAGTTTAATTGATGAACTCGTAGGAGTAGATGCTGCTTAATATGTTTTCATGCCAAATTTCTCGATCAGTTCCTTTGTATATTTGATATGACAGACATAGATACAAGTTTCTAGTCGCTTCATTTGTAGACCCAGAAAGAACGTCAGTTTACCTATTATACTCATTTTAAATTTGTCATGCATTAATTTAGCAAAATTTTTTCATAGTTTAGGATTGGTTGACCCAAAAATAAATCATGAATGTAAATTTGAACAAGTAGGGAATGATATTTCTTCGAGAATTTTAGCAGTGTCTTGTAAACTGTTCCTACAGTAAAATCATGATCAATTAATAATTTGATAAGTGTCATACCAAATTCTAGGTGCTTGTTTAAGATTATATAAAGCTTTGTTAAGATAATAAACATGGTCAGGAAGTAAATGATTTACAAAACCTGGTGGTTGTTCTACAAAAACTTCTTCCTGTGACTGACCATTCAGGAATGTTCTTTTCACATTCATTTGATATAGTTTGAAATTCTTGAAGGATGCGTAGGCAAAGAATATTCCGATTCTTCCAGTCGAGCTACTGGAGCATACGTTTTATCATAGTCTATTACTTCTTCTCGCCTATAGCCTTGTGCGACTAGCCTTGCTTTGTTGAGCACAAGTGAACCATCTTCGTTCAGTTTGATCGTGTACACCAACTTTGTATATATATAATAGATTTTGAAAGCTGAAGGATCGAGTGTGCTAGTGCTTTGGAAGGCATTTCGAACACTATATTCTCCAATGAGCTGCAATAGCTCGTGTTCTAAGAATATTAACACCAGTGAATTAAATCGAGTTCGGTTTAAAACCAAGCGGAAGAAACTCAAAGTAATTCTTCGTGAAGAATACTGTTATATTAGAAAATATTTTATCTCATGTAAACTGAATAACCGAAAAAGGGTAGATTAGTTTTTGCATTCATCAGTTCATTTCTCTTTTCCTGTATTCAAATGGCTTCTTTCTTTTTTCAGCTGAACGTCGACTATCCTTTTTTGGCTTAGGACAGTCAGCAATAAAGTGTCCATTTTTTCCTACAATTGTATCAAGCATTTGGTTCTTCTTTAGATATGTTCTTTTGATATTTTCTTTGAGATGAACCTTGATTCCTTCGCATGAATCTTCCAAACTTCTTGATGAACAATGACATGGCATAATTGCTCAGTTGTTCTGTAGACTTTTCAGTTGAACCAATTGGTTCATATTTTAAGGGATTGAGAGCAGTTGTAACTTGTGGAGTCGATGGTTCTCCCGCTCTCGTCTGTAGTTTCAAATTTTTATGCCTTGAGATATGCAAATAGATCTTGCAATTCCACTTTGTTGAGATCTTTGGATTCTCTCAATGCCATTGTCTTCACATCTCATTCTTTGGGAAGTCCACGAACAACTTTCAATGCAACTTCTTTATTTGAATACACCTTCCCTAGTGCATTCAATTCATTTATGATGATGCTGACTCGTTCTTCAAACTCGTTCATTGATTCTCCAGTCTTCATTTTGATGATATCAAACTTTTGTACTGCGACTAAAAGTTTATTTTTCTTTGTATGCTCATTGCCCTCGCACAATTGAATCAGCTTTTCCCAAATTCTTTGGTAGTTTTGCACATCTTTATTTTGCTGAAAATATTTTTTTCCAGTGTTTTATACAAAATATCCTTGGCCACATTATCTAAGTTTTCTTTCTTTTTGTCTTTAGCTGTCCGCTCTTCACGTGGTTTTTCGATACCATGAGGTGCTCCATTAGTTAGAGCAACAGCTGTGTTAGATTTCTTAATCTTCATTGGTCCGTCTGTTATAACGTACCACATGTTGTCATCTTGTGCAGCTAAATGAGCCTGCATTTTGATTTTCCAATCATTGAATTCTTCTCTTGAGAACATAAGAATTTTGTTGAAGTAAGACATGGTGCTCAGGCGTATGAATAGAGAGTATTAAGAAACAAGATTAAAATTGCTATGATACTACTTGTTAGGATAGGTTTGAAGGGTCGAAGTGTTTATAAGGGGGGTTGAATAAACACTTTAAGATATTTGACTATTTTTCGATAAAGGTGATTCAGTTTAGTGATAAACTGAATCCAGAAATATTATTGTCGATATCAGTCAGTTAACTAGTTTAAGTGCGGAAATAAACTAACTGATATATTGAATACTCAATGAATAACTGAAGTAAAGAACACAAAGATTTTATGGATGTTCGAAGACTTCGAATGCTCCTACATCACTCATTCTATCACAAGGATATGATTTTCAATAAAAGACTTTGATTAAATACAGATGCTGTAATAATCCACTTCAGTTTGGTCTTAAATACTGCCAAACAAAAACTCTTAGTTTCTTTACAATTTATCAGTATAAAAATGATTTTCTTTCTTAGCACAACTAATCTTAAGAGATCAAATACAACAATGTAATGTTTTAGTGCTTTAGCTCAGATGATAGCCTGAAAGCCATGAAATATCTCTGTTACGTGTGAGATTTTCTGTATGAATATCGTAACTGAATTTGTATGCTTGAATTCAAAATTCACTTAGAATAATTGATGCAAAAGTTCTTGTCTTAGCTGAACTCTATGCCTATTTATAGGCTTTTCTTGCAACGGTAAAATTGAGTGCGTTAAATGACTCATATATGTTGCATTGTACTTTCTGAACGTGTCAACATCCTTTTGACAATAGTACACTGTGGCATTTTGATATGCGACACTCCTACTACGAGTTATAGTCCGCTTATATACAATTTATCGGTTGTGGGCTACACTCTTAACTGATGATGTGTCAGACTGATTATCAGTTGACTATATAGCCGATCAGTTAAGCTGATTGTATAACCGATCAGTTCTAACTGATAGTTCAATTATCTGTATAGATTCAGTTAGCTTCGATAAGTTTGATTGCCTTAAATATTTAGCACATTAATGATCAGTTCGAGCAACTTCAGTTTAAGATCGAATTAATTTAGTTGAACCGACCAGTTCTGCAATCTTCAAAAGCTTTATTTGTCAAACTCCGAAATTATAATTCCAACATCATGTGTTTTAATTAAAATATAAAGCTAATAAAACTTCCTAAATCCCTCACAACTCTCGCCCCTCCCCCCCAAAATAATACTATGACTCTCCCTCACACACCACACGGCCACACACCACACGAATTGGAAGGTAAAGTCACACAATCTTCGAAGGAAATTTTGTAAGGGTCCATCTCCACCAATGTTTTTCGGTTCGCCAAATTGTTTTCGTGCATAATAAACGCAAAGGCACGCCTCAATCTTCCTTCAAACATCCTTCACACCATATTATGTATGTTTAATTATGTTTGCATGAGTAATATGATGCACCACTTTTATTTTCGTTTTTATGGCTATACATGATTAAAACTAGAGTTTTCCTTTTTTGAAACTCTTCCTAATGATGCAGAAATGGGCTTCCATGTTAGGAGTACCTGAAGGGATGTTTTCGCACAAGTTTAAGGGTCCATATAAGCACAATGCAAGGCTGTAGCGTGGGAGGCTAAGGGCTGCACAAATTTTGGGGTTTAGTGTAACTAGGGCTAGACTTTTGGGAGGTTCAGGAAAGTGGCCGCACGTGGTGCTTCCTAGGCAAGCATCTGTGCTCATGAGGGTCCTATTATCGAGCCATGGTTGTCCACGCTTGCCTGGAGGGGCAAATAGATAGGAGGCGCACAGCTAGGACTCTTCCTAGCCGCGGCCGAGTGCCTGGGATGAATCATGCGTGTTTACATGAATGCGCCATGGGGGTTGGTCTAATAGGGTCCTATAGGGTTCGGTCTAGAACCTAGGAGGGTTAGTCAGGGGCTAGGTCCAATCGGTTAGGGTCTAGGTTCGAATTTTTGAGGATGACATGATTGAGGGTTCGTTCCATATAGGCAGAAAATTCAGTAACTGATTTAGGATTATTCATGGGTCTTGATTGTCTTTATTTGGGTTATATGTGTATAACTAGGTGTTATTAAGCTATAGGTTCAAGTTTGGTAAAGTTTCGAGTCCATACGAGTCAAAATCGGAGATGTACATCTAAGTTTAAAAACGAATTGGGAAATGAGCTGAGAAGCTTAGTTTTACATCAAAGAGATATTTATGGGTGTATTTTAAGATGACATGTTAAGTTTGGAAGCATTTGGGTCGTCGTTTTAAGGTCTAAAGATAAATTGAGAAAGTTAGAGATCTAGGGGCAAAACGAACATTTTACACCTGAAAATATTAGACGTCCTGGCAGTGCCCTAAATGCTGTAATATATGTTAAAATGTGTACTTCAAATGTTTATGGAATTTTATGATAAATGTTAATGCTAAAAGACATGTTGCATGCTTGATTTAAAATAAAAATGATTTATGTTTGCACAAATTTTTATAAACGATGGAAATATGAAAAGTTGAAAGAGATGAATTGATTGTGACTAATACGATGATACGATAATATGTAAGGCCAAGGCTCAGTTGACGGATTAGAGTGTCGCTGATATACCCATCATCCGGTACCATGGTAATACGTAGATGGATCCATCGACTACAACTAAGACGAAAGTCACAATTGAGGATCCGAATTCAATTAAAAGGGAAACTTATACGTATATGATGAAAGAAAATATGATATGATATTCTGAAAGAAAAATTTTAAAGTTTATGTTAATGAAAAGCTATTTTAAGTAACTGTTGCTTGTGAATATATATGTATTATTTGGTATCATGATTAAGATTTGCTGAGTCAAGGTTTTTCTGAAATAAAGTTAGTTTAGGTTGGTCGACGTATTTTCAAATATTAGGTTGGTTAATTTATTTTTAAATGGTGTTAAAAAAAATTAATATAGACATGCATAGTACTTTGGCCGAATGGTGCAGGAAAAAAGGAAAAAAAATTAGTACAACTAATACTAGACGTGCACCTTGTACAGATAGGCAAGTTGAGACTAATGGTGATCGTCAAGGGAATGCACCTCCACCTCATAATGGGGATGCTGCTACTCGTGTTCTAGAGGGCATTGCATGTTTCTTTGAGCAACAGTGTAAAGACCATGGGGTATCTCGATCTTAGGATCCCTCGGGGGCCTTGTCCTATTTTTGGGTTCCCACTGGGGCTTTTTCCTTAACAGGCATTCCCATGCGTCATTACTCATAGGACTCTCCACACCAGGTTGGTGGAGTGGTATGTCCCCAAGTCTTGAACCCATAACCTCCTGGATTTGGTACATAGTTCAAAGATACTTGGTACCAATTGAGCTACTTGGAGTTAATCTAGCAACCCTCATTTGGGTGAGATTCAAGAACATTCGTATTTTACTGCTGACGTACGAGGACGCTTGAAGAGGGAATTCACGACTCTCCATTAAGGAGACACGACTGTGGCTGAGTTTGTTAGGAGATTTGATAGGGGTTGTCACTTTGTACCCATTATTGCTAGGGATGCTACTGAGAAATTAAGACACTTTATGGATGGCCTTCGACCTACCATAGGCTGTGATGTGATGACGATGCGACAGACGGATTCTGCAGCTGCCACCGCTTGTGCATTCCAAGTTGAGCAAGCCTGAAATATATTCACTTTGAGATTCAGCGCAAGATGCAGCAGCACTAGCGGAGCTCTCACCAAGTCAAGAGGCAATTTACGGGACCTTCGAAAGCCAAGGGCAACAAAAGCCCCGAGGACAATGGAAGAAGTCGGGGCAAGAGAAGCCACCACAGCCTAGAGCACCGAAACCTGAAGAGAGGCCATTATGCAATGAATGCAATCGCTTACGCTATGGTAAGTGCATGTGGGGATCATATAGGTGCTTCATATGCAAGGAAGAGGGACATAAAGCTGCTGATTGTCCGAGGAAGAGAGGATCAACTGCGGGCAGAGCTTATGTGATGCATGTAGAAGAAGCTGAGGAAGAGCCAGACACGACTCTAATCACTGGTAACCTAGTTATTTAATGTTTTTATATTGATTTTATTGCATGAAATGTTAAATTTGTTATGAGAAAGGATTTGGGATCAAGAAGGACCTAGAAGAAATTAGGTTGCTTGCTCTACTATAGTTGAACTTAAGAGATGACAATAGAAACTATAGAAATTGAGCATGAATTATGAGCCTTAATTATGCAAAGGAGATAATTAAATCCAAATAAGAATTTTGAAGCTTAAAATTTAGAAAAATCGAGGATAAGGGCAGGCATGGTATTTTCGAAAATCATGGGGACCAAATTGCAAATCCCGAAAACTTAAGGGGCTAATTTGCACTTGGCCGAGATTTTAAGGATCAATCCGAATTTTTGAAGAGCCCAGAAACTGAAATTGAGATAAATCGAAAATTCTAGGATGAATATGGAATTTTCGAAAATTCAGGACACTAAATTGAAATTTTTAAAAGTCTAGAGGCTGTTTTGCAAATCTTAAGTAATTAGGGACTGTTTTCGCTGGCCTAATTTGATGGATTTCAAAATTTATGATGCTAAAATGCAATTTTCAAAAATTTTGGGGACTAGATGGAAAAATTCGAAACTTTTAGGGATGAAAAGTCTATTTGCTAAAATTTAAGGGGTTACAATGCATATTTTTCGAGAAATACTAGGGTCCAAGAATTTAATTTTAAAAAATTTTGGGAAAATAATGATAGAAATTTTTTAAGCTTCAACACGAATAGATTTAACGCCGTATTCGTCGCAGGAAGGATATTTATTCTAGGTGTAGCTACCTACGCATTGCTGGATTCGGGAGCTACACACTCATTAATATCCAAGACATTCGTCAAGCGACTAAATATTATACCCAAGGATACGGGATTGAGCTTCAAACTATTCATTCCTTCCGGTGATAAAATGGTCACTTCGAGAATTGTGATGAATCTGGAGCTTCGTTTGCAAAAAGATGTGGTTCGTGCAAACCTTATCGTGCTCCCAATGCTTGAGTTTGACATCATAGTAGGCATGGATTGGCTATCTTTGAATGGAGCTTCGATAGATTTTCGACAGAGGTCAATGTCTATTCAACCACCCAACGACAAATCTTTTATATTTGAGGCAGGGAGAAACAAGCAAATGCCACACATCATCTCTTGCATGAGTGCGAGGAAACTTATTAAGCGAGGCTGCTAAGCTTTTCTAGCATGTGTTACTTCAGCACATGTTCCTATCAGTCAGAAGCTAGAGGATGTTGAGGTCGTAAGAGATTTTCCTATTGTCTTTCCTGAGGATGTTTCAGGCATTCCACTGGACCTAGAAGTGGATTTTTCTATTGAGTTAATACCGGGCACTGTGTCAATTTCTAAGGCATCCTATCATCTAGCACCCATTGAAATGAAACAGCTAAGGGATTAAATTCAACAATTGCTGGACAAGGATTTTATTCGCCCTAGTTGTTCTCCGTGGGGCGCACCAGGTTATTCGTGAAGAAAAAGGATGCGACTTTGTATAGATTATCGAGAGCTGAATAGGGTTACCATCAAGAATAAGTATCCCTTACCGAGAGTCGAATACCTATTTGATCAATTGCAAGGAGCATCGATTGTCTCAAAGATATATTTCCGTTCGGGATACCATCAGCTGATGGTAAAGGATCATGCCATGAGTTTATGGTCATGCCATTTGGGTTGACCGATGTGCCAGAGATCTTCATGGATCTCATTAATCGTGTATTTCAGCCGTATCTTGATCAATTCATCATAGTCTTCATTGATGACATTCTGATTTACTCGAAGAGTCGAGAGAACTATAGTTATCACTTAAAAACGAGTCTACAATTGTTGCAAGATATAAAGTTATACGCTAAGTTCAGCAAGTGAGAGTTTTGGCTCGAGAGAGTTGCGTTCTTAGGCCACATTATTTCTAGAGATAGAGTTGAAGTTGATCCCAGAAAAGTCGAGGCAGTTAGAGACTGACCAATACCAAAGTGTGTGAACGAGAACCGTAGTTTCTTGGGTCTAGCTGGCTACTATCGAAGTTCATTCAAGGATTCTCATCAATTTCGATACCCTTGACCGCTTTGACGAAGAAGAATGTAAAATTTATTTGGGAATCCGAATGCCAAGAGGGTTTCGAGAAGCTGAAGCAAGCCTAGACTTCAGCGCCAGTTCTGTCGATGGCGTCAGGGCAAGGAGAGTATGTTATTTATATGGATTCTTCAAAACTTGGTTTGGGCGTAGTTTAGATGCAAAATGACTGAGTTATAGCTTATGCGTGTAGACAGTTGAAGGTTCATGAGAAGAATTACCCGACTCATGGCCTCGAGCTTGCAGCAGTAGCATTTGCATTAAAAATTTGGATACATTACTTATATGGAGAGAAGTGCAAGATTTTCACCGACCATAAAAGCTTGAAGTAATTCTTCACCCAAAAAGATTTGAATATGAGGCAACAAAGATATCTAGAGTTGGTAAAGGATTACGACTGCGATATTAACTACCATCCGCACAAAGCTAATGTAATCGCAGACTGTATTAAGTATAAATATAGCAGTTATTGCTCAATTATCACTTCAAATACCACTGTAGTCAGATATTCAGCGATATGAGCTTGTTGTTTATGCTAGGGGTGAGGCCCCCAATCTTGCTACTATGATAGTTCAGCCAACTCTGAGGGATAGAATTCAAGAAGGTCAGTCTTCTGATGAGCAATTACAGAAATGAAGACTGAGAGATGAAGCTAAGGGTCGGAAGTTGTATTCTGATAAGGATGGCATAGATCGATATCGAGATCGACTATGGATTCCTAGTGGCAATTCATTGCGAGAGGTTATATAATAAAGGAAGCTCACAATACGTCGCACTCCATCCATCCCGTAAGCAAGAAGCTATACAAGGATCTAAAGCTCTTATATTGGTGGTCAGGCATGAAACGAGACATCTTACGTGTTGTGTCCAATTGTTTGACATGCCAGCAAGTTAAGGCTGAGTATCAGAGGCCAGCCGCGAAGCTTAAGCCACTTCCTATTTCAAAGTGAAAATGGAAAAATATTCCTATGGATTTTGTTGTTAGACTGCCGAGAACTATTAAGTGATACAATTCCATATGGGTGATAATTAATCGTCTTACGAAATCAGTGAATTTTCTACCTATCAAGATGACATTCACCGTGACGTAGTAAGCATTGCTGTATATTCGAGAGATAGTATGACTGCTTGGGATTCCAGTGTCTATTGTTTCTGACCGAGATCCGAGGTTCACATCATCTTTCTGAAAGAGTCTACATGCAGCGATGGAATAAAAGTTGTTATTAATTTCAACATTTCATCCTCAAACCGTTGGTTAGTCTGAAAGGGTGATTCCAATTTTGGAGGATCTACTCCGAGCTTGTGTGATCGACTTCCAAGGAATTTGGGAACCAAAGTTACCTCTAATGGAGTTCACCTATACAATAGTTACCAATCATCTATAGGAATGGCTCCTTACGAGCCACTTTATGAAAGGAAGTTTAGATCACCTATACATTGGGACGAGGTTGGTGAAAGATGGGACTTTGGTCCGGACTTAATCGAGAAAATATCGGAGCTATTAGTCAAAATTCGAGATATGATGAAGACTGCACAAAGCCGAAAAAGAGCTACGTCAACAAGCGACGAAGAGAGCTAGAGTTTGCAGTAGGCGATCACGTATTAGTAAAAATAGCACCTATGAAGGGTGTTATGAGATTTGGCAAGAAAGACAAACTTAGTCTGAGGTTCATAGGACCATTTGACTTTTGGAGAAGATTGGAACATCAGCCCATAGAGTGGCGTTGCAACTGATGCTATCTGGAGTACCTAATGTGTTTCATATCTCGATGCTGCGAAAGTATATGTCAAACCCTTCACATGTACTAAATTACGAACCTCTGTAGTTGACTCCGAATATGTCATACGAGGAAAGACCTATACAAATTCTGGATAGGCAAAAAAAAAGACTGCAAAACAAAGTTATTCAAATGGTCAAAGTCAAGTGGCTAAATCACCAGGAGGAAGAGGCTACTTGGGAAACTGAGAGGGAAATGAGGAGTCGCTACCCTGGAGTTATTCGGTAAGTTTTAATTTTGAGGACGAAATTTCATATAAGGGAGGGAGGAATTGTAAGGTCCAAAATACGATGACATAATCCAACTGCATGCAAATTTAGGAAAAATAGAAATTGACTAATTAAATAGTTTTATTTGCCTGAATTAATTATGATACATATGTTTGCATTTAAAATGTACCTTTCTACATGAATGCATAAAACTGTGTTTTAAAAGTTATCGAGACGTGATCGAGGAATGGAGACCGGTGACCATAGGAAAGAAAATATTTTGTTAAATAATTATTTTTAATTGTTTAATGTGTGGGGTATTAAAATGGAATTTTCGAAAATGAGGTGTTTTGAATTGTTTTAACAAGCAGAGTCGTATTTTTAAACAGTATTCGATTTTCGACGAAAATATGAACTTTCCGAGAACTCGGCTAATATTCTCACAAATTTTCCTAAACAAAATATTTTAGATATTAACTAATGGACTTAATGGGCCTATTATACTAGGTTAATGGGTCTAAGCTTGTACCATGTGTTAATAAACCTCCCCAAAACCCTCACAACTCTCGCCCCTCCCCCTCAAAATAATACTAGGACTCTCCCTCACAGACCACACGGTCACACAACAAACGAATTGGATGGTAAGTCACGCAATCTTTGAAGGAAATTCACCAAGGGTCCATCTCCGCCAACGTTTCTCGCATCGCAAAATAGTTTTCATGTGTAATAAAAACAAAGGTATGCCTTAATCTTCATTCAAACATCTTTCACACCATATATGTGTGTTTAATTATTTTTGCATGAGGAATATGATGCACCACTTTTATTTTCGTTTTTATGGCTATACATGCACAAAATTAGAGTTTTTCTTTTTTGAAACTCTTCCTAATGATGCACAAAGGGGCTGCCATGTTACGGATACTTGAAGAGATGTTTTCCCACATTTTAAGAGTCCATATAAGCACGATGCAAGCCTGGATGTGGGAGGATAAGGGCTGCATGAATTTTTGGGTTTAAGGTAACTAGGGCTCGAATTTTGGGAGGTTCAGGAAATGGGCCGTGTGTGGTGCTTTCTAGGTGAGGGGCTGGACTCTTGTGGGTCATAGCATCGATCCATGGTGGTCCACACAAAGATGGAGGGGCAGGAAGGGAGAAGGCGCATGGCTAGGGCTCTTCCTAGCCGAGGCTGAGTGCTTGGGATGAATCATGCGCGTTTACGTGCATGGGCCGTGGGGGCTAGTCTAAGAGGGTCCCAAAGGGTTCGGTCTAGGTACTATGAGGGTTGTTCAGGGGCAGGCCGATTGATTAGGCTCTAGGTTTGAATGTTTGAGGATGACATAAGTTAGGGTTCTGTCCATATAGGCAGAAAATTCAGTAGCTGATTTAGGCTTATTCATGGTTCTTGATTGGCTTGAATTGGGTTATATATGGTATAACTAGGTGTTATTAAGCTATGGTTCAAGTTTGGTAAAGTTTCGAGTCCATACGAGTCAAAACCGGGATGTACATCTAAGTTTAAAAACAATTGGGAAATGAGTTGAGAAGCTTAAGATTACATCTAAGAGATATTTATGTGTGTATTTCAAGGTGTCATTTTAAGTTTGGAAGGATTTGGGTCGTCGTTTTAAGGTCTAAAGATAAATTGAGAAAGTTAGAGATCTAGGGGCAAAACGATCACTTTACACCTGAAAATGTTAGACGTCCTGGCAGTGCCCTAAATGCTGTAATATATGTTAAAATGTGTACTTCAAATGTTTATGGAATTTTATGATGAAATGTTAATGCTAAAAGACATGTTGCATGCTTGGTTTAAAAGAAAAATGATTTATGTATGCACAAATTTTATAAACGATGGGAATATGAAAAGTTGAAGGAGATGAATTGATTGTGACTAATACGATGATACAATAATATGATAATATGTAATGCCAAGGCTCAGTTGACGAGTGAGAGTTTCGTTGATGTCTCTGCCGCTCGGTACCATGGTAATACGTAGATGGATCCATTGACCTATATATAATACGAAAGTCACAATTGAGGATCTGAATTCAATAAAAATGAAACATATACGTAAATGATGAAAGGAAATATTATATGATATGTTGAAAGTAAATTGTTAAAGTTTATGTTAATGTAAAGCTATTTTAAGTAAAAGTATCTTCACTGTTGCTTGTAAATGTATATGTATTATTTGTTATCATGATTAAGATTTGGAGAGTCAATAAATTCACTAGGTGTGAACGTTGCAGATGAGAATGAGATTGATGTTAATGGAAGTCTTGATGGTTGATCTTTCTGGACTGAATGTGCACACAACCCGAGGGCGATCGCTAGTTTTCCGCAAATAAAAATGTGTTTATGATTTATGATTACTTAAAGATTTTATGACTTATGATGCTTTTGAGGGGTTTTTTAGAGGATGTTATAGTTAAGGTTATTTTTGAAATAATGTTAGTTTAGGTTAGTCGACGTTTACGATTTTATACTTTGAATTATTTTCTTTTGAATTTTCAAATATTAGGTTGATTGGTTTATTTTTAAATGATTTAAAAAATATTTATATATACATGCATAGTGTTTCGGCCGAATGGTGTAGAGAAAAAAGAAAAAAATTAGTACACTTTAAAGAAAAACGAGAAGTGGACGTTTGAGGGTGGCTCGTTCTTCATACGAGAGATTTGATGCAAGCTACAATGGTTCGTAATGAAGAACGTGAGATGGATTGGCCAAATACTTCCGTAGCAAGGAAACGTGGAAAACGTTATAAACATTTGACAAACCAAAAGCACTTCACTAATTTTAATTAGGATAATGAGATGTCAATAATCACGTAGATTGTTGACATAATGAAACATTGTACTATTCAATAGAATATATGTAAATCAATACGAAATCTAATCATTAACTGTGGCGAAACTTAGTTAAAAGTATCAATAGTTGAATATTCGGTGTCCCTGAGACCTCACAATTCATTTTTGGGTTAACCCAGGTTTCCCTACTTCACTAGTGAGTTTGGTTATGTTTATACAAAGATCGAAAGGTCCATATAGACAATTCAACTAGTCAAAAGATTTATCACCCCACAAAATCAAAACTAGACCATTGATTCAAATGGTAGCTATTAGCATAAAATACAACGCAAATATGTGTATATGTGTGTGAAACTAGTTGATTACCAACTACATATAGTAACAAAAGCATACCATTTCCTGTTTGTTGACGATACAGATTGTTAGAGTAGATGCCTGTAAGCCAACTGTTGGCTAGAGAATTTATTAACTAAGTTGTAATAAACAATCTTTATTTTAATATAATTTAATATTTCATGGTTTGTTATTTCTTTATCTGTATACCCATGTGAACAATATAGATAAAGACTTTGATTATACTTCAATACAAATGAATCGTAATTCGATGTTGAAACTCATTTGTAAACACTATATTATCTAAATCTGTTCCTAGTCGATTCAGCCGCCTAAAACATGGATAAAGGTCGCTTGAGCTCGAGACTAGCATATGTGATGTTGTGTACCGCGTTTCTTGGTAAGGACATGGATATGTCCAAACATACAGATAGGTAGTCATATGATGATTATACCTGAACAACCCTCCCTCGGACTTTCCAAGTGGTTATCATTCATCGAGAGGATAAGTCCGTGGTTATGATTGTACACCATTAGTCCTTACGACCCGGGACAACACTGAGGCTCTATATGCTAGGGCTGTACTTTGACTCATTTACCGGCTCTAGGAGAGTCATCAGGTGGCGAGATTGGGTACAGTTGCGACACATGTAGGAGCCAGTTCATTGTAGTCGGGGATTCAACGCTCACCTACGGGTGTGGATATCCTATGTGATCTGATGAAATAATAGTTCGTGGAATCTTTGGCTAGAGTATGAGATGTACGTTAGAGAAGGAGTTCTCCAACAGTACATGCGATGCCACTATTTATATGTATCACGTAGTTATCGAATTATTATGCAACCCTCGATGAACCAATGGTTGCAGATTCGATCGAGATATATGAGATGAAGGGACCGTACTGTACGCTAATCATAATCGGCTGGTTCTTGCAGGCACTATCAGTGATACCTAGGGAATCATGGGGCGATGCTACTAGACGCTCTTACCATGGTTCGATGGGTTTAATCAGAAATATGATTTCTGACATTCTCATGATCAATAATTGATACATAGAATGGGGCAAATTAGGGTAAGCCCAAATAAAGGATTATGTCCTGAATCACAAAGAGTTGTGAACCCACGGCTAGCTGTATCCCTAAACCATTGAGGGTCACAAAAGCACTAGTTTACTTGTGACCGTTGAGATAATAAATTCAATGAGTTGAATTTATAAGAAATAAGTTTGATATGATCAATCGATAAGCTTATAAATAAAGTTTATAAAAGCTTATAGAAGATTTGAGAGCATGACTGTAAAACAGTCAAAAGGAGTACACCTGCCTTATTTAGACATTGGTGATCTCGAAATTAAAGTGTGCATCATAATAACAAATAAGTTGAAATTGTCACATCGATGATGTTGGATCGTCGATCGGGATTATGATGATATAATGGGAGCATGGATCATGGGCTTGTAAGAGTATAGGCCCATCATGCAAATTTATTAAAGTTCAAATGGACTTTAATAATTATATTTTAATTGAGTTAAAATATGACCCACTAAGTTTTATAAAATATGATATTGATTTATGTAATATGAAAATATTCATGATACCATAATTTAAAACTTGCACATAAAAATAAAATATATATAACAATATATATATGCATATTTTCGAAATATGCATTATTATGGTGTGCCAATTTCGAGAATCATGTGTAGATTTATTGAAATCATTAACTTAATTAATATGATTAATTAAGGAAATAATCATTAGTCAAAATAATAAAATATATGCATGATTTTGATTATTGATTGCATGAGATTTTTGACCGATGCTTTTGAAAAATAAAAAAAGGGGAAAGTCTCCATCAATATTCATTCTAAGCGTCCGCGCAGCGTGCGAGCACTCTGAGCGCATCATGCGCGCAGCGGGCGCGCAACGTGCGCGCTCCTGCTCGCCGCGGGCGCACGACTGTGCGCGCATGGCGCGCACAGCGTGCCTGAGACTACCCGAAACGTTCGGGCAGTGCTCGGGCAGCGCGGGCGGCTACCCGAGAACGTCTTGGGCACTGTGCTAATTATTAGGCTTGAATTGTTTGGGCCTAGGGTGCGATTTTTTGATTTTTCAAAACTATGGATTAAATTGATATTTTATGAAAATTAATTCAATTTATCTTTTGAAAAATTAATTTTTGAAAATTTAATAATTTCCTTGTAAAATAAATAATTATAATATGATTTTAATTATTTATGGTAAAAAATGGTTTTTACAAGAAATTAATTATTATTGAATTAATTAGAAATTAAATAAAGGTGTTTATTTAATTTATTAAATTCTTTAATAATTGTGGTGGTTAGTAATAAAATTATTAGATATATGATTTATCATTTAATTAAATTTGTTTAATTAATTGATGTTAATATTTGATATTAAATGCATGAAGGATGATTGAGAGCCTTGACCAATGTGTTAGGTGTATGTTAGGATATTTTACTGCTTTATTCGTTTTGTTAATATTTGATTTTATTAAAGTGAGTCTGGTTTATGGCCCGTTCCCACTCCCGTGTGATGTATCCCTTATGTGCCATGACTATTTAAATGTAATTATTAGAAATAGTGGGAGATCAAGATTGGAAGATGGTGGGCCCGATGAACGAGATGAAGACATGTAAAATATTGGAAGCTCTTGGAATAGTTGCATTTGCATCCCTGCAATCACCTAGGTTTTGGACCTGGATCCATGTATGGCTCACATGGATCTAATAGTGTTGGCAATCGATCATCCTTATTTATTGTTGAATGTCATCTTATGATATATGTGATATATAGTAGTATGCATGAATCCGGCAAACATACAAACATGGCACGCGATTTTTAAATTAAAATGATGAGAAAATTTTGAAATTAAAATCCCTCATTTTGAATATGATTCAAAATTTATATCAAACGTAAAAAGGTAAAATTAAAAGAGTTTAATTTTTCTTGCCTTCCATCAACCGTGGTTGCATGTTGATCGCTAGCCGCGGACAGTGTCTAGCTCATATGAATTGGGGAGGCCTGGACGTCGGAAAGCTGTGACTTCTACCGGACATATGATGCGAATTGAGTGGAACTCCCATGACTTCGGCTCATATTATTGGGGGAACTCATGGCGACCGTCCACTACAATTCAATATTGATGGGTTGGTTTGACACGTGAAAATAAACGGCGTCATATTATTGGGTCCTTATTAAACGTGAGGCGAAACACGCGGAGGTTGCATGGAGATGCAATTGGATTCAACCTTTTAGAGATTATAATTGGCTGATATTATTCGGGATTATAATTGGCTGATTGGACTCTACGTGCCCACTAAGGAAATACGATTTTCCTTTTTCATCAGAGGGTGGTGGAAATATCAAAATAGTGGGAGAGAGATTTATAAAATAAAAATCCATATTTTATATCTTAAAATTATTTTAAAACAGTCAGTAACAATTATCTGTTTTTCCTTTTCAGTATATTTGCAATGTCGTCACGCAATCCACTTTCAATCATTCTCGATCAAAACAAGTTGACTGGATCTAACTATAATGACTGGTTTCGAAATTTAAAAATTGTTCTGAGCTCGGAAAAGATTCTGTATGTGCTTGATAAGAAGCCACCGAAAGAGGCTGCTTCGGACATCAGTGAGACTGAACTAGCTAAGCTTGAGAAATGGTGGGACCATGATCTCCAAGCTAAATGCTATATGTTGGCTTCTATGTCGAATGAACTGCAGAGGCGGTTCGAGGAGGCTGTGAATGCTGCTGACATTCACCTTCATTTCAAAGAGTTGTATGGAGTACAGACTCGCTCAGAGAGACATGCTATTGTTAAAGAACTCATGACTACACGTATGCGAGATGGGACTTCTGTCTATGAACAAGGTGTCAGGATGATTGGGCTCATTGAGAAATTGGTGGGGCTCGACGTGGTTATTCCTAGTGAGCTCGCGACTGATATTCTCTTGTTGTCACTGCCCCCTCGTTCGATGGATTTGTGGTTAATTTTAATATGAACAAGCTTGAGGCCACCCTTGAAGAGTTGTTCAATATGCTTACTACTTATGAGGCCACAATCAAAAAGGAGAAGCTTGTTCTTCTAGTGGGTTCTTCGTCTGGTACGAAAAAAGGAGCCCAAAATGAAGGCAAGAAGTGTTCTGCCCCTCTAAAGAAGAACAAGCCCAACAATAGGCCATACAAGAAACCTACTCCGGGGCCCTCAAAGCCCGACAAGTCAGAGCATGTCTGTTTCCACTGCAATAAACCTGGACATTGGAGGCGTAACTGCAAGGAGTATCTAGCCCAGAAGCGTTCTGGCCATGGTATGTTTTACATAGAAGTAAATGTCTCAATTAATTCCTCTTCTTGGGTATTGGATACCGGATGTGGTTCTCATCTTTGCAATGATTTGCAGGTCATGGCAAGCAGCAGGAGACTTAGAGATGGCGAGCTGCAACTGCTATTGGAGACATTACTTTGATTTTGAACAATAATTTTAAGCTACTTTTGAGAGACGTTTTATATGTTCCTGAATTGGTTAAAAACATTATTTCTATTTCTATGCTTGATAGAGATGACTATTCTTGTGTTTTTGCTAAAGGTGTTTGCAATATTTACAAGAATGAATGTTTGATAGGAACCGGCGAATTAATGAACGATCTCTATAACTTAAAATTTAAAGATATTCCGTTGAACAATATCCAAGCACAAAAGAAAACAACAACAAAAAAAAGAAAGTTAGATGATCCAAACCCCGCACAGATATGGCACGCTAGACTATGTCACATTTCCCAAAGAAAGATGCACAAACTAGTGGGCGAAGGCATGTGTGACTTGTCAGACATAAATTCTCTACCTACTTGTGAGTCACGTCTAAAAGAAAAAATGGCCAAGGCTCCCTTTAAGGGAAACATGGAACGTGCACATGGTCTACTGGATTTGATCCACACACACGTTTGTGGCCCGCTAAGCGTTAGCACAAAATATGGGCAATCCTACTTCATTACTTTTACTGATGACTATTCGAGGTATGAGTATGTCTATTTAATGAGACACAAATCTGAAGCATTTGAAAAGTTCAAAGAATTCAGATCTGAAGTAGAAAAACAGCTAGAAAGGAGTATTAAGACACTTCGATCTGATCGAGGTGAAGAATACTTGAGTGCTGAATTTTTGGATTATCTAAAAGAGAATGAGATTCTCTCACAGTGGACTCCACCAGCAACACCACAATTGAATGGTGTTTCTGAACGTCGTAATCGAACTTTGATGGACATGGTTCGATCTATGATGGGATTCACTGAATTGCCTACATCGTTTTGGGGCTTTGCGCTTGAAACTGCGGCAATGTTGTTGAATAATGTCCATACAAAGACACTGGATAAAACACCATATGAGATTTGGATGGGAAGAACTCCCAAATATTCTTATTTGAGAATATGGGGAAGTCCTGCTTACGTAAAGCAGACAGTGGGAGACAAATTGGATAGTAGATCCATTTCGTGCTACTTCGTAGGATATTCAAAGAATTCTGTTGGATATTATTTTTATCATCCCAATGAAGCAAAAGTGTTTGTTTCAAGAAATGCCACCTTTTTGGAAAGGGAGTTTCTATTAGATAGAAAAGGCAAGATGATTGAACTTGAAGAAATCCAAGATAGTCCCTCAACTTTAGAAGTTGAACCTAATCCCCTAGAACCAGTAGTTGAAGTACAAGCTCCTAGAAGGTCTGATAGGGTTATTAGACCACCTGCCAGATATACACTTCTTCATGAACAAAGCCATGATGAGCATTGTGTTGGATGTGATCCAATGAATTTCAAAGAAGCAATATCTGATACTGATTCAACCAAATGGCTTGAAGCCATGCAGTCAGAAATGGACTCTATGTATTCAAACCATGTCTGGACATTAGTGGATCCACCTGAGGGAATCGTTCCCATAGGATGCAAATGGATCTACAAAAGAAAGCTTGGGGCGGATGGGAAGGTAGTGACCTTCAAAGCAAGACTGGTTGCAAAAGGTTATACTCAAAGGCAAGGAATTGACTATGAGGAAACTTTTTCACCAGTCGCTATGTTTAAGTCCATTAGAATACTACTAGCCATAGCAGCATGGTATGACTATGAGATATGACAAATGGATGTAAAGACTGCATTCCTCAATTGAGACATCAAAGAAGAAATTTATATGTCTCAACCTGAGAGATACACATCAGTAGGAAGTGAGCATAAGGTATGCAAACTACAGAGATCAATATATGGTCTCAAGCAGGCGTCAAGGAGTTGGAACCTCAGATTTGATAGCACTATCAAAGAGTTTGGTTTTGCTAAGAATCCTGAGGAACCATGCAGTGTACAAGAAAGTTAGTGGGAATGCAGTGACATTCCTAGTAATTTATGTTGATGAAATCCTACTCATTGGGAATGATGTAGGATTACTGCAATCAACTAAAGTATGGTTGGCGAGTAAATTCTCCATGAAAGACATGGGTGAAGCATCCTATGTATTGGGAATACAAATCTATAGAGATAGATCAAAGAGGATGCTTGGGCTCACCCAAGCAACTTATATCGATACCATCCTGAAAAGATTCTCTATGGAAGAGTCCAAGAGAGGATACTTACCAATGTGTCATGGTGTTACTCTATCTAAGGCAATGTGCCCCAAGACTGATGAAGAGATAGATATGATGACACGTATTACATATACGTCAACCATTGGTAGTATCATGTGTGGTATGATATCAACGCGCCCTGATGTTGCTTACGCTCTGAGTGTTACAAGCAGATATCAGGCGAACCCTGGTCCAATGCATTGGAAGGCCGTGAAAGATATTCTTAAGTACTTGAGAAGGACTAAGAACTTGTTCATGGTCTATGGGGGTGGAGAATTGAAATTGGAAGGCTACACTGATTCTAGCTTCCAATGTGACGTAGATGATTCGAAATCGACCTCTGGTTTTGTATTCATGCTTAATGGTGCGGTTGTCTCTTGGAAAAGTTCCAAGGCAAGACACCGTTGCGGATTCCACCACTGAAGCTGAATACATTGTTGCATCGGGTGCAACCAAAGAAGGCAGTTTGGATGAGGAATTTTGTCCAAGAGTTGGGCGTCATTCCTAATGGAGTTGATCCAGTCCCGGTGTACTGCGACAACACTGGTGCCGTTGCGCAAGCAAGGGAACCAAGGTCTCATCAAAGATCCTAACATATACCGAGGAAGTTCCACATCATCCGGGAGATTGTGGGAAGAGGAGACATATCAGTCGAAAGAGTCCCCTCTGCAGATAATGTTGCTGATCCACTTACAAAGCCCTTGCCAGGACCATTGTTTGAGAAGCATCGCGAAGCAATGAGATTAAAGTTTATGGGTAGTTGGCTCTAGGGCAAGTGGGAGATTGTTAAAATAGATGCCCTGTAAGCCAATTGTTGGCTAGGGAATTTATTGACTTAGTTGTAATAAACAATCTTTATTTTAATATAATTTAATATTTCATGGTTTGTTATTTCTTTATCGGTATACCCATATGAACAACATAGATAAAGAACTTGATTATACTTTAATACAAATGAATCGTAATTAGATGTTGAAACTCATTTGTAAACACTGTATTATCTAAATATGTTCCTAGTCAATTCAGCCGCCTAAAACATGGATAAAGGTCGCTTGAGCTCGAGACTAGCATCTGTGATGTTGTGTACCGCGTTTCTTGGTAAGGGCATGGAGATGTCCAAACATACAAATAGGTAGTCATATGATGATTATACCGAACAACCCTCCCTCGGACTTTCCAAGTGGTTATCATTCATCGAGAGGATAAGTCTGTGGTTATGATTGTACACCATTAGTCCTTACGACCCGAGACAACACTGAGGCTCTATATGCTAGGGCTGTACTTTGACTCGTTTACCGGCTCCAGAAGAGTCATCAGGTGGCGAGATTGGGTACAGTTGCGACACATGTAGGAGCCAGTTCATTGTAGTCGGGGATTCAACGCTCACCTACGGGTGTGGATATCCTATGTGATCTGATGAAATAATAGTGCGTGGAATCTCTGGCCAGAGTATGAGATGTACGTTAGAGAAGGAGTTCTCCAACAGTACATGCGATGCCACTATTTATATGTATCACGTATTTATCAAATTATTATGCAACCCTCGATGAACCAATGGTTGCAGATTCGATCGAGATATATGAGATGAAGGGACCGTACTGTACGCTAATCATAATCGGCTGGTTCTTGCAGGCACTATCAGTGATACCTAGGGAATCATGGGGCAATGCTACTAGACGCTCTTACCATGGTTCGATGGGTTTAATCAGAAATATGATTTCTGACATTCTCATGATCAATAGTTGATACATAGAATGGGGCAAATTAGGGTAAGCCCAAATAAAGGATTATGTCCTAAATCACAAAGAGTTGTGAACCAGCGGCTAGCTGTATCCCTGAACCATTGAGGGTCACACAAGCACTAGTTTACTTGTGACCGTTGAGATAATAAATTCAATGAGTTGAATTTATAAGAAATAAGTTTGATATGATCAATCGATAAGCTTATAAATAAAGTTTATAAAAGCTTATAGAAGATTTGAGAGCATGACTGTAAAACAGTCAAAAGGAGTACACCTGCCTTATTTAGACATTGGTGATCTCGAAATTAAAGTGTGCATCATAATAACAAATAAGTTGAAATTGTCACATCGATGATGTTGGATCGTCGATCGGGATTATGATGATATAATGGGAGCATGGATCATGGGCTTGTAAGAGTATAAGCCCATCATGCAAATTTATTAAACTTCAAATGGACTTTAATAATTATATTTTAATAGAGTTAAAATATGACCCACTAAGTTTTATAAAATATGGTATTGATTTATGTAATATGAAAATATTCATGATACCATAATTTAAAACTTGCACATAAAAATAAAATATATATAATATATATATATATATATATATATGCATATTTTCGAAATATGCATTATTATGGTGTGCCAATTTCGAGAATCATGTGTAGATTTATTGAAATCATTAACTTAATTAATATGATTAATTAAGGAAATAATCATTAGTCAAAATAATAAAATATATGCATGACTTTGATTATTGATTGCATGAAATTTTTGACCGATGCTTTTGAAGAATAAAAAAAAGGGGAAAGTCTCCATCAATATTCATTCTACTTAGTTCTCAAAAAAATTCCATCGGCAATTATCTTTTTGCTCTCAAAAGGGTTTTGAACCATTTTGTTTTCTTAATCTCAAAATACAAAATCTTCTGCACTTTCTAGTGCAAGATAGAAGAGGAACACATATTCTAGTCGTGGACCTGATTCGGAGATTTAAAGAAAGTTCGAAGGGATTTACAACAAGAGCTACATCCACTAATACCGGAGTAGTTGGTGCAAAGTGAATATTCACTAAAGGTATATTTTAAACATCCTATGTATGTTTAATTCACGAAAACCATACGAGTGTCCAAACGAATTATTTTGTTTTTCAAAATAAAATAAAAATTTTAAACTTCCGCTGCGTTTGGGCACGTAGAAAACTGAGATCCAACACAGATATAGTATACGCCTGCAACAAGAAACCAATTTCAATAAATTACATGGAGAATGACAAACTCATCTAATTTGGATCAAATTTTTATTAGCTCCAACTATGTTGCATTGCACATATTAATGCCTCATTACATTAAAGCCTAAAATCCTCATAACAAATCAAATTACACAAACTAACAATCAGAAAGGTTAACTAAAACTCTTCCGTGGCAGGTTCACAAATAGAACAGGGTCCCTAGTTATGTAAGATAAAGCACCATCAAGTATCACCAATCCCGCACTCGGAATTAATAGGACCAGCTAAACGGGTTTAATAATCCAAGAGCAACTTAATCGGACAAGAAAGATAAGAAAGTGAAGCGTGTTTACAGTGGTAGTCAAGAGCCTAGCCATAAACCAAATCTGGCAACACCTATATCATGTTTGATCCAGAAATATAAATTAGCAATATTGAATTGGATAAAACAACAAAGGACGAGCTAACGTGAATTTAAGTAGAAGACCATGATCAGAACAGGAGATGTGCGATTTCAGAATATTTCGATGGGAAAAAACTAAGTGCGGCATACACATTCTACGTTTTTAAGGGTCATACTTTGAAGCCTGCTCATAGCTGAAGAACTTTACTGCTGAATTTGGAACAAACTAGACAAATCAGAACCATGCTTCAGCCGATAATCATCCTAAACCACCATATCTTTTTTCCCAATCACCGAAAAACTAAAAGGCGGTGTGACAGCGGCCAAAGTGCCAAACTACCAGCGGAGAATGAAGAATAAAGCACAGATCTGAAGGTGGAAATGATGGAAGCAAGAGGAACTGAAGAACGAGAATGGAGATCCCTAATTACCTAGTCAAGAGGATGTAGATATGGAAAGAATGAGGATCTCGATGGACTGAGAGAAAATTAGCCGGTATTAGCTATTACTTCCACTACTTAGGAATTATAAATTGAATTTTTCACTCTTTTATTTAGTATAATACATATTCTGAAGTAAAATATAACTTAAATTAAAAATTGAGGGAAATTAAAAATCAAGGGAGATTAAAAATTTTCCACTTTTATTTCGTCAAATTCATATCTTCTTGTAGTGTTATTTTCCACTTCTACTTAATTTGTGAAGGAAATTAAAAATCGAGAAAGATTAAAAGTTAGCTATCGGTTCATCTTCTACAAAGTAATTAAAGGAAATTAAAAGTTCAGTATGGTTCATTTTTTTTTACTTCACTAAATATAAATTTTCATTTTTTTTAAATTTTACTTCAGCAAAACTACTCTGTCGAAGTAAAATATTACAAAAAATTAGAAGTGAAGCAGTGTTTTTTAAATGTTGAATTAAAAAATAATGTTTTACTTCGCCGGTGTTAATACCGAAGTTGATTGGTATATACTACTTCATAATTAATAATCGCTGAAGTAACCAGTGGCGAAGTAAAATCAAAAATTCTACTAGTGTATTGGCGCAAACCTGATCATTTTCATTGCACAGTCAATAGTAGCTCTAAACTTCAAGAGCCAATCCATTCCCAGTATCACATCAAAATCAATCATTTTCAGAACTATAAAATTGGCATACATCTCACGGCCTTGGACATATATTGGACGCCCTCGCACAATCTGATATGTCTGTAATTCTTGCCCAGAAGGTAAAGCTGTGGTGAGTTGTGTCTTTGTTGTACTTGCTGTAATGCCCAGTCTCCATACAAACGATTCCGAAATAAAAGAACATGTATGTAGTAAAAAATAGCAGTGATACCAGAAATCAAGAACATACCAGTAATCATCGATGTATCCTCATCCACTTCTTATTTGGTCATCGAGAGAAAGCGTCCATGTACATTCTCGGAACTTTCTGGACAATTTCTGGCGAGATGCCCTGGCTTTTTGCAACGATAACAAACATTGGTACCTTGCATACATTCACCGCCATGGGGTTTGCCAAATTTAGGAAAAGGTGGTACGTCATGTTCCTTACGTGGAGGGACCCTTGCCATAGGGTTCCTCTGGTCGGGTACCTTTTCTATCGGTCTTTTTTCCTTGACATGTTCCTTGGCTCTTTTGAAAGTACTGCTGCCATTGTTCTTGCCTGTCTCTGTCAATGTCTCGTTCATCCTGTTATGCCATAAGTGCTCTTTCCACTATCTCCCCATATGTAACAACTTTCGACATTCATACGTCTCTTTTAATTTCAGAGCGAAGTCCCCGCATTAATTGTTCGACCTTACTTGTGTTTTCATGTGCAATATATGGTTTATATTGGATTCCAGCCTCGAATTGTTGTATATAATCAGTCATTGACATGGTTCCTTGCTTCAAATTGAGGAAATCGCTGGCTTTCTAAGCTCGTACATCTTTACTGAAATATTTAATGTAGAACATGGTTTTAAAAGTCTCCCATGTCAATGGTCTGACATGTAATGCCACATTTGCACTCTCCAACCATATTCTTGCATGTTTTGTTAACATAAAGATGGCACAAGTTACTTTATCAGCATCTTCCATATGGAGGTAGAAGAAGATGGACTCCAATTACTTAATCTATTCTTCTGCTACTGTCGGATTGAAGCTTCCCATGAATTTAGGAGGATTCAGACGTCAAAAGCGATCACACACATCTGTTTGAGCAAGCCCTTGTCCTGGTACTTGGACTCCTGCCTGCTCATGTGTAGTCAGCTGCATTTCAAGTAATTGTTGTATTTGCTATCCATTAACTTTCACTTGTTGTCGGAGCAACTGAGAAAAATAGTTTATAGGTCGTGGCGCACTGCCTTCACCCTCGGCTACTGGGGCCTTGCCCTTAGAAGACTCTCCTTAATGTACCTTGCGTTTAGGTGGCATCTTCTTTTATCCTACATGTAGGTCACGTAGACGCACATAACTTATCATAAACTATGGGATACAAAGATACTTACTTGCAGAGTTCCCCATGTATGGATGAAGTGCAGTGTCTTCCCTGTCGAAGAACCGTGAGCTCTGATACCATATAATGTGTAACACCCTTCTTCTATACTTAGACAAGATTAATGATACTTATACTCATAATCAAAATAGGGTTTGAATGATATACCTATATTATGAAGCAATTCAAACAAGGGTTATCAATTTGACGGTTTATAAAAATTTTGGCATGATGTCCCTACATTTTAGCCAAAAACTCAAGCAACAAAACCTATAGTATGTATAAGCATATCTTCATATAAAAAAATACACCGTATCGTTATAAATATAGTCATAAACGTCGCGAAACTTGTTTCAATCCCTGACATAAAATCCATTATAATACATATGTAGAAGCTATACAATAAGACGTCCAGGTTCTTGTCGAGGTAAGGCACGTCACAAGCATCCATTGGCGAACCAGCATCCTATGAATCTTCATTACCTAATCATGTAATACATGAGCTACGTGAGTTTATAAAACTCAATAAGTTGGCACTTATACGTATCAATATGCATCGAAGAATTATACATATCAAGTCGTGATCAACAATAAATCTTTAAATCATGTCATACCATAGCATATATTCATGTTCATTTTTGTACTTGAGCCTCATTAATTGACCTGTACTACCGTGCTTACTTTATTATATAGCTACCACTGTGTTGGACGTCAGGGTGCAGTGTGACAAACCCACGCCCCATGAACATATATTTGCCAATAGGTTTTGTGGACTTAAAACTACCCATGATGTCAACAAGCGCATATATCATATAAAAATAAATCATTTTCATGTTCATGTTCATGACATAGCATCAATCTTCAATATCCATGAATTTCTTTCATATTAAGACATAACAATGGAATATTGTGCTATTTTTTTATCAATAACATACTAACTATGTACATGTAGCAATAATCAATGAAAAGCATTTAAAATTCATAATATTATTCATGTATTACTTTAAGAACATGCCAAATTACAGTCCAAGCGTAAGAATACTGGTTTGAGACGATGTTTCTCGCTCCTATACTATCAAAATACATCAATAAGCCAATCACCATGTCTATACTAGGTGAAAGTCACCCCTTTATAGTTCTCTACATGTATAACAATCAAAAGAGATGAATACTTACAACCCTACGATGCTTTTGTGATGGAGAATTCAATTTTAGCTTCAAGATGAGGAAGAAAAAAAGAAAAAGATCACTTGGAGGAAGAGTTTTTGTTTTCTCTCTGATTTTCGCTGTGCATTGAGGTTGTGGAATGGTGGAGATGCTTAGAAAATTAGAAACTTATCTTTTTATATACAAAGTGGTGCTCCGGCGTGGAACTTTCTGTAAAAATATTGAAGTTGTAGTACAGGGGCGTTCCGGCGGTAATATCTTACCGCTCAGGCGCCGATTATTCTGTCCCCGCACGCAGTTTCATCAAAGATCTCTCCAGAAACGTCTCTTCCCTTCATAATTTGAAAAGGTGGTAAACATGAAAGTTTTAGCCCTAGTGCTTGAATTGCATCTTCAATTGGTTTCATGAAATTTGAAGGCCTGAGTAAAAGTTATGATCATTCTCCCAACATATGTCAGTGCAGGGACGACGATACACACTTCACACTTCAAGACGATTTTGGCCTTGTTTCCCAATGAATTTGGACAAAACTCAAAACATAAAAATCGTAGTCCTTGTTATTTGATTTCTATTGAAATTTTCCTCATATCACTATGATTCATATTCAAATACTTATGCTAAAAACCGTAAGAAGTGTCATAGTTTTCATTATCGTTACATGCATTTCAATATCAATGTTCATGACACCATTTCATTCGCACATATTACTGTCACTATTCAATATAGTCACCATATTCAATCTCACTATCGATACCTCAATCAACACGTGAAACATAATTATCTAAATAACCACATAATAAATGACATAAACCTATTATTATTCATTTATACGAGTAACTGGGCATTACAATTCTCCCCTCCTTCAAATAATTTCGTCCTCGAAATTTGACGTACCATATAGTTCAGGATATCTCTGTTGAATTTCGTCTTCTCTCTCCCAAGTTGAATCTTTGATTGCATGATTGCACCATAATAGTTTCACTAAGGGAATTTCGTTGCCTAGTAACACCTTTAATTTCCTATCGAGGATTTGGACCGACCGTTCTTCATACGAGAAATTTGATGCAAGCTCCAATGGTTCGTAATGAAGAACGTGAGATGGATTGGCCAAATACTTCCGTAGCAAGCAAACATTGAAAAAGTTATGAACATTTGAAAAATATTTGACAAATTCGGTGGTAATGCAACTCGGTATGATCTGTCTCCTATTCGGTCCAAGATTTCAAATGGACCGATATATCTTGGACTTAATTTTTCCTTTTTACCGAAACAGAGAATGCCCTCTAATGGTGATATTTTTACAAATACATGGTCACCAACATGAAATTCAAATTGTCGACGTCTCCATCATCATAACTTTTATGTCGACTCTGGGCAGTGTGCATTCTTTCTATAATCTTGGTTACCAATTCTGCTGTCTGTTGCACCAATTCAGGGTCTAATAACTTTCTTTCTCCTATTTCATCCAATTTACTGGAGATCGACATTTTCTACCATATAATGCAGTATACGATTCCATTCCAATAGTTGACTGATAACTATTGTTATATGTTAACTCAGCCAACTGTAATTTACTGTCGCAACTTCCTGGAAAGTCAATAGTACATGCCCTCAACATATCTTCCAATATTTGATTCACTCGTTCTGATTGTCCATCAGTTTGAAGGTGGAATGATGTACTAAATGCTAATCGAGTTCCCATAGCATGATGTAAACTTTTCCAAAATGCTGACGTAAATTTGAGATCTCTATCAGATGCAATGGGCACTGGAATGCCATGAACCCTCACTATCTCTTTTATGTATTCTTCAGCATATTGATTCATCGTGTAGATGGTCTTCACCGGAAGAAAGTGAACTGATTTTTTGAGCCGATCGACAATAACCCATATTGTATTGAATCCTCTTTGTGTTCTTGCAAAACCAAGGATAAAATCCATTTTAATATTTTACCATTTCCACTCAGGAATGGGTAATGGTTTCAAGAGTCCTTCTAGTCTTTGATGTTCAGTCTTGACTTGTTGACAAGTTAGACATTGTGCAACAAATTGAGCAATGTCCTTTTTCATACATGGCCACCAAAATACTGGTTTTAAATCTTTGTACATTTTTGTGCCTCCTGGATGAATCGAATAGGGTGTAGCATTAGCATCTATAAGAATGTTAGTTCTTATCGTTACTTGTTTTGGCACACACAATCTACCTCGATATGTCCACATTCTTTTCCCATTCAATTCAAAGTTCAAATTTCGTTTTTCCTCATCTCGTTGTCTCAGTTGTTGTAATTCATTATCTGCACTTTGTTCGGCCTTTATCCTATCTGCAAGTGTTGGTCGAACCATGAGGGATGATAACTTGATTGCATCTCCCTTTGGAATAACTTCAATCTGGAAGTTCTGTAAATCCCATAATATTTGTTCTTGTACTTGCATTGTTGTAATAGAACTGGATTTTTGACTTAAGGCATCTGCAACAACATTGGCTTTACCTGAATGATAATTAATAACACAATCGTAATCCTTCACTAATTCAACCAGCTTCGTTGTCGCATATTCAGTTCTTTTTACGTGAAAAAATATTTCAAACTCTTGTGGTCAGTTTATATTTCACACCGCTCACGATACAGATAATGGCGCCATATTTTCAATGCAAATACCATTGCGGTAAGTTATAAATCATGTTTGTGACAGTTCTTTTCATATTCCTTCAATTGTCTTGATGCATAAGCAATCACCTTCCCGTGCTGCCTTAAGACTGCTTCTAACCCTTGTTTTGAAGCATCACTGTATACCATAAAACCTCCTGGTCCTTCTGGAATAGCAAGGACCGGTGCTGATGTCAATTTTGTCTTTAACTCTTGGAAACTGAGATAACATGCTTTGTTCCATACAAATTTTACATTCTTTCGTGTTAATGCAGTCCAATGCAATGATATCCTGGAAAATCTCATTATATAACGACGGTAATAACCAACTAACCCAAGAAAACTACGTAAATTGGTAATAGTAGTTGGTCATGGCCAGTTATTAACAACTTCAATCTTGCTTGGATCCACAGATATGTCTTCTTTTGAGATGATATGTCCAAAGAATGCTAGTTGTATCAATTAAACATTGAGGGCCACACAAGTGCTAACTTTCTAGATCCCGTTGAGAAGGAAAATAGTTCAATGTGTTGAACGACTTATAAAAGAGTTTATAAGCGCAAAGAAAAATAGAAATATGACTTCTACAAGAGGATTATGAGGAATGTAACTTTTAATTTGTGGAAAGTGTTCTTAAATTAAAAGTTAGCACAAATAAATAATGTATTCGAAAATTGTGATTTTAATAAACGTTATTATGGACTAAATTAAATAATTCAAGTGTTGAATTAATTAAACACTAATGGGCCTAGTAGAGTCCAAATAATTAAATTAATTCAAGTGTTGAATTAATTAAATAACATCGGGTCTTGTAGAGTGCAATAGGAATTAATTATTCAACTAGTGAGCTTGTGTAAATCAAGTAAAGTTTAATGATCTCAAATGTGTTTGAGATATTTAAATAAAAGTTCATGGGCTTTGTAATTGTTACAAGCCCAAATAAAATTGCATGTTGGGAGATGAAGGGTTGGAGGGAACTTTTTCAACAAACAATGCATGGCATGCTCATGAAAATTTTAACTTTTTACACAACCAAGAAAATTTTTCTCTCCCCTTCACTCCAACACCCAACCTTGCCTCCTGATGACCCCATGAGAGTCGGTAAACAAGTCAAATTGCAATGCTAGCATATAGAGTCTCAATGTTGTCCCGGGTCATAAAGACTAATGGTGTACAACCATAAACTAGAATGTTTCCATTCGATAATTGAAAACCACTTGCAAAGTCCTTTATGAAGGGTTTTTCAGTGCACTATACGAAGAGCACCTATCTGCAAGCTCGGACATCACAATATCCCCTACCAATGAAACATGGTACTCACATCGCAGATACTAGTCTCAAACTCAAGCGGCATTTATCCTTCTTATTGGTGGCTGAATTGACTAGGAACTGTTTAGAATATACAATATTCCAAATATGAGTTTTATGGTACTCATCATATGAGCATCTCATATTCTTTCAAGTATTTGCATTTTCAAAGAATTTATCTATGCAACAAGCATGAGTATACAGATAAAGATGTGCCAAAATAATAATTTCAAATATTACTAAAATAAAAAATTTTAAACATAGAGTTTCAACATGAACCCTCGGCCAACACTTGGCTCGACGGGCACCTAGTCTAACACATTCAAGCCTAGTGTGTCTAAATACTCAACACACCTGTAACGTTATAACAGATACAAATACATAGCAAGCAACAGTGAAAAGTACTGTAATAAAAATATGTTTCATGATCTTAAAAGCATAAACGTACAAATATCGTAAAAGCATGACATCTTAAAACATCTTATCATATCATCATATACTTTTTCATTTTCTTTAATCGAATTTAGTTCGTTAGGTGACTTTCGTATCAGCTCTATTCGATGGACCCATCTACATATAACCGTGGTACCCGACGGCGGGGACATCAGCTATAGTATTACCCATCCATATATCGTCAGTTACAACCAACTCCCATCCTTCAAAAACATCATCATTTTGATCACTTATCAAAATCATGTATATACAAAATTTTCCTTAAAATCAAGCATTCAACGTATTTTCATAATTTTATACAAAGGCATATAAATGATATCATATATATCTAAAACATGACAAAATCGTGTTTAGGGCGCTGCAAGGACTAAAAACTCGACTCGGGCGTGCAAAATGACCATTTTGCCCCTGGAAACCCTAATTGACCATTTTACCCCCGGGCCGCAAAATTTTGACCCGAAACCTACCAAAATCCTTAAAACATCTCAAAACTTAATAATAAGCATTTCTTAGACGTAAACGCGAGCCCGTTTCGAAACTTATACGATTCGTTTTAAAACTTGGACCGGGGTCTAAGTTTTAACTCGAATAAACATGAAACTTAACCAAAATTTTCCCAACTCAAACCATGACTCTAATCTACATGACCAGCCTTTAAACCAGTTATGACCCTCAAACAGTAACCGAAATTTGTTGGAATTTTTTATACGTGCATACTCGAAACCTAGTGCACCAACCTTTCTATATTTTTTTATCCTAGCTCAAGACCAAGCGGACCAGCACCTAACCAGCTATACTAGGACCATGTTAGAACCCAGGAGACTCTCCTTGACCAACCCTAGATAACCCTACTGTCCAAAACTCCATCCCCTTGCGATACCCTCGACACCGCGCCGCAAAAGCCAACCGAGTCACACATCAACCTAGCCCTTCGACCAACTCCTAGACCACGACCAGTTGTTCATGGACCTCTCCCAGCCCCGTCATGGACTCAAGAGGGTCGGATCATTGGCTAGAATGGAGCCATGCATGGCTGGAAACACTAAAGTACTCGAACAATCCAACCCAAGCCCTAACCGAAAGCAACTCGCCTAGCTATCCCTTCCACTCGACCAAGCCATGACTCCAGCCCCTAGGTCCCTCTTCCCTTGACATGATCAGCACCCTAGCAATGTAGACCAGCATCCCCCTTACAAAACAATTCAAGAAAAACGTGAGTTATGCGCAAGAACATGCGTTTTCATGAACAACCGAAGCAAGAAATGTTTTACTCATGCAAGGTTTATGAAATCTTCATACATGGCACAATATCAGCATAAATACAGCATGAATGATGCGAAAATAAAGATACATGGCGTCCATTAGAGTTTATGTGATAAAAAACTCGAAGGTATGCGCGTAGGACTTGCACTGGAGAAGCAGAGAATGAACTTTCTAAAAAACATTTGAAGAACTCGAAGTGGCTGCTGAAGAACAATTGAAAAGCTATTGTTTTACGTGAGAATGTCTGCTGGAAAAATGAAGGGGGCGGCTACCAAGTGGGAGTTAGGATTAGGGTTTACTAATGATGTATTTAAGTCAAAATATAACACACTAATGTGACCATAATAAAAATTTAAAGGGTTAAAAGGGTTTTGGGCCCATTAAGCACTAAAATAAACTAGTCATGCCTAAAAACACTCCCGAAAAATATTTCGTTTAGGTACGTTTTAGAAAATATTGCTCGAGCCCTCAAAAAGTCCTCCGACTCGCTAAAATTTGCGTATCGGTTTAAAATATGACCCGGCGGGTAAAATTACTCCATCGATGCCTATTTCCGAAAATCATTCATAAATACACAATATATTAAAAAATTACACATAATTATTCAATAAAAATATTTTTCCTAATTATCCCCGGTCTCCGTTACTCATTCAAGCGTGAAATGCAACTTAAATCCCTAATGCATTAAACTTTAATAACCTATGAATTAAAACACATATTTATGCAATAAACATACATTTAATGCATTAAAACAATTTAATAAAATACATAAGAAATTTGGTAATTTGTATGCATGTGGTTCACGTGAACCTTCAAATTTTCGGGGCGTTACAAGTTTGAAGGAAGATTAATGCATGCCTTTACGTATATTACGCTCGAAAACAATTTGGCGATGCGAGGAACATTGGCGGGAAGGCGACCTTTTGCTGAATTTCCTTCTAAGACTCACGAGTTTCCTTCAAATTTTTGTGTTGTGTGTGCTTGGTGTGATGTCGAAGTTTCCTAGTTGTTTAGGGGAGGGGTGGCATGTGAGTTATGGGGTTTGGGGTAAGGTTTTATACTTTATTTATTAATTAAAACTCAAAGTATAAGTCTAGGCTCATTAACCTTATATAATAGGCCCATTAGTTATTATTTAAAATATTTTATTTAGGAAAATTTGTGAAAATATTAGCTGATGTCTCGAAAAGTTCATACTTTCGTCGAAAATCGAATATCGTTTAAAAATACGACTCGACGTATAAAAACACCTCAAAACTATTAATTTTCGGAAATTCCATTTTAAACAAATCACAAATTAAGCAATTAAAAATAATTATTTAATAAATTATTTTCTCTTGTATGGTCCTCGGTCTCCGTTCCTCGATCGCGTCTCGAATAACCTTTAAAACACAATTTTATGCATTCTAACAGTGAACCCTATTTTTAAACGTGTAATCATGCATATCATAATTAATTCATGCCATTAAAACTATTTAATTAGTTATTTTTTCATTTTCCTCTAGATTTGCATGAGTTGGATTACGTCTTTGTATTTTGGACCTTACAGGCTCAACCGACTAAGAACGAATTTAGAATATACAGTGTTTACAAATGAGTTTCAAGATCGAATTACAATTCATTTGTATTAAAGTATAATCAATGTCTTTATCTATATTAATTGTATGTGTATATAGATAAAGTAAAACAAAACCATGAAATGTAAATTATATTAAAATAAAGACTGTTAATTATAACTGAGTCAATAAATTCTTTAACCAACCGTTACTTCAGATGAAATCTATTCTAACAATTATTTGAGTCCAGAGAACACCGTTTGAGTTGCAGTGAGAAGCAGCAGTATGATAGCAGCTAGTATAGACATAATAGCCCAAGGGCTATTCAAGTGGTGTTGCTTCAAGTTCGCCATCCACCTATTTCTTCGTCGCTCGCAGTAGGCATTCACGCACTCAAAGATTTTCGAATAGATAAAATTTTGTCCATTACAAGAAACATAGTCTCCGAGTTTAATGAACATGTTGGAAACCACTTTACCATCACCCAGCCAATTGTCCATAATCCCATGACGACAAAGTATTTCAACATCCCCCGAGGAATTGATCAAGCAATCAAGAAACTTCACATAATCTGTCACATAGTTGAAAGTGTCCCCAAAATACTGCTCGTAAGCAATGAGATTTCTTAAAAAAGACTCGGTTCTATCTCCAATATACAGAGGGGGCAACAGCAAATATCCATTTTCAAATCTGATATCGAACAACGACCCCCTTTCGCTTCTTTTCAACTTCACATTGGCATTTCTAAGCTCCGTTGCGGAGTTGATAAATCGCCATGTGCGGTGTCCATCCTTCGTATTGTCATCAATATCCAACGTAGTTAAGAGAGGGCGCCAGCTGTAATGTATCAACTCAAGTAAATGCTTTGTCTTATTTGAACTTTTCTCTATGTTCGATCTACATCCTTTTCCAGGGAATATCTTGCGCATAAATTTTAAAGCGAGGTACATTAATCTACTATGGTTGTTTGGAACCTCAATCAGGTCAAACAATTTACACAGAACAAAGAATGGAATTTGATTCTCAAACAACATAAGATCCCGCCTAATGCTGGCTCTCATCCATGCCCTTCCGAAGATGGGGTCATTCTTTTTTGTCAACTCATGAACCATGTTATACTTCCGTACTAATTCAATGATAAAACAACCGTCTAATACCAACATTTCCGTAAACTCAGCTGCATTAAGGCTAATAGGTTCGGCATAACATTTCCGTGCCTCTTGTTCCATTTCCCCAATAGCCGAGACATAAACCGATATATTATGTCCTTTGCATTCAAGAAGTGACTGAAATACCGAAACTTGTGCTCCTCCATCATCTTTACATTATCTTTATCACGATGATAAGGGCCAATTGCTAAAATATGCGGTTCGTAGGCCTTATCATTGACATTTCATAGATGGCTATGTAACTTAAAAATAAAATTTTTGGACTTTTCAGTGGTAAGGCCATCAAGTTTTTGACTTATGCTTGTGCAAACCTGTGTTTCGTCACCTGGTTGCATATCTACTGAAATATGGAGAAATGAAAGTCCTGTCATGAGAAAATCCATACAAGTATAATCAATAAGAGTAATCTAGCTCATAAAAAAATAATAATAACTTTGGGATTAAAAAAAATGTCGCTATATTTAGCGACGGTTTAAAAAAACCGTCGCTGATTTTAAATCCGCGACAATTTAATTAAAAAACCGTCGCTGATTTTAGATGTTTTATGAATATTAACGGCATACATTGCACGCTGCGGATAATTGTATTAAAAACGTACATATGCACGTCGCGAATAATAGTATTAACAGCATGTACATGTACGCCGCAGATAATCTTGAACTTTCAACAGCTTGCAGTTGTGCAGCTTGCAATATGCGTCGCGGAAAGAGAATTTGCGCGCTGTGACAAACCATTTTTGTTGTAGTGATTATTTGTTGAGCTAAAGATATCATGCATGACATGCTTGGAGTGATTCACCTAAACGTGGACATTTATTTGCGATTAACGGGTAAGAAGAAAAATTATATTCTTATCATGCACTCGGTCAGAATCCGGTGGTAGCGATTTTGGTTTACTTAAATCCTAGTCCAAGGGAAATAAAGACACCCTGCATAAACTATTTCCAATAAGTTTAGTTAGCGTAAACTTATCGTTCTCGTTAAAACACACATCATTACTCTATACACTTGGAGCTACTTTTTTCTGAACACATTTGGCAATTTATCACAAAATGCATTTACGTTGAACGAATATTAAATTAACATTGTTTTGGGGGTTACGAACCCGTCGGTACCGGATTAAAAAGATTAGCTCCCCCCTTCAAAAACAACATAACAAGAGCCCTTATAAAACAAGAACAAATAATCTATTTGAGGAGGAAACGAGCTAGAGATATTTTGTTTCACAATTTGATTTTTTTCTTTGAAAGAATTTTCGTGATACATGAGACCAATCGTTTACAGGATTAATTAATGGTTTCTAAAATTGGATGACTATAAACCCTTGATTATTATCGTTCCGTCACAGTTTTTCTGTTCTTATATTTGTAAAAAATCACTCGTACCATCAACAATTCAGATTTAACTCGAAATTCATAATAATTTTAGAATGTTTGCATGATAGCAAGTAACAATCATCAAGTTCAGGAAAAAAGGTCACATCATCGATTCGCCTACAAAGCAACAAATCCTATTATCAAACATGAAACTTCACACAACAGCATGATGCAATTAAAAAATTTAAAATCAAGAAAAGTATAGCCTTCTGCTCTTAAATTCTATTTCATGTTCACGATCAAATCAATAAAATCAAGCAATCCACAGACCCCACCTTCAAGATAGATACTAGAATGGTTAAATTATTGCCAACTACTACAGGAAAAACCCGTATAAAAGTCAACCCGGAGAAATCTCCATAGAGGTTTTGATCCTGGCAGACAAATCAAAGAAATATTAGAGGAAAAGAAAAAACTTACAGCAAGTAAACGAGCAGTTTTCTATCGATTTTCAGCAACTTCTTGTGGTATATTGCTCAAACTTACGTGCCATATTTATATTGTAGCATCAGTGGACACCCCCGAGAACAAAATTCGTTGACTTTCAGTTATCGTAAGTATGTACATTACCCATTGTTTATTTGTTAAACCTTTCATCGAAATGTTCTTGGGTCAATGCTACACCTCTCGTTGAAATGTTCAGAAACCAAATAAAACTCAACTAAATCAAAAAACTTTAAAGAATTAATTAAAGCGCACCGTTGGGATTGGCTCTTTCAAGTTACAATCGATATAATTATAATATAATTAGAATCCTTCTAAATTGAACCAAAGAAGTTATGGATATAACTAAAATATAAAATTTCATCTTTTAATTGCGTAATTATATGAGCATTAAGGTTACATGTTTAATTTCCATGCCAAAAAAGTGTTATTTCTAATTGAGTCTTACTGTTCATTTACCCTTTTTAAGATATATAAAATGGTTCGATTTTCTTTTGGATAAAAAAATTAATTTTTAAATATCTATAATTTTATGTTAATTTTGTAATGTTTTATATAATTTTATTGTTCAAATCTTTGATGTTAATTTTGTATATTTATATAGATTTATTAGACAAATTAGATGATGTTCAACAAAAGTTGGGATATTTAATTTGAAAAAAAAAAGTAAAATCAATCATCCAAATCAAACCAATTTGTACATGTGTTTCATTTCCTAGGAACACACGACTTTGGCATAGGATCCTAGCTCAAGGTCGTGCATCTTATAATTTTTATTTCAACTTTACGACCTCAATTTTATCGGTGTATTTTCTAGAATAAATTTTGTTGGAGTACCGTTTCTCGCACTCAAGATCTAACAAAAGTTTTTTAAAAAAGTGTTTCGAAGTTCAAAACGTTTTGGACGTTGTATGATTTAAAATCATTCACAAGACGTTTACTTTCGATTTATCTTTACGTATTTAATGTTATATTTAGTTATCTCGATGTTTAGGCGGTAACTGTAACGTATTGTATTTTGAACTACTTGAAATTTACGGAAAAATAAAAATTTTCTTAAATAAATAATTGTAGAGCCCAAAATCAATACAAGTAAAACTTATGTATTTATTTAATTATTAATAGCATTTGTTTAAGTTTAAAATGAGTTTTAGCCATGCATGACTTATTTAAGTGCATTTTTTAAAATTATTTAAGTTTAGGTGATGTACGTTAAATTGTTTTTCGAGTTTCATGTTTCAGACGATTATTCGAGGCGGGATCGAGGAAAAAAACCGGTGACGACTTTGGCAATTTTAAAATGTGGTATTTTATTGTAAGTTGAAGTCGGGGCATTTTAAATAATTTATCAAGTTTTAGCATTTTTAAGCCTAAATCATTTATTTGGTACTCTTATGAGTTTTTAAAACCTTTTAAGTTTTAGCCATTGTGTATTTTTTTATTATTAGGGGATTTTGTAATTGAGGGGATAAACTCTTAATGAGCATTTTTATTTATTAAATTAGCATATTATATTCCCCTAATTAACTAAACTCACGCACACACACACTAACACACACACTTTCACGCCTATTCACACAACACACACACAATACACTTCATTCTATTTTCTCAGAGAAAATATTAGGGTTCTTAGAAAAGATCAGCAGCCGCCCCCTTCCTCTGAAATTCCAGCAAAGTTTTGTTGAATTTTCTTCAAAGAAAATCGAGCCACAATCGTCCCGGATCAAGCCTCGCACCATCTCCCCTTCGGTATCGCCGTATCGTGAGTTTCTCACATCAAAGGCACGTATATTCTGTTATTTCTACATCGATCTCGTCATATTATGCGTTGTGTCGTTATTTATGCGTAAAATACATGTGTGATGTGTAGAAGTTTGAGCAATGATGTTTGGATCAATTTTGAAACAGATTTTCGATAACAAATCACGTTTTTACTGTCTTTTCAAAAACTGCGATTTTTCGGTCGTGATTCTGAGAAACCTTCAACACAAAAATTGTAGAACTTTTCGATACTTTCGATTTGACAGTAAATACGAAATATTTGGATAAAAATTGAGTGAGTGATGGCGTTTTTCGTGGAACTGCTCAAACTGCATTTTTTTCAGAAAATTATGTATTGATGCTTTCTTGAAGTTTTATTGTTGCAGGCTTCGTTGGGGATCGACGGGTGATCGTTGCTGCGTATAGGTATGCTTAGTATGATGTTGGGTTGGTATTTGGATTGCCGGGTAGTGTCGATATGCACTTGAATTCATTAGAAGCCGTAGGAAACGATTTGGGGTTAATTTCCGTGTTTTGAGTTGTATTGTGTCGTAGGGTGGATGTCGTTGTTTTGGGGTGGTTGTACGGGTTTTGTTTCAAGGTTATAGTATCTTAGGAAGGGTCTCGGGGTGTCGACTCTTGGTCGGGATGATCGAGTTAGGGGAAATAAGCCTTGAGTATATGAAATTTTCGTTGGTTCACGCGTACCGAGTCTGCACGGACCCGTACACGGACCCTGGCACGGGGTTCGTGCCCTTGTTTCCTCCTTAGTGTCAGTAAACCGAGCCTACACGGACCCTTCGACGGACCCTGACACGGGGTCCGTGCCTTTGTTTCCTTGGAAGTGTCAAATTTGCGAGCCTTCACGGACCCCGAGACGGACCCTAGCACGGGGTCCATGTCCTTACTTCTTTTTGAGCATTTCTTTTCCTAGGAACACACGACTTTGGCATTGGATCCTAGCTCAAGGTCGTGCATCTTATAATTTTTATTTCAACTTTACGACCTCAATTTTATCGGTGTATTTTCCTGAATCAAATTTTTTGGAGTACCGTTTCTCGCACTCAAGATCTAACAAAAGTTTTAAAAAAATTTGTTTCGAAGTTCAAAAGGTTTTGGGCGTTGTATGATTTAAAATCATTCACATGACGTTTACATTTGATTTATCTTTACGTATTTAACGCTGACTTTAATTATCTCGATGTTTAGGTGGTAACTGTAACGTACCGTATTTTGAACTACTTGAAATTTGCGGAAAAATAAAAATTTTCTTAAATAAATAATAATATTTCAAATTGCGATAAAGATAAACTGCTCGTCTAAAAATATATGAAGTAAAACAATTACAAACAAAGTTTACAAAAAGGTGATCGTTTAAACATTGTAAACAAACTCATGAAAATTAGAGTATTTGAATCAACATGCATAATTTCTTAAAAACGTAGGCGATCCTTGATAGGGAATCGATTAAGGTGCTTTCTTGCGCAACGGAAGTTTCAAAATTATTTTTCAAGCAAGAAAATCGAGCACCCTAAACTATAGTGTGTAGCAAATACAATAAAACACAAAATATCATACATAGGGTGTTTTAGAAATTACCTATCAATCTTAAAAGATCGATTATGGCTACAATCAAGTTGTAAACAACTTTGGCTCTTGAATGGCAAGATTGATCTACAAGCTTCAAAGAGCACACCTTGCTCAAAATCAAGCCCACCACCAACAAGGAAGATCCACCTTACACTTGCACTAGAAAATGTAAGGAATTTTTCTTTGAGAAGACTAAGCTTTTCTCAACAAATTGAAGAAGCAAAATAAAGAGAAAACAACTTCAAATTTCGGCCATGGTAGGGAGGAGAGAAGGAGGAGTGTTTTCTTGGTGTATGAAAAAGTAAAAGTGAGCATGTGCATGCCATGCCTTGGATATTATAAAAGATCCTCCAACCCTTCACCTCTCTTGCACTCTTTCTACTTGGTCTTGTAACAATTACAAGGCCCAAGGACTTTTTATTTAAATGTCTCAAACACATTTGAGACCATTTAAACTTTACTTGATTTTACTCAAGGCCACTAGTTTAATAATTATCTCTAATTGAGCTCTACAAGGCTCAATGTTATTTAATTAATTCAACATTTGAATTAATTTAATTATTTTGGACACTACTAGGCCCACTAGTGTTTAATTAATTCTACACTTGAATTAATTTAATTTAGTCCATAATAATGTTTATGAAAATTACAATTTTCAAATACATTATTTGTTTGGCCAACTTTTAATTTAGGAACACTTCCATAAATTAAAAGTTACATTCTCCTTATAGAAGTCATACTTCTATTTTTCCTTGTGCTTATAAACTCCTTTATAAGCCGTTCAACACATTGAACTAATTTCCTTCTCAACGGGATCTAGAAAGTTAGCACTTGTGTGGCCCTCAATGGTTCATTGATACAACTAGCCGTGGGTTCACATCTTAATGTGATTCGGGACTAAACATGTCCTTATATGAGCATACCCCAATTGCTCCATTCTTATTTATCAACTCCTTGATAATAAGAACGTCAGAACTCAAGTCTGATAGTACCCAACCAATCATGTTAATCGCCTAACAGCATCGCTTACATGATTCCCTAGGTATCAAATGATAGTGCCTGCAAGAACCATTCAATTATGGTTACCGTACAGTACAGTGCCTTCAACTCATATATCCCGACCGATTTGACAACTATTGGTATATCGAGAGCTTTCAAAGAATTGATACTATGTGTCTTGTCGTAGTTGCATCGATGGTGTAATCTATGAAACCCATTTCATAATTACCACCATACTCTGATTAGAGATTTCATACTACATATACATGAGATCACATAGGATATCCATACCCGAAGGTAAGCGGTGAATTCCCGACTACAATGCATCGACTCCTATATGTTTCGACAAAACACCCAACCTTGCCACCTGATGACCCCATGAGAGTCGATAAACAAGTCAAAGTGCAATGCTAGCACATAGAGTCTCAATGTTGTCCCAGGTCATAAGAACTAATGGTGTACAAGCATAAACTAGGATGTTTCCACTCGGTAAATGAGAACCACTTGGAAAGTCCTATATGGAGGGTTGTTCAGTGCACTCTACCAGGAGCACCTATCTGCATGCTCGACATCACAATGGTCCCATACCAATGAAACATGATACTCACATCGCAGATACTAGTCTCAAACTCGAGCGGCCTATATCCTTCTTTGAAATGTCCTGCCCTTTTTATTGCTTTAAAAGTACTAAAAATTTTTTTTTAAACCTCACTTAGCATCGGCCGAACCATAAAATATTTTGACATCATTTTAAATATAACCATCCAACTGCTATTTAAAAATCCAAAGGAAAATATTTTAAAGCATAAAATCGTCAAACATTTTACCAAACCTAAAAAGCAATAATTTGAAAAGAATAGCACATACTAAACCTCTCAAAAATCTCTCAAATGCATAAATAAATAATCTTAAAAATCTTTAACTTAAATCATAACATATATGCGGAAACGAGCGTCGGTCCTCGGGTCATGTGCACCTTCAGTCCAGTCGGATCAACCATCAAGACCTCCATTAGCATTATCATGATAACCTGCATCCATCACACCTAGTGAGTCTAAAGACTCAACACACCATAATCTTGATAACGAGTAATACGTAATACAGTCAACATATAACGGTGAAAAATACTTGTACTTAAAATATCGTTTTCATGAAGATGCATAATCATAAACATTTTCGTTAACATTTTCATGATGCATAAAACTTTTAAATAAAAATATCTTTATAATGATGCATCAACTTTAAACATAAACATAAACATTTTCATGACATGCATAAATAAACCTTAATCTTTTTCTTTTTTCCTCAACATGAGATAAAACCTTTAACATGATCATAAACATTTTCCTTTTCCTTTTCCTTTGTTGAATTCAGATCGTTAATTGTGACTTTCCTGACATGACATGACATGACGATGGATCCATCTACATAAAACCACAGTACTGGGCGGCGGGGGACACCAGCAACACTCTCACCGGTCAACTGGGCCCTGGCCTATCATGATCGGATAGAAATACGATCGTCGGGGCTCTCTCTGGGGCCTTCTCCCATAAATGGGCTCCCTCTGCGGCCTTCTCCCCTCACGATATTCACATTTTTACCTCAAACCTCATAACCTCATATTCGTAATAATGGAAACACGATCGTCGGGCTCCCACTGGGACCATAACCCTCACGACGTCGCCAACATTAACGAATTAATCACAATCAATTCACATCCTTCAACATTTTACATTCACATCACTTAGAAAAATCATGAGTAATATTTACATTTTTCATTTTTGAAACCAAGCATGCAACACGTATTTTAAATGTCTTCTTAAATCATAAAAATCCCTTAGACATATAAAAATCATAATTTAATCATAAACATTTAAAAATAATCATAATATCATAAAACAAGCATTTAGGGCACTGCCATGACCTTTACTAATTTCCCGGTGTAAAAAGACCGTTTTACCCCTAGACTCGACATTTTACGTTTTCGACTTTTTTCTTGATTTCATGACTCTAAAATGTCCCAAATAATTATTTAAGCTTACATGAATTTTTCCATATTTTTTTTGTTTAAATCGAGGACTTTTAATTAAATCTTTAAATAAGACGTATTAACGCGTTTTAATCCCGAATTAAACCAAACCTTAATATAAAATTCCCAAATTAAAAACTTAGACTTCTAATAATTATTTAAGCTTAAACGTAATTTTTCATAATTTTATAAAGCCTAAAACTAGACTTTTCAATTAACTCGTTAATTAGCGTTTCGTGCGGCGATTAAATTCCGAATAAATCCAAAACTCAATATTTTGATCCCAAATTTTAAACATAACATTTTTAGTATTTATTCTACCCTCCCAAGTCATTAACCACCCCCATCGACCCTTGGATCAATTTTTTTCCTACTTTAATTTCGTTTTTGACACTTAATCAAACGCACCGAGCCATCTCCTAATTTACTCGAGCAACGCCTGAGCCACCTCGAGCCAAAACTTAGCAAACCCATCTAGGGACCCTCCTGACCAAGCCCAGCCCAAAAACCCGGCCCTGGCCCGATCTAAACTTTCTGGAACATGACCCATGTTCTGTACGTGTTGTGCATGTGTATCCTAGGGACTTTAGGACTCCTATCTAGACTAGGACCCCTTCCAACCCTTAACCACTTGACCCCTCATGACCCTAACCTTCCCTGTACCACGCCCAGGCCAAGCCCAGACCAACCCAGCCCCTTGAACCCAAGCAGCGAAGATCTGAACCACACGACAGCAACCTGCGAGCTTGATGGCTTTCCTCACGGTTCCATCTTTCTTGCTCGGCCCTACTAGAACTAAACCATACCAGCCCCTAGACCAGCCCTTGTGCACCCTCCTAGGACCCTAAGGACCTTGCCTAGCCCAGCCTGTAGCCCCCTGGCCGAGCCTCTTCTTCCCTGCACAAGCTGGAACCCTGCGCTACCTCATAGAAGCTCTCGGGTAGGAGTCCTCTTGTTTTAGGACTCCTCCCATCCCTCAAACTCGAGTCCTAGCTTGGCTAGGACTCTACCCTAGACTCAACCAAGCCCCTGGCCGATGCCCTGGCCCAAGCCAAAGCCAAGCCAACCCCCGGAACAAGGAACCCGATCCCCTAAACCCATGACAGCAAGTTCACGGTTTCTGCATGTTCTTATTTCTTTTTTCTTTCTTTGTTTCAGGCGATGTACCTGTGGTGTGTGGGACTCCAAAACAAGTAGAAACCTTACTTTACCAAACCTAGACATCATGGAAGCCCCTTAGTATCATAAAACAATTTATTGGATTCAAAATCACGAGTATAACATGCAATAGTGTATAAATCCGAAATTTTCAGAAACTTGTTTTCATGTGCTTCATGCATAAATTATTTAAACAATAATATGATATGATGGATGAGAAAAGGAGATGTATGGCGTGCTTTTGCGTATTTAACGCACGATTATTCGTTGACGATTGAAGAACGATGACCCGAAGGTCCTTGGCTTGAATTTTTCTTTGCAACCTTCGAAAATTCCTTTTCAAAATTGTGTGTGTGCCGTGAAGAATTTTGTAAGGGGAGAGTTTGATTTGTTTGTGGGTGTGTGGCCGTGACAATGATGGGTTGGGGTAGGTTTTAGCTTTTAAATAATGCTTAGAATCCTAATTAAATTCTAATTGCTAGTTTAGGCCCATTAACAACTTAATTAAGCCTACTTAGCCCATTAGTAATTAATTAAAATATTTAAAATAATTTTGCTTAAATAAGTTTGTGAATTTATTAGCCAGGTTACCAAAACGTTTGCATTTTTGTTGAAAATCTAACACCGATAAAAATTACGTCTCGGCGTATAAATTCACCTCAAAGCCCCTTATTTTCAAAAATATGAAAAACCATCAACCTTATTTTAAATAATTATTTAATTATTTAATAAAAACATTTTACATTTACAGCCCTCGGTCCCCGTTACTCGATCGTCACTTGAACATTCCTTAAAAATACCATTTTAATGCAACATGTAGAAAAATATATTTTAAACATGTAAATATGCACAACATAATTAATTAATGCAATTAAAATATTTAATTAAAATACAAAAGAATTTAATAATTGCATTCACGTGGTTTGCGTGGACTTTAAAATTTTCGGGGCGTTACAATCTTAGCGGCGACTGAATCGACTAGAAACTGTTTAGAATATACAGTATTGCAAATATGAGTTTCATGATACTCATCATATGCGCATCTCATATTCTTTCTACTATTTGTATATTCAAGTACTTTATCTATGCAACTAGCATGGGTATACAGATAAAGATGTGCCAAAACAATAATTTCAAATATTATTAAAATAAAGATTGTTTATACATAGAGTTTCGTTGTGAACTCGGCAACACTTTGGCTCGACGGGCACCTACTCTAACAATCTCCCACTTGCACTAGAGCCAACTACCCATATGCTTCAAACCCATCGATTCGCGATGCTTCTCGAATATTGGTCCAGGTAAAGGCTTAGTTAGTGGATCAGCAACATTATCTGCGGAGCCGACTTTGTCAATCGACATTTCTCCTCTTTCCACAATCTCTCGGAGGATGTGGTACTTTCTCGATACGTGTTTGGATTTCTGATGAGACCTTGGCTCTTTTGCTTGAGCTATAGCTCCCATGTTGTCATGAAACACCGAGACAGGAGCAAATCCATTAGGAATGACGCCCAAATCTTGGACGAAATTCCTTATCCAAATAGCCTCCTTTGTTGCATCAGATGCAACAACGTATTCGGCCTCAGTGGTGGAATCCGCAGTACTGTCTTGCTTGGAACTCTTCCAAGAGACAGCAGCACCATTGAGCATGAATACGAACCCAAAGGTCGACTTCGAGTCATCGATATCGCTTTGGAAGCTAGAGTTGATATAGCCTTCCAATTTCAGTTCTCCACCCCCATAGACCAAGAGCAACTTATTGGTCCTTCTCAAATACTTGAGGATGTCTTTCACAGCTTTCCAGTGTGGAAGACCAGGGTTCGATTGATATCTACTCACTACACTTAGTGTAAAAGCCACGTCAGGACGTGTAGATATCATCCCATACATGATGCTACCAATCGCAGATGCATACGGAATGCCTGTCATCGCTGCTATCTCTTCATCAGTCTTGGGAGACATAGACTTGGATAGGGACACGCCATGACACATTGGTAGATGTCTTCTCTTGGACTCATCCATCGAGAACCGCTTCACGATGGTATCAATGCATGTGGACTGGGTGAGACCAAACAATCTTCTTGATCTATCTCTATGGATCTGTATTCCCAATACAAAAGATGCTTCACCCAAGTCTTGCATCGAGAACTTACTCGCTAACCATATTTTAGTTCATTGCAACATCCCTACATCATTCCCAATGAGTAGAATGTCATCAACATAAAGCACAAGGAATGTCACAGCATTCCCACTGCCCTTCTTATACATACAGGGTTCCTCAAGATTCTTAGTAAAACCAAACTATTTGATTGTACTATCGAATCTAAGGTTCCAACTCCTAGATGTCTGCTTTATACCATAAATAGATCTCTGAATTTTGCATACCATATGCTCACTTCTGATAGATGTAAACCCTTCAGGTTGATACATGTAAATCTCTTCCTTAATATCCCCATTAAGAAAGGCTGTCTTGACATCCATCTGCCATATCTCATAGTCATACCATGCAGCTATGGCTAGCAATATCCTTATAAACTTGAACATTGCCACTGGAGAAAAGGTTTCCTCAAAGTCAACTCCTTATCTTTGAGTATAGCCTTTTGCTACCAATCGCGCCTCGAAGGTCAATACCTTCCCATCCGTCCCAAGTTTCCTCTTGTAAATCCATTTACACCCTATTAAAACAGTTCCCTAAGGTGGATCCACAAGGTTCCACACTTGGTTCGAATGCATGGAATTCATCTCAGATTCCATTGCTTCAAGCCACTTGGATGAATCGGCATCAGATAAGGCTTCCTTGAAGGTCCTTGGATCATATCCATGGTTAGGCTCATCATGGCCCTCTTCAAGAAGCAGACCATACCTCATAGGTGGTCTCGAGACTCTCTCGGAGCTTCTAGGAGCTTGTATCTCCTCTCTTGGCTCTTCGGGTGTGGGTTTTTCAGTTGTGGGTGTCTCTCGAACCTCTTCGAGTTCTATCATCTCCCCTTTTCTATCCAATAGAAATTAATTTTCCAAAAAGTTTGCATTCCTAGAAACAAACACTTTTGTTTCTTGGGATGATTGAAATAGTATCCAACTGAATTCCTTGGATATCCCACAAAGTAACATAAAATGGATCGACTATCCAATTTATCTCCTACTGTTTGCTTCACATAAGCAGGGCATCACCATATTCTAAGATAAGAATATTTGGGAGGCTTACCCATCCATATCTCATATGGTGTCTTATCAACTGCCTTTGAATGAAAATTGTTCAACAACAGTGCCGCTGTCTCAAGCGCATATCCCCAAAAGGATGGCGGCAACTCCGTGAACCCCATCATAGACCGAATCATGTCCATCAAAGTCCGGTTACGACGCTCCGAAACACCATTCAATTGTGGTGTAGCAGGCGGAGTCGACTGCGAGAGAATCCCATTCTCCCTAAGATACTCTTGGAACTCGGCACTCAATTACTCACCACCTCGATCCGATCGAAGTGACTTGATGCTTCGTCCCAACTGTTTCTCTACTTCACTTCTGAATGCTTCGAACCTTTCAAAGGCTTCAGACTTGTATTTCATCAAATACACATACTCATACCTCGAAAAGTCATCGGTAAAGGTGATGAAGTAGGCATGTTTATGCTTAGTGGTGATGCTAAGCGGACGCACACATCGGTATGGATCAAATCCAATAACCCTTTGGCTCGCTCCACATGGCCCTTAAAGGGAATTTGGGTCATCTTTCCTTTTAGACAGGATTCACAAGTTGGGAGAGAATTAATATCAGACATATCAAACATGCCACTCCCACTAGCTTGTTCATCCTTCTTAGGGAAATATATCCTAATCGAGCATGCCATAATTGTGACTTATTAAGAGTATCTTGCTTTAGCTTGTTTGTTGTTGTTATTGCTTGGACATTGTTTAGTGGAATATCTTTCAATTTTAAGTTATAGAGATCGTTTTCAAGTTCTCCAGTACCAATAAAACATTTATTCTTGTAAATGTTGCAAACACCTTTGCTAAATAAACAAGAATATCCATCTTTATCAAGCATAGAAATGGAAACAATGTTTTTCACCAGATCAGGTACAAACAAAACATCTCTTAAATCAACTTAAAATCATTGTTTAAAAGCAAGTAAACATCTCCTACGGCCTTGGCAGCAACTCTTGCTCCATTGCCCATCCTTAAGAAGGTCTCACCTTCCCTAAGTCTCCTACTTCTTCCCATCACCTGTAAATCATTACAGAGATGTGAGCCACAGCAAGAATCCAAAACCCAAGAAGTAGAGTTAATTGAAATGTTTACTTCAATATAGAACATACCGTTTCCAGAACTCTTTTGGGCAAGATATTCTCTGCAGCTATGCCTCCAATGTCCAGGCTTCTTGTAGTGATGACATATGTCAACTGTCTTGTCAGCTTTAACAGGTGTAGCTGCCACAGCGGGACTCGGAGCTTGCCTCTTCAAGGTCACGTTCTTCTTGGGACGTTGGAAAGAACGCTTATTTCCCTTCCCAGGTGGACCAGTCTTCGTACCAGATGAAGAGCTCACATAAAGAACAGACTTCTCTTTCTTGATGGTGGCTTCAAACACAACAAGCATATTCACCAACTCCTCAAGGATAGGCTCCAGCTTGTTCATGTTGAAATTCACCACAAAATGATCAAATGAGCTAGGCAGTGACAAGAGCAACACGTCGATGGTCAACTCCGAAGGTAACGTAAGATCCATGCCAATGAGCTTATCCACGAGCCCAATCATCTTTAGGCCATGCTCATGGGCCGAAGCCCCATCTCGCATGCGTAAAGTGATTAGATCCTTGATGGTAGCATGCCTAAGAGGTCGAGTCTGCTCACCAAAAGAGCTCCTTGAGATGCAAATGAATTTCAGCAGCACTCTTTGCATCCTCAAAATGCCTCTGCAGCTCATCATTCATATAAGCCTGCATATAACACTTAGCTTGCAAGTCATGGTCACACCAATCCTCGTAAGTCTGTAATTCCTCAGGAGTGCAGCTAGTCGGAGCCTCAACAGGGGGTGACTCAGTAAATGTATATGCTATTCTTTCCGAATTCAAGACGATTTTTAGGTTTCTTAGCCAATTGAGGTAATTAGGTCCGGTTAATATGTGTATGTCGAGTATTGCAAATAATGGGTTGCGAATCCAAGACATTGTCAAATTTGTACTGAAAAGTAAAACAGATAAATGTTAATGACTATTTTAAAATATTTAGTAAGATATAAAGTATGAACTTTTACTTCATAAATTTTCGCTCTCACTGTTTTGACATTTTTCACTACCCTCTAGTGAAAACGGGAAACTCCTTTCCTCAGTAGGTACGTAAGGTCCAATTAGCAAATTATGATCCCGAATAATATGAACCGAAATCATGGGAGTTCTACGTAGTTCACATCACCATGTCAATGGATGTCACAGCTTTCCGGTGTCCAGGGCCCCCCAATAATATGAGCCGAGCCCCGAACACGGGTAGCGTTCATCATGCACCCATTGTCGATGGAAGACATGAAAATTATAAACACATTTATAATTCCCCTTTTCTGGCTTGATATTAATTTTGAATCTTATTCAAAATGAGGGTTTTTAATTTTAAAAGGTCTCATAATTAATTTTATTTAAAACCTCGCCATGTTTGATCGTATGTTTGCCGGATTCATGCAACTTTGTTATTATCATAATAATAACGCACATACTCATTATTTATAACATATCATGCATATATTATAAACAGTAAACTAAACAAGGATGATCAATCGCCCCAAAACTAATGGCCCGTGTGAGCTAAGCACGTGCCTAAGTCCAATCCTAGGGAAATGCATGGGATGCAAATGCAACTTTTACATAAGCCTCCAATATTTACATGTCTTCGATCTTCATAATCATCAAGGCCACCATCTTCCAATCTTGATCTTCCACTATACTAATATTTACAAATAAATATCCATGTCAAATAGGGATACATCTCATGGGGTGGGAACGGGCCATAAACCAAGCTCACTTTATAAATTCATAATTACTACAATCATTCAACACAAAATATCCTACCATACACCTAGCAAATTGGGCTTGGGCTTTTGATCATCCTTCATGCATAATATCACATATCATATACAATCAATTAATTATCACAATAATCAATTGATCCAATATTATATATCTTGATCCAATCAATAACCGCCATGATTATAAACTAAATTAACAAAGTATAAAAACTCCTTTGTCTACTTTCTAATTAATTTATTTATAACCGAATTTCTTGTAAATCACCATTTACTATAAATAATTAAAGTCCAACTTCAATTATTTATTATATGAGAAAATATATACATATTTTGTAAATTTAAACTTAAGGGCCCCAAAAAAATCATTTTTCACCAAAAACATTTTGGCTCATTTAAATTCACAAATTGTATTAGCAATCTAATGGCCAAACAACTTCAAGGCCCATGACTACTTTGATATTCCAAAACACTTTTGGAAACCCTAGTCGTCATCGCCGTCGCCGAAGTTCCGTCGCCGGATTCCGGCTAACATGCATACCAAAACAAATTTTATTTTATTTTTATAAAAATGATGGGGTTGTTCGGATAGCACAAGGGGCTGGCCGTTTCGGGCAGCACCTCGGGCAGCAAGTATAGCCCAAAAAATCGGCCTTCGATTTGTTGTTTTGATTGTCTCATGCGGTTATAAATTGACCTCAATATAATATCATGTATATGTTTCACAAAATAGTAACCATAGCTCATGATACGACTTGAAAGGAAATCGATTAAGGTGTTTGCTTTGCGCAACAGAAGTTTCAAAATTATTTTTCAAGCAAGAAAATCGAGCACCATAAACTATAGTGTGTAGCAAATACAATAAAACACAAAATGTCATACATATGGTGTTTTAGAAATTACCCATCAATCTTAAAAGATTGATTATGGCTCCAACCAAGTTGTAAACAATTTTGGCTTTCGAATGACAAGATTGATCTACAAGCTTCCAAGAGCAAACCTTGCCCAAAATCAAGACCACCGGCAACAAGGAAGATCCACCTTACACTTGCACTAGAAAATGTAAGGCATTTTTCTTTGAAAAGACTAAGCTTTTCTGAACAAATTGAAGAAGCAAAATTATGGAGAAAACAACTTCAAATTTCGGCCATGATAGGAAGGAGAGAAGAAGGAGTGTTTTCTTGTTGTATGAAAAAGTAAAAGTGAGCATGTGCATGCCATGCCTTGGATATTGAAAAAATAGACTCCAACCCTTCACCTACCTTGCATGCTTTCTACTTGGGCTTGTAAACTTTACAAGGCCCATGGAATTTTTATTTAAATGTCTCAAACACATTTGAGACCATTTAAACTTTACTTGATTTTACTCAAGCCCACTAGTTTAATAATATATCTAATTGGGCTCTACAAGGCCCAATGTTATTTAATTGATTCAACACTTGAATTAATTTAATTATTTTAGACACTACTAGGCTCACTAGCGTTTAATTAATTCAACACTTGAATTGATTTAATTTAATCCATAATAATGTTTATGAAAATCACAATTTTCAAATACATTATTTGTTTGGCCAACTTTTAATTTAGGAACATGTCCATAAATTAAAAGTTACATTCTCCTTATAGAAGTCATACTTCTCTTTTTCCTTGCGCTTATAAACTCCTTTATAAGCCGTTCAACACATTGAACTAATTTTCTTCTCAACGGGATCTAGAAAGTTAGCACTTGTGTGGCCCTCAATGGTTCATTGATACAACTAGCCGTCGGTTTATATCTTAATGTGATTCGGGACTAAACATGTCCTTATATGAGCATACCCCAATTGCTCCATTCTTAATTATCAACTCCTTGATAATAAGAATGTCAGAACTCAAGTCTGATAGTACCCAACCAATCATGTTAAACGCCTAGAAGAATCGCTTACATGATTCCCTAGGTATCAAATGATATTGCCTGCAAAAACCATTCAATTATGGTTAGCGTACAGTACGGTCTTTTCAACTCATATATCCCGACCAATTCGACAACTATTAGTTTATCAAGAGCTATCAAAGAATCGATACTATGTGTCATATCGTAGTTGCATCGATGATGTAATCTATGAAATCCCTTTCATAATTACCACCATACTTCTGATCAGAGATTTCATACTACATATACATGAGATCACATAGAATATCTATACCCGAAGGTAAGCGGTGAATCCCCGACTTCAATGCATCGACTCCTATATGTTTCGATAAAACACCCAACCTTGCCACCTGATGACCCCACGAGAGTCGGTAAACAAGTCAAAGTGCAATGCTAGCACATAGAGTCTCAATGTTGTCCCGGGTCATAAGAACTAATGGTGTACAACCATAAACTAGGACGTCTCCACTTGATAAGTGAGAACCACTTGAAAAGTCCTATATGGAGGGTTGTTCAGTGCACTCTACCAGGAGCACCTATCTTCATGCACGGACATCACAATGTCCCCTACCAATGAAACATGGTACTCACAACGCAGATACTAGTCTCAAACTCGAGCGGCCTATATCCTGCTTAGCGGCGGCTGAATCGACTAGGAACTGTTTAGAATATACAGTATTGTAAATATGAGTTTCATGATACTCATCATATGAGCTTCTCATATTCTTTCTACTATTTGTATATTCAAGGACTTTATCTATGCAACTAGCATGGGTATACAGATAAAGATGTGCCAAAACAATAATTTGAAATATTATTAAAATAAATATTGTTTATACATAGAGTTTCATTGTGAACACTCGGCCAACACTTGGCTCGACGGGCACCTACTATAACATTCCTCGAGTTTAGCCTCTTGTGCAGACCGAGCCGGCTCATTGGTCCCCACCCCTCGTCTCCTCATACTCGTCCTCACCTGCATCGATTAAGTGTAGTGAGTCTACAGACTCAAAACGTATAAACTGAAATAACAAGTAATACATAATAAAATCACATGCGTCTTTAAAGTAGAACGTACATACTTCAAATTGAAAGTACTTGCATAAACATAGATGTGCGATCATATCTTAAAACTTTTCATAAACTTGCTTGCATCACACATATTTGGACATACATAACATCATCATTTTGCGTAGAGATAAGTTTCAAAGCAAGTGACCCATACATAAATGCGACTGATCAGACTAAACCACAGTACTGGGCTGGTAGGATGTAAACTACCGGATACATGAGATCCTCGGTCATGCTTTTTTACTGGGTGGATTGGTCCCTGGTCATGCTTTACCGCTTTTCAATCCTGATCTAAACCTGGTCATGCTTTACCGGGTTGAGAGATCACTGGCCACGTTCACCGACTTCCAAAACCGTTAATAATTGGTCACAAGACATTTATCATACATTAAAAAAATAAAACATTTTCTTTTGCATGTCAAACATACTTACATGGCGTTGAGGGATTCGTTGGATCTCGCTTGGGGACACTGCTGCACATACTAACACAATTACATGCACTTAATTTCCATAACTTAGACGTAATAGTCGTGCTCACCACCCGAAGTATCAATTGACTTATGACGTTCTAAAACACTCGAGACTTGACCTCGTTCATTCATCATACTAACCCATGACTCGAACCCCGAAGCAATCTTGACATAGAGTAAGAAATGTCCCAAGCAATGGAAAATACGGATCACTCTTAAACAATAGTTCGAAGTTCCCCAATCACACTTCGTGACATCTAAACTAACTTTTACGATGCTAGGACATAACAACGTAGTAGAACCCAAAAGAAACAATAGCACCTAAATTCGAAGCCCGAAAAACCCAAAAACCAGCGCCTAGGAATTGCAGTGCAGCGCGACAGCGCCTAGGCGCTACTCTGCAGCGCTGCGGTGCTGCCTGGTGCAAAGATGCAGCGCCCCTTGTCCTAGTCCTGCGTGAATTCAACCCCAAAAAGCCATCTTCTACCCATTCCCTTCCCTGTGCCTTCTAATGCCACCAAACCCATGACGACTCGAAACGAAACATCGAAAGACAACTTATCACACCACATGACACCACCTAAGCAGCAACGAACAACCGACGATTCTCAACGAAGCCTGCAACAAACAATTCTCAAGAACACATCAAGAACATGTTTTCATAAAATCGCAGTTTGAGCAGTCCCACGAAAACGATCATAACTCACTCGTTTCTTGTCCAAAAATTACGAATTTACTATCAAATCGAATGTATCAAAAAGTAATACGTTTTATATGTTGAAAACTATTCCAGAAAATCAATCGAAAATGAACAGTACACGAAATGACAGAAACATTTGGTTTTGAGATCTAAAAATCGTTTCAAATTTAATCCAACTAATTTTTCTCAAAGTCTTGCACATCATACATGAATTTGTACACATAATAAACTTTACAACACATATATAACGAGATCAATGCAGAAACTATAATATATACATGCCTTGATCTTTAAAAACTATCGAAACGACGATACCGATGTGGAGAGAATGCGAGGGTTGATCCAGGACGAATTGTGGCACGATTTTGATGCTAAAAATGAACAAGGAATTGCTGGAAAATGGAGAGGGAAGGGGCGTCTGCTGCTAATCTTATTACTCTAAATTTACTTTTAAAAGAATGAAATGAGAAAGATGTGTGTGCAATTAAAACCGATGGTGTGTCTGGGTGTGTGGGTGCGTGAGATTTGGGATAAATGGGTGGGTGGGCCGGTGGGGGGGGGGGGGAGGTGAGTGCTTAATTAAACAATTAACATGCTACTCAAAATACTAACCCACCATTAACTTTGTTAACAATCCCATATTAAAATTAAAATGCACAATTGAAAAGCTTTAAAAGTTTAAAACTTTAAAATCAACTAATAAATTAGGTTAGGCTTTAAAAATTCTAAAAACTAAATAAATCATTTATAATGACACTTTCATGACTTGAAATAAAATACCATGTTTTACAAATTTCCCAAATCGTCGCTGATCTCATTTCCCCAATCCCGCTTCGAATAATCGCTTGAAACATAAAATTCAAGGAAACAACTTAACGTGCATCACATAAACATAAGTAAGTTAAAATAATGCAAATTCAAAAATCGTGTCTCACTAAAACCATTTTAAAGTTAAATAAATAATTTAACAATTTAAATAAATGCATGAGTTTTACGTGTACTGATTTTGGGCTCTACAATTTCTCCCCTACTTAAATATATTTCGTCCTCGAAATTAAGTCTTACCAAACAGTTCCGGATAGCGACTTCTCATATCTGCTTCGGTTTCCCAAATGGCCTCCTCCACTGATTGATTCAGCCACCATACTTTGTGTGAGGACCCGGACGCTAACTCATTCTTCTTAATCATCATTAGGATTAAATTGATCAATTAAAAAAACTGGGTCATAAATTTTTTTTAAAAAACACAGGAGTGGGCAACGTATGAAATAATCTTATTTCATTTACAAGATCAACATCCAGATCAAAAGTACAAGTGTGGTACAAAAGAAAATCATAAGCAACTATTGTTTATTCACTACGTATCAAGTGATGAAACAAATATATTTTTGGGTCCGAATCTCCACGCTAATCTCAATCTCTCATCCTCTTCTTGACCCTGATCATGTCCTACCTGTTGTCATGCACATATACAGACACAACAACAGCCGGATAACTCCGGTGAGAAATATATTCCCAGTATAAACAACGTATATATGCAATCATATCAGCAGATATAAAAGCATGGAACAGTTATCAATAACATGTATCATAATCAGAAAGACATGAATCGATATAAAACTATAAATCAGACTCTTTGACTCATAATCTCTGACTCGACACTTCTCTAATCTAGGGATCCCGGTTGAATAAGGACGCAACAGTCTCCCACCTACTCTCCCAGCTAGATGGTCGTACATTCTTATTCCCAGACTCTGGCATTCTGTATCGAATCTCTGCAATAAGAGTTGATCTACTCCTAAGCACATCGATACCACCAAAAGTCCAGTGTCTTGGCGGCTCTGCCAAAGACCATGCACATCTGCCCAAGACTATATACATGCCTTGCTATAAATCAATAGACTAACCATATCAATCTCATGAATTGCAAACATCAATGCAATAAATAAAGTATGTGATTTTGGGAAAGTCAAGTCGGATCTAACACGAGTCGTATCTTCCCAATTTGACATTGATTTATACCTTTCTTTTCGTAGATCAATCTGATCAATGAAATCAATATCAGTCTGGCTCTGATCGTTCTTCGAAGTCTTCAATACCAACTCTGGAATAACAGTATCGAGTAGTACAATATCAATATACAACTCAATCAATACAGGATATAATAAGAACTCAATCTAATTCTGTTTCGACGGCATAACAGCACAATCTCGATATATCCAGCAATACAATATCAGCAGATAAAAATCATAGCTCATAATCAATCGATAAACACAATCTGATACCAAAATCTGTATATTCTCAATCAATTCAAATCTGAAAATGATAACAATTTCATACGGTGTCTGTTCTTCAATATGATTTAGATTACACGATTTCTACAATCTCAGGAACAAATAATATCAATCATACTCTGATTCCTCTAATATCAAATTTCCAAAGCATAACAAAACATAAGAAAACTTACGTCCTTCTGAAGCTCTTGTCGATATAAACACAGTACTGAGCTCAGATCGAAATTCAGACGGACGGATCTTGCGCAAATCAAATTATGAATTATAAAAGCTTTGAAATTCTCCCTGAAGCTTTCGTTTCCTTCTTGCTGATGATTCTCAAGGGAATAAAGACTTTTTATATATACAATGCATGATAAAGAAACGTGGGTCATTCTTGGCTCAGCACGTCTCGCGCATATGCGCGACCTTCCTCGGCGCATAAATGCGAGACCTACTGGTCTCTGCGCATATAAGCACTCTGACCCCGCGCATATGCGCGAGACATACTGTCTCGGCACTTCTTCTTTGCACACGCTCGCGCATATGCGCGTCCTCTTCTCGTATATATGCGCGAGGTTCTCTGCCTGTCTCGCGCATATGGGCGCCTCTTGGTCGCGCATATGTGCGAGGGGTCCTGTCCTCGCACATATCTCATGTATTGTCTTGTCTTCCCCGGTCTGTTCCTTTCCGTCTATAATCAAATCAATTATCAATTAATCATTTCAGATTACAGTAATAAAATCTCGAGCATTACACTTTGACCAACCGAGTCACTTTGTTCCGAAGTCTCCGCTCTTGGCTGTCTAGGATTTGGACAGGTCTTTCATCATACGACAGATCGGGAGCCAACTGCAACTTCTCAAAACTCCAGACATGCGAATGATTTGCTATATACTTCCTCAGCATCGAGACGTGGAATAAATTGTGTACACCAGCCAGATTCGACGATAGAGCTACGCGATAAGCAAGTGTCCCAAATATGTCAAGAATTTTGAACGGTCAAATAAATCTCAGGACTCAGCTTGCCTCTCTTTCCAAACCTCATAACACCCTTCATAGGTGCTATCTTCACGAATACGTGATCTCCTACGGCAAACTAAAGATCCCTTCTTCTCTTGTCGGAATAACTATTTTGGCGACTCTGAGCAGTCTTCATCCTCGCTCGGATCTTGACCACCACATCTGCAGTCTGCTGAAAATCTCTGAACCAAGTTTTGATCTCTCACCGACTTCATCCCCATGAATCGGCGATCTTCACTTCCTTCCATACAATGCCTCGTAGGGAGCCATACCTATAGATTATTGGAAGCTGTTGTTGTAGTTATACTCTACTAGAGATAGCTTTGATTCCCAATTCCCATGGAAATCGACCACACAAGCTCGCAGCAAATCTTCCAAAATCTGAATCATTCGCTCAGACTGGCCATCTGTCTAAGGGTGGAATGTCGTACTGAATAGAAACTTTGTCCCCATGGCTATATGTACACTCTTCGAAAAGGACAATGTGAACCTCGGGTCCCTCTTGGACACAAGAAACTCGGATCCCATGCAAACAGACTATCTCCCTGATATAGAGCTCTACATACTGAGTCATGGAGAAAGTCGTCTTCACTGGTAAGAAATGCGTTGACTTAGTAAGTCGATCCACTATAATCCAAATGACATTGGATCCTCTGACTGACCTCGGCAAACCAGCAATTAAATCCATGGTGATATTATCCCATTTCCACTCGGGAATAGGGAGTGGCTTAATCATTCCTACTGATCTCTAATGCTCTGCTTTCCTTTGCTGACAAGTGAGACATTCAGATAAAAATTGACGGATGTCTCGCTTCATCCCTGGCCACCAATACAGAACCTGCAAATCCTAGTACATCTTGGTACCTCCTGGATGGATGGAATACTGAGATGTATGTTCCTCCGTCAGAATATCCTCTCTGATCGAATCAACACTAGGCACCCACATCCTCCCTTAGTAACTCACAATACCAGTCAGACACTGTGTAGAGTACACTGCCCTTGGCTTCATCCTTCAGTCTCCATTTCTGTAACTGCTCGTCTGAAGGCTGACCTCTACGAATTCGGTCTAGCAAAGAAAACTAGACTATCAGATTAGACAGCTTAGGAGCTCTGCTCTTAGGATAAACTTCTAGACCAAACTTCTGAATCTCTGACTGAAGAGGTCTTTGCACTGACAGCTGTGCTACGACTTCGACCTTTCTGCTCAAAGCATCTGCCACAACATTAGCTTTCCCGGGATGGTAGCTAATTTCAAAATCGTAGTCTTTTACCAACTCCAACCACCATCTTTGTCTCATATTCAGTTATTTCTGATTGAAGAAATATTTGAGGCTCTTGTGACCAGTGAATATCTGACAATTCTCAACGTAAAAATAATGTCTCCATATCTTCAACGCAAAGACAACGGTAGCTAACTCGAGATCGTTAGTCAAGTTGTTATTCTCAGTGCACCTTCAACTGTCTGGAAGCATAAGCTACAACCCGACTGTCCTGCATCAATACTGCGCCTAACCCGAGCTTATAAGCATCGGTTTACAACACAAAATTGCCTTGCCATGCTGGCATGACTAACACTAGCACTGAGATAATAGCTTGCTTCAAAGTATCAAAGCTCTTCTGGAAATCATAGCTCCACACAAACTCAGCATTTTTCTTAGTCAATGAAGTGAGTGGCACCGCAATCGAAGAAAATACCCGAATAAATTTCTTGTAGTAGCTTGCTAAGCCTAGGAAACTGCGGATCTCTGAAGCATTCTTCGGCTCAACCCATTCCTTAACTTCTGCCACCTTAGCTGGATCCACCTCAATGTCAGTGCTAGATATTATATGAACCAAAAATGCTACTTTCTCAAACCAAAATTCACACTTATTGAATTTTGCAAACAACTTGCGACCCTGCAAGACTTGCAACACTGTACCCAAATGCTGATTGTGCTTCCTCATGGCTCTTCGAGTAGATAAGAATGTCGTCAATGAACACTATGATGAATTGATCTAAGTAGGGATGAAATACTCGATTCATGAGTTCCATAAAAATTGTTGGAGCGTTCGTCAATCCAAACGACATCACTAAGAACTTGTATTGCTCATATCTGGTTCTGAAGGCTGTCTTATGAACATCTGTATCTTTTACCCTCAACTGATGATACCCATATCGTAGCTCTATCTTAGAGAACACTGTAGCTTCCTGCAACTGATCGAACAAGTCCTCGATCCTTGGTAGTGGGTATTTATTCTTGATCGTTATCTTGTTCAATTCTCGGTAATCGATACACAACCTCATGTTTCCATCTTTCTTCTTGATGAAGAGTACTGGTGCGCCCCATGGTGAGAAACTAGGGTGGATAAATTCCTTTTCTAAGAGCTCCTGAATATGCTATTTGAGATCTAACATCTAAACTGGAGCTAAACGGTACGGTGCCTTAGAGATTGGCACAGTGCCTGGCACAAGGTCGATGGCTAACTACACCTCACTATCTGGTGGAAAGCCCGTGACATCATCAGGAAAAACGCCAAAAAAATCTCTGACTACTGGTACATCAGATATTGACGGTGTAGGTACGTCAAGTGTAGAAATAATTCTGGCCAAGAAAGCCTGACACCCCTTGTGAATAAGTCTCCGTGCCTGCATACAAGAGATCATGCAAGAAAAACTCCTCCATATATCTGGCTCAAAGAGAAACTGCTCAATTCCCAACTGTCTTACCAATACTGACCTTTTCTGAAAGTCAATAAGAACTCTGTTCTTTGTCAGCCAGTCCATTCCCAAGATAGTATTAAACTCTGGCATCAGCAGCACAATCTGATCGGCATACACTAGGTGGCCTTGCAATTCAAGATCGATGTCTCTGACCACGCTAGTAGCTGATAACTCTTCCCCTGACGGGACTGTCACTGAGTAGCTCACGTTGAGTCCAATAGACTTGAAGTCTAGATGATTACTCTCTTTATGAAAATATTTCCCGAGAGTTGTTATCACACCACACAAAAATTATATCCCAAATAGGGAACCTAATCTCAAGCATAGTAGAATATCTCTACACAAGTCACCAAAATACTAGCTAGCACAATAATAATTCCAAATTAGATTCGAAACATGAATAGAAAAATAATACGGTGCTGAATTAAATAAGTTACCAGTAAACAGGGTCGTATCTAGGTTCTCCTCCTCTGCCTGCGTGGCGAACACTCTCCCCGAGGTTGGCTGCCTCCACTGTGGGCAGTCCTTCAGCATATGATCGCTGGCTCCGCATTTGAAGCATTTTTCGATCCCCATAAACACTGTCCCAGATGCTGGCGGTGGCACTTCGGGCATACTAGGTACTCACCAGGCTCTGTGGAGCCTTTTGCTGAGGAATAGGACCCTTACCTTTCGGCGGTCCCTGAAATGACCTCTTCCCCTTCTATCCCTGGAAAGACCTCTTAAACTGAGGTCACTGTTGTTGCTACTGCTCTGGTGCCTGGTAGGGCCTATTGCCTTGCCTGTCGTTCTCAATGTCCCTCTGGTCCTGTTCTGCTGCCAAGGCTCTCGACACGACAATTGCATAAGTATTAGGACCAGCAACTCTCGCATCACGGTGCAAGACCGGCTGTAAACCATCAATAAAATGCCTCAACTTCTCCCGGGCATCATTCACAATTAGGGGCACAAAGTGACACCCCCTCTTGAACTTCTGACAAATTCTGTCACGCTGCTATCTCCCTGTCACAACATCAGGAACTCCTTGGTGAGGCGGGAGCGTACTTCCTCAGTGACGTACTTGGAGTAGAACACCTCCTTGAAATCATTCCATGTCAGTGTTTGAAAGTTCACTTACACTGATGCGCTCTCCCACGACAGTCTGGCGTCTCCTGTCAGTAGAAATGTGGCACACTGACCCTGCTTTCATCCTGCAGCTCCATAAACGCAAAAATATGGAATTAATCCATCCCTCAGCTATCATCGGGTCAGTAGTCCTCGATAATTCCTTCGGATCCATTCTCCTAAACCTGTCATAAACTGCTTCTGGTCTGGGCATCGCCCCTATGTCTACTGCAGCAATGTTCCCGCAAATGTAGAACTGAGTCATTCTTGCAAGCATCTGAGCCTGCATATCTGGCGGTGGACGAGGAGGAGTGGCCCTCACCCCATCCTGAGGCTCTCTATCCTCATCCGTTGTTCCACGGGCAACCATACGTCTAGGAGGCATACTGTTCCAACATTTACCCAACAAGTAAACCCATCATGCATGAACATAATATTAATGTCAAAAGATGCACATAATTTAAACTTAGACATGCTCAAGCTGAAATCATGACTTGATGGTTACTACATAAAAGAATTTAAAACTTACAGACTTGAGGTGTGAATTCGTGAGCTTCTCGCAACTGGCAGTAGGCATAACCCTTTACAAGAACACCGCTCTGATACCAACTGTAACGTACCGCATTTTGAAATACTTGAAATTTGCGGAAAATAAAAATTTTCTTAAATAAAATTAATCTTTCAAATTTCGATAAAGATAAACTGCTCGTCTAAAAATATTTGGAGTAAAACAATTACAAACAAAGTTTGCAAAAAGGTAATCCTTTAAACATTGTAAACAAACTCATGAAAATCAGAATATTTGATTCAACATGCATAAATTCTTAAAACGTAGGCGGTCACCGAGACGGCTAATTGGTCCCCATCCCTCGTCTCCTCATACTCGTCCCCACTTGCATCAATCAAGTCTAATTGGCCTAAAGACTCAAAATATATAAACTGAAAATAACAAGTAATACATAATAAAATCACATTCGTCTTTAAAGTAGAACGTACATACTTAAACTTGAACGTATTTTCATAAACATAGACGTGTCATCATATCGTAAAACTTTTCATAAACATGCTTGCATCATACATATTTGGACATACATAACATTATTATTTTGCGTAGAGATATGTTTCAAAGCAAGTGACCCATACATAAATACGTCTGATCAGACTAAACCACAGTACTAGGCTGGTAGGGATGTCCACTACCGCATACATGAGATCCCCGGTCAAGCTTTACCGGGTGGATTTGTCCCTGGTCATGATTTACTACTTTTCAATCCTGATCTAAACCCGGTCATGCTTTACCGAGGTGGAGAGATCACCGGCCACGTTCACCGACATCCAAACCCGTTAATAATTGGTTACAAGACATTTATCATACCCCAAAAAAATAAAACATTTCTTTTGCACGTCAAACATACTTACATGGAGTTGAGGGATTCGTTGGATCTCGCTTGGGGCAACTGCTGCACATACTAACACAATTACATGCACTTAATTTCCATAACTTAAACGTAATAGTTGTGCTCACCACCCGAAGTAACAATTGACTTATGACATTCTAAAACACTCGAGACTTGACCTCGTTCATTCAACATACTAACCCATGACTCGAACCCTAAAGCAATCTTGACATAGAGTAGCACCTAAATATGAAGCCTGAAAAACCCAAAAACCAGCGCACTACAGCGCCAGACTAGCGCCTAGGCGCTACTCTGCAGCGCTGCCAGGTACGAAGCTGCAGCGCTGCGGCTCTAGTCCTGTGCGAATTCAACCCCAAAAATCCATCTTCTACTCAATCTCTTCCCTATGACTTTTAATGCCACCAAACCCATGCCGACTCGAAACGAAACATCGAAAGACGACTAATCACACCACATGACACCACCTATGCAGCAAGGAACACCCGAAGATTCTCAACGAATCTTGCAACAAACAATTCTCAAGAACACATCAAGAATATGTTTTCATAAAAGCGCAGTTCAAGCAGTCCCACGAAAACGATCAAAACTCATTCGTTTCTTGTCCAAAAATTGCCAATTTACTGTCAAATCGAAGGTCGAAAAGTAATACGTTTTATATGTTGAAAACTTTCCAGAAAATAAACTGAAAATGAAAAGTACACGAAATGTCAACAACATTCGGTTTTTAAATCTAAAAAGCGTTTCAAATTTAATCCAACCAATTTTTCTCAAACTCTTGCACATCGTACATGAATTTGTACACATAATAAACATCACAACACATGATATGACGAGATCGATTCAAAAACAATAGAATATACATGCCTTGATCTATTAAAACCAGCGAAACAAAGATACCGAAGTGGAGAGAATGCGAGGGTTGATTTGGGACGAATTGTGGCACGATTTTGAATCTAAAAATAAACAAGGAATTTCTGGAAAATTGGAGAGGTAGGGGGCGGCTGCTGGTACTCTTAGAACCTTAAATTTTCTTTTAAAAGAATGAAATGAGAAAGGTGTGTGTGCAATGAAAATCGATGGTGTTTGCGTAGGAGTGTGTGTGTGCATGAGTTTTGGTTTAAATGGGGAGGGGGGGGTGGGGTGGTGGGGGGGTGGGGAGAGAACTTCTTAATTAAACAATTAACATACTACTCAAAATACTAACCCTTATTAACTTTACTAACAATCATATATTTAAAATTAAAATATACAATTGAAAAGCTTTAAAAGTTTAAAACTTTAAAATCACCTAATAAATTAGGTTAGGCTTTAAAAATGCTAAAAACAAAATAAACAATTTAAAATGACACATTAATGACTTGAAATAAAATACCACGTTTTACAAATCGCCCAAATCGTCGCCGATCTCATTTCTCTGATCCCACATCGAATAATCGTCTGTAACATGAAACTCAAGGAAACAACTTAACGTGCATCGCATAAACATAAGTTATTTAAAATAATGCAAATTCATAAACCTTACCTCGCTAAAAAAATTTTAAATTTAAATAAACAATTTTACAATTTAAATAAATGCATGGATTTTACGTTTAATGATTTTGAGCTCTACAGTAATAGCACTTTTTGTAAATTTGAAGGAACTTTCTTCAAACTTCTAATCAGATCCACAATCAGATATTTTGTTCTTCTCTTAGATTGCACTAGAAAACTTGGAGAAATTTGCATCGAGATTGGATCTCCGGATTTATGTCGAGACTGTATCTCCATATCATCGAGAAAGAAAATCTAGATTTGATTTTTTTTTCTTGTTGTATTTATTGTGTGTTATCAACACTTCGATAGCAAGTATTTAATAAAATTATTATTTCAATCCCAACTGGATTCTATTCTTATCGGGATTCTTTATTTCTATTATTTAAAAGTTCCCACATGGTATTTTCTGAAACGTCTCTAACTCCTTTTTCTTTAAAATGTTCTAGTTTTTTTATTTTTAAATCCTTAACTTATGTATATATATATATACACATACTTTTGAACCAATAAAATAAACTCATTATTTATTTTACTCAAAAATCCCAAAATTCGTAAACGACAAACCAAACCTAAATCTATCATTTTTTTCAAAAAATTGCATAAAGTTTGTGGGGACCCGGACGCTAGCTCATTCTTTTCAATCATCATTGGGATTAAATGGATTAATTAAATAAACTGGGTCGCAAATTTTTTTTTTAATGTTGAACACTTTATAAACAAGTGTACAATTTCTACAACAAGTTAGTCCCATCATATTCAAATTACAAGATCAAGTTCAATATCTAAAACATGATCAAAAGTGCAAGTCTTGTACAAAAGAAAGTCATCACAAACTAATATATCAACTACATGTCATGTGTTGAACAACAGCTCTACTTCTAAGCCCGGATCACCGCTCTAATCTCGATCTATCAAGCTCTTCTAGACCCTGATCCTGTCCTACCTGTTATCATGCACACATACAAACACAACAACAGCCGATAACTCCGGTGAGAAACATAATTCCCAGTATAAACAACGTATACATGCGTTTCATATAAGCATATACAAAAGCATATAACATTTAAAACACAATATATATCGTAATCTACGAAAACATAAATCAATATAAAGCTGTAAATCAAACTCTTTAACTCTTTTTCTTTGACTCGACTATTATCTATGGATCCCGGTTTGAATAAGAACGTAACAAGTCTCCCACCTACTCTTCCCAGCTAGGTGGTGGTACGTTATTATTCCAAGAATTTGGTCTACTATATCGAATCTCTACAATAGGATTCGATCTTCACCTAAGCTGATCGATATAAACCAAATGTCCAGTGACTTGGCAACTCTGCCAAAGTCTCATAATACATGCTTTGCTATAAATCAATAGACTAAGCATATCAATATCAAGAATGCAAACACATCAAAGCAATAACCATATAGTATGTGGTTTTGGGAAACTCAAGTTATCTCTTACTCGAGTTATATCTCACGGTTTAACATTGATTTATACCTTTCTTTTCGTAGTTCTTGGTTGAATCAAATCTCAATTTGGCTTTGATCGTTCTTCGAAGCCTTCGATACCAAATATGGAATGACATATTCGAGAAGTACAATATCAGCATACACGCCAAAGCAAGACATGATTTGATCTATCTCAATCTGATTCTGTTTCGACGGCATAACATCGCAATCTCGATATATCCGGCAACTCAGACATTCAACAGATTCAAATCACAACTCATAATCAATACAATTACAGCCCACAATTACCAAATCTGTACAATCTCATTCAATATAGGCTGAAAATTAACAATTACATAAACTGTCCGTTCTTCGAACTGTTTTATATTACAGGCTTATCATAATCTCAAGAACACATAATATCAATCATATCATGATTTCTTCAATACCAAATTTTCGAACCATACAGGAAAGTAAATAAACTTACATCCTTTTGAATCTCTTGACTAGAGAAGCACGGAACTAAACTCGGATTGAAAATCGAACTGTCAGATCTCGTAAAATCACAATTCTTAATATATAAAGAAACTTGAGGATTCTTTCATGGAGGTCTCTCGGTTCTTTCCTCTGCAAAATATGAAGGAGAATGAATTGAAAGTTTGTTTACACATGTCCCCATGCATGGCAAGACAAGTGGCAACTTCTTATAGATCACAGCTCGCGCATATGCGAGCTCGGTCTTCGTGCATATGCGCGAGACCTGCTGTCTCGGCAAATGACAAATCCATCTGCTCGCGCATATGCGATCCTCGTCTCTCGCATATGCGCGAGGTCTTCTACCTCGGCCTTTGCTACTAGCGCATATGCGCGCCTCATCTCCGCGCATATGCGCGCGTGCACGAGGTCTACTGGATTTCACACACACAATACTCATGCTTTCCCCAAATCTTGTCTCGGAGTTGTCCTTTCATAATCCCATCAATTCATAAATTAATAATCTCGGATTAAAATAATATAATCTCGGGCATTACAATTCTCCCCCTCTGAGACATGATTTCGTCCTCGAAATCGCAGGCAATCAAATCACATAAAAAGAAAATATATAACAGAAGCTAAATAAGAAACTCACATCAATGAAATGACTCTGGAAATTGCTGTCTCATGTCTGATTCAGTTTTCCAAGTGGCTTCTTCAATGCCATGACGACTCCACTAAACTTTCACAAGCAGAATAGTCTTCGTTCTGAGTTGCTTTTCTTTACGATCTAGAATCTGAATCTGTTTTTCAAAATAACTCAGAGTTTCATCGAGTTCTGCCTCGTCTGGCTGAAGAACATGAGAAGCATCAGGAAGATATTTCCGCAACATACACACATGAAAGACATCATGTATCCCAGATAGAGAAGGAGGAATAGCGAGTCGATAAGCACGATTACCTATCTTCTACAGAATCTCATAAGGACCAATATAACGTGGAGACAACTTCCCTCGCTTGCCAAATCTGACAACGCCTCTGAAAGGAGAAATCTTCAGAAATACTCCGTCTCCTTGCTCAAACTTTAAAGGTCGACATCGAATATTTGCATATTTGGCCTGTCTATCCTGAGCTGTCTTCATTCTCTGCTGAATAAACTTTACTTTCTCAGTCATATCTCGAATCATATCAGGTCCAAGTTCAGGTATCTCAGAGATATCATCCCAATAGAGAAAGGATATGCACTTCTTACCTACAACGCTTCAAACGGAGCCATCTCTATACTCGTCTGATAGCTGTTGTTGTAGGAGAATTCACAAAGTGGTAAGGAATCTTGTCAACTAGTGCCAAAGTCTTGCAGTACAGCTCTCAGCATATCTTCCAATGTCTGGATAGTCCTCTCTGACTGTCCGTCGGTCTGAGGATGATATACAGTACTCAAATGTAATTTCGTACCTAGAGCTTGTTGCAAACTGTGCCAAAAGTGTAAGTAAATCGAGGATCACGATAATATACAATAGACTTTGGCACACCATGCAATCTGACAACTTCTATGACATAAGTCTCTGCAATCTGGTCGTGTTTGTATGTCATTCTGTAAGGAATAAAACATGCTGATTTGGTCAATCTGTCAATAAAGACCTAAATCCCATCACAACCTTTGGAGGATCATGGTAGCTTCATAACAAAATCCATGGAATTGTGATCCCATTTCCATTCTAGAATAGATAAGCTATGCAACAGACCTCCTGGTTTTTTCCTTTCTGCTTTCACATGTTGGCAATTTAAACATCTAGACAAAAAATCTGCAATGTCTGATTTCATCTGTTTCAACCAAAACAGTTTCTTCATATTATTGTACATTTTTCTGTCACGAGGATGAATACTAAAACAACTACATTGTGCTTCTGTCAAAATTTGTTGTTTCAAATCTGAAACATCTGTCACAACAAGACGATTATTCACATCTAACACATCATTACGAACCTAATATTCTGATCGATGCCCTGATCTGACCATCGTGATCGAATTTTGAATATTCTGATCAACATTCTGTGTTTCTTTGATTTGTGAAATCAACTCTGGTTCAACTTGAATGGTATAAAGCCTCAGAGGTTGACAGTCTGTCTCAAATACTAATCCAGAAAGACAGCAATCTTCAATCAAATTCGAAATACAGATCGTCGATAAGGATAAAGAACATACCTTTTGACTCAGTGCATCAGCTGCTACATTTAATTTCTCCGGATAATATTTGATTTCACAATCAAAATTTTTCAACAAATCAAGCCATCTACGTTGCCTCATATTCAGTTCTGACTGTGAAAATAGATATTTCAAGCTCTTATGATCAGAATAAATTTCAAATTTCTCACCATATAGATAGTGTTGCCAGATCTTCAATGCAAATACGATGGTAGCCAATTCAAGATCATGAATCGGGTAGCGAGTCTAATGTGGTTTCAATTGTCTCGAGGCATAAACAATAACATGTCCTCGCTGCATTAAAAAACAACCTATCCCTCTGTGAGAGGCATCACAATAAACAACAAAATCACCAGTACATGACGGAATAGTCAACACTGGAGCACTGGTTAATATCTTCTTCAACTCTAGAAAACTAGCTTCACAAGCCTCTGACCAAACAAAAGGGGCATTCTTCTGAGTTAGCTTAGTAATCGGCTTAGTAATACTAGAAAAATATTTGATGAATCGACGATAATAGCAAGCTAAACCCATAAAAATTCGTATCTATGGCACTGATGTCGGTCTAGGCCAACTGATCACAGCCTCAACATTGTTAGGATTAACAGAAATACCATCTCCAGATATAATGTGCCCCAAAAATACAATTTGTCTCAGCCTAAACTCACATTTCGATAGCTTGGCATACAGTTTCTCAGGTTCTCAGAGTTCTCAATACAATTCTCAGATGCTCAACATGATCAATCAAATTCTTTGAATAAATCAAAATATCATCAATAAAGATAATCATAAAGTCATCTAGATATTTCTGAAATATACGGTTCATCAAACCCATAAATAAAGCTGGAGCATTCGTTAAACCAAACGGCATGACTATAAATTCATAATGGCCATACCTGGTTCTGAAAGCTGTCTTCGATATATCAGAATCTCTGACTCTCAGCTGATGATATCCAGATCTCAAATCGATCTTGGAATAAACAGAAGAACCCAGCAACTGATCAAATAGATCTTCAATACGAGGCAAAGGATATTTATTCTTTATTGTAGCCTTGTTCAATTGCTGATAATCAATGCAGAGTCTCATTGAACCGTCTTTCTTTCTGACAAACAGTACTAGAGCGCCCCAACAAGAAACACTCGGTCTAATGTAACCCTTGGCTAGTAAATCTTCTAGCTGCTCTTTCAATTCTTTCAATTCAATTGGTGCCATTCTGTATGGGGTTTTAGAAATAGGTATTGTACCTGATATCAATTCAATGCTGAAGTCTATTTCTCGGACTTGAGGCAAACACGGAATCTCATCTGGAAAGACCTCAGCAAACTCACATACCACTGGAAAATCTGCCAATGAAGGGCTCGATTTCAGTACATCTACTGAATACACAAGGAATCCCTCTTCTCCTTTCTGTAATAATCGAGTCATAGATAAAGCAGATATCAAAGGAATTCGAGCTCTGGAACCCTTACCGTAAAATTTCCATTCATCAGCCATCTCATGTCTGAATCTTACAATTTTCTGGAAACAATCTACGGTAGCTCTGTACTTGGCCAGCATATCAATACCGATAATGCAGTCAAAATCAGAAAAACCGAGTACAATACAATCTAACTCTATCTCATTACCATCATACTGCAGCATACAATGTCTAACAGACTTCACAGATATAAGACCTCTCCCCAAAGGTGAAGAGACATATACTACAGAAGATAAAGACTCAACAGGCAAATCATGCACCAATGCAAATCGCTCAGAGATAAAAGTATGGGATGCACCCGTATCTATCAACACATAAGCAGAGTAACCACAAAGAGAACAGTTACCTGCAACAACCTCATCAGGTGCTTCCTGGGCCTGTTCCTCAGTCAATGCAAACACTCTGGCATGTTGTCTCGGAGGCTGGCTAACAGTCTATGTAAGGCCCGTGAATTGATTTACGTAATCTAAGATTGTTCAATTAGGAAGTGATGGAATTATGTATTGTATGACTTGATGTGAGTTGGAAGATAGAAGGCATGGAAAATTTGTAGGTTAAGTGTCAAGGACAGAACCTTTGTCACACATGCGCGGAGAAATGCGCGCCTATGCGCGAGGGGTCAAGCGCGGAGTCCAGAAGACCCCGCGCATATGCGCGAGATGACGCGCATATGCGCGAGGGGCTGACATGAAAAAGTGCCGAGACAGAGATTCTCGCGCACATGCACGAGCGTTGGGCGCGCACATGCGCGAGCGGCAGAATTGCCAATGTGTCGGGACAGAACTTCTCGCGCAGATGCGCGAGCTGAGGGCGCGCATATGCGCGAGAAGTCCAGCATGCATACGAAGTTGACACATGTCTTGGGCACCATTTAATATGTATCTTGATTCATTCTTTAAGACTTCAGCAGCCAAGAAACCTCCCGAGAATCCATGAAAGAATAATTCCTCAAGCTTCAAGTTATACTAGAAAGGTAATTGTGGAACATCCAACCACCCGGTTTTCGATCCGAATTTATATTCGTGTTTCTCTTGTACAAGCTACCAAAGGATGTAAGTATTATTACATTTCAACATGTTTTGAAGTTGAGATGATTGGGGAAATCAGATTTTTATTGCTATTATTTGTTATTGTGATGTCGGTGATAGTATATTCGAAACCGGATCGAAGTAATGATACCGTATGCGATTATTGCGATTTTCCAGCATAGATGTGTATGAGATTATGCAGATTTTGAGTCTTATGGTTGATGGTCATTAAGAATTGTAACTTGTTGATATCAAATATGATATTTGAGTTGCCGGTATACCGATAAGATATCGTTATGCCGCTAAAATGTACCGAGATGGAATATTGATACGTACATGTATTGGTTGAGTTATTGATTGATATGGTGCTATTCGACATTGCCATTTTAGATTGATATCGACAAGCTTCAACATCTAGACTTCAACCTCGATAAAGACTGAACAACGAAAGGTATAATTCAATGTTGATTCGGGAAGACACAACTCGAATTAGATCCGATTTGAGATTGCCAAAATCACATACTAGATTGTTTATTAATTGATATGGTTATGCCTTCTTGATATGGTTATGCCTTGTCTATTGAGTTATAGCAATGCACATGAGATAGGTGATTGGTAGATATGCCAAGATACTGGATGTTCGGTGGTGTCGATGTACGTAGGAGAAGATCGACTCTATTGTAGATATTCGATATAGAGAGGGCCGAAGTCCGGGAATAAGACGTACCGCCACCATGATTGGGAGAGTAGGTGGGAGATTGTTACGTCTTATTCACTACGGGATCCCTAGACTTAGATTTGAGTCGAGTCAAAGATTTGAAGTTCAAGATTTGATGTATAGCATTCTTTTGATCTATGTTCTAGATTAGATACATGTTCTTGATTTATGCTTTATATCTTATATATGCTTGCATGATATGCATGATACATTGTGTTATACTGGGATTTGTTCTCACCGGAGTATCCGGCTGTTGTTGTGTCTGTATGTGTGCATGACAACAGGTGGAACATGATCAAGATCAGGGTCAAGGAGAGCGTGACTGAGATTGGATAGCGTGGTGATTTCGGGCGTAAAAGATAAACTAGAGGTTCTACATGTGATATGTAGTTTGTTACCAACACTAGTTTGTATAAATGAAATGGAACAAGACATGTACTTACTTTTAATGATCCAAGTAAAGTTATTACATGTGTATGATTATATACAATAGTTTCTAATGTTTAAAAGAAATTTTTTTTATGACCCATTTTCTAGCAAAGATCCACTTAATCCCAAAGATAATTGAATTAGAGCCCGGGTCCCCACAACAGGTGGTATCGGAGCGTTAGATCCTTTAGACTGAACTAGAAGCGAATAAGCGGGGTAGATCAAGTCGTCTTCCTTGCTTTGACGATGCTATCATGCTATTAATTGTATGTTGATTTACATATGTTCTATATGAAAGAATGTTTCTTGTGGTAATACATGTTTACCTGCCTATCTGATTGATTGCGACATGTATTAAGAATAAAATGAATCAGAACCGATTCTGGATCAGAGGTATATGATCAGAGGAGGACTGAGACAGATTGTATAGATTGTGTACTAATCCGTTTGATAATCAGATATGCCTCCTCGAAGAGCAGCAGTGTCTGTGCGTCCGGTACCAGAACAGGGCAGTACTTCCAACGATCCGATGGATGTTACTGCAACACCGATGGAGACACTACTGAAACGATTTCAATCCTTCGAACCGCCGACCCTGAAAGGTACTGAGAGTGCTATTGATTGCGAGAGCTGGTTAGATGACATCGAAATGTTATTTGAGTCCCTTGACTATACCGATGAGCGTAGAGTGAAGTTAATTGGGCATCAACTGCATGAAGTCGCAAAGAATTGGTGGTTTACCACAAAGAGAGCGTTGGAGCATCGTGGCACAGAGATCACTTGGAAAGTCTTTAAAGCAGAATTCTATCAACGCTTCTTTCCCGTGTCATACATAAAAGATAAAGGTGCCGAGTTTGCTAATCTGAAACAGGGACCGCTGAACATCGAAGAGTATGTTGCTAAGTTGTCGACATTGCTCAGATTTGCTCCTCACGTTGCAGAGAATGACGAGGCCGTTGCAGATCAGTTTATCAATGGCTTGAATCCTGATATCTTTACCTTGGTGAATACCGGCAGACCGAACAACTTTGCAGATGCCTTGAACCGAGCCAAGGGAGCGGAAGCGGGCCTGATTAAGCAACGAGGACTTTCGTAATGCTGCTCCGATTCCGAGACCACCATAGCCCTCTTTTCAACCACCTCCCAGATTCGAGAGTGGTGGTAGTAGCAGTGGCAAGAAAGATCAACTGAAAGCCCGAGGAAGACAGTTCAAGAAGTTGGGTAGCAGTTCATCGAGCTCCAGTGGGTCACGACAGAGGGGTCATGGCCAGAGTTCAGATTATGCGGGAGTGTATTGCAGTACTTGTGGAGGCAGAAATCCTACAGATCAGTGTCAGGGAGTGGTTGGGCGATGCAATATCTGCAGACAGCAGGGACATTTCGCCAGAGTCTGTCCACAGAGAGGGTCACAGCGATCTCACGGTGCAGGATCATCTGCATCAGTACCTCAGCCTGAGAGACAAGCATCATCTGTCCATTCTTTTCAGCCGCCACCTGCACAATCCCAGTCGAGGACAGGAGGGAGCCAGACTATGAGCCAACCTCCCAGACAGCAAGCTCGATTATTTGCACTGACAGAAGAGCAGGCCCACGATGCACCAGACGATGTGATAGCAGGTAACTATTTTCTTTGCGGTTATCCTGCTTATGTATTGATAGATACGGGTGCATCTCATACCTTCATTTCTGAGCGCTTTGCATTGATGCATGCTTTACCTGTCGAGTCATTATCTGCCGTAGTGTCTGTTTCTTCTCCTGTTGGGAAGTGGTCTTATATCCGTGACTTCGGTTAGACATTGTATATTACAATTCGAGGGTCATGAGATTGACTTAGATTGCATTGTGCTTGGGTTGGCTGATTTTGACTGTATTGTTGGGATCGATATGTTAACCAAGTACAGAGCCACTGCAGATTGTTTCCAGAAGATTGTCAGATTCAGACCAGAGATGGCTGATGAGTGGAAATTCTACGGTAAGGGTTCCAGAGCTCGGATTCCCTTGATATCTGTGTGGTCTATGAGTCGATTGTTACAGAAAGGAGAAGAGGGGTTCCTAGTATATTCAGTAGATCTACTGAAATCAAGCCCGTCATTGGCATATCTGCCAGTGGTATGTGAGCTTACCGATGTATTCCCTAGACGAGATTCCAGGGTTACCTCCAGCCCAAGAGGTAGATTTCAGTATTGATCTCCTACCAAGTACTATTCCTATATCCAGAGCTCCGTACAGAATGGCGCCGATTGAGTTGAAAGAATTGAAAATTCAACTAGAAGATCTTCTGGTCAAGGGATACATCAGACCGAGTGTTTCTCCTTGGGGCGCTCCAGTACTGTTTGTTAGGAAGAAAGATGGTTCGATGAGACTTTGCATCGATTATCGACAACTGAATAAGGCGACGGTAAAGAACAAATATCCATTGCCTCGTATCGACGATTTATTTGATCAGTTACAGGGTTCTTCTGTATATTCCAAGATCGATCTCAGATCTGGATATCACCTGCTGAGGGTCATAGATTCTGATATACCAAAGACATCATTTAGAACCATGTATGGACATTATGAATTTATTGTCATGCCATTTGGTTTAACAAATGCTCCAGCTGTATTTATGGGTCTAATGAACCGTATCTTCCAGAAGTACCTTGACGATTTTGTGATTATATTCATTGATGATATTCTGATATATTCAAAGAATAGGACTGATCATGCTAATCAGTTGAGGACTGTGTTGAGATCTTTGAGAGCAGAAAAATTGTACGCAAAACTGTCGAAATGTGAGTTCTGGCTGAAGCAAGTTGTGTTTCTGGGGCATACTGTATCGGGAGAGGGTATTTCTGTTGACCCTAGCAAAGTCGAGGCTGTGATCAGTTGGCCTAGACCGACATCAGTGCCAGAGATACGCAGTTTCATGGGTCTAGCAGGCTATTACCGGCGATTTATCAAAGATTTTTCCAGTATCGCAAAGCCGATTACGCAGCTAACTCAGAAGAATGCTCCGTTTGTTTGGTCAGAGGCTTGTGAGTCCAGCTTCCTGGAGTTGAAGAAAAGGTTAACCAGTGCTCCAGTGTTGACTATCCCTTCAGGTACTGGTGATTTCATTGTATATTGTGATGCATCTCACAGAGGGCTAGGATGTATTCTTATGCAGCGAGGACATGTAATTGCATATGCTTCGAGACAGTTGAAGCCACACGAGACTCGTTACCCAATTTATGATCTGGAATTGGCGGCCATTGTATTTGCACTGAAGATATGACGACACTATCTTTATGGCGAGAAATTTGAAATCTATTCTGATCACAAGAGCTTGAAATATCTGTTTTCATAGTCAGAGTTGAATATGAGACAGCATAGATGGCTCGATTTATTGAAGGATTTCGATTGTGAAATCAAGTACTATCCAGGGAAGTCTAATGCAGCAGCAGATGCCTTGAGTCGAAATGTATGTGCTCTATCCTTATCGACGATAGATGTTTCGAATTTAATTGAAAATTGCTGCTTGTCTGGATTAGCATTTGATACAGATAGTAGACTATTGCGACTTGCTACTATTCAAATGGAACCAGATTTGATTGTTCGAATTAAAGAAGCACAGAAAAATGATCAAAATGTTCAGAAGTCGATTGAGATGGTCAGATCAGGACATCATTCAGAGTATCAGGTACATGATCATGTTTTGTATGTGAATAACCGTCTTGTAGTGCCAGATGTTTCAGATTTGAAACACCAGATTTTATCAGAAGCGCACTGTAGTCGATTCAGTATTCATCCTGGTGGCAGAAAGATGTACAATGATATGAAGAAACAGTTTTGGTGGAAACAGATGAAATCAGACATTGCAGAGTTTGTGTTTAGATGTTTGAATTGCCAACAGGTTAAAGCAGAAAGGAAGAAACCCGGGGGTTTACTACAGAGTTTATCTATTCCAAAATGGAAATGGGATCACATTTCCATGGATTTCGTCCACGAAACTACCATGTTCTTCCCGAGGCTGTGATGCGATTTGGGTGGTGATTGACAGATTGGCCAAATCAGCATGCTTTATTCTGTACAGAACGACGTACCGACATGATCAGATGGCAGAGATATATGTCAGAGAGGTGGTCAGATTGCATGGTGTGCCGAAATCTATCGTATCAGATCGTGATCCCCGATTCACTTCACATTTTTGGCACAGTTTGCAGCAGTCTTTAGGTACGACATTGCACCTGAGTACTGCATATCATCCTCAGACCGATGGACAGTCAGAGCGGACTATCCAGACATTAGAGGATATGCTGAGAGCTGTAGTGCTAGATTTTGGCACTAGTTGGCAAAATTCACTACCTCTTTGTGAATTCTCGTACAACAACAGCTATCAGACAAGTATCGAGATGGCACCGTTTGAAGCATTATATGGCAAGAAGTGCAGATCTCCTCTGTATTGGGATGATTTATCTGAGGTACCAGAACTTGGGCCTGATATGATTCGTGAAATGACTAAGAAAGTAAAACTGATCCAGAAAAGAATGAAGACGGCGCAGGATAGACAAGCCAAGTATGCGAATGTACGTCGTCGACCGTTAGTATTTGAACAGGGAGACAGAGTATTTTTGAAGATTTCTCCTTTCAGAGGCATTGTCAGGTATTGGAAAACGTGGGAAATTGTCTCCTTGATACATCGGTCCGTACGAGATTCTTAAGAAGATTGGTGATCGTGCATATCGACTTGCTCTTCCTCCTTCTCTATCCGGGATACATGACGTTTTTCATGTGTCGATGCTAAGGAAATATCTGCCAGATACTTCTCATAATCTTCAGCCTGATGAGGCCGAACTTGACGAGACTTTGATTTATTTTGAGCAGCCAATTCAGATTATTGATCGGAAGGACAAACAACTCAGAACGAAGACTATTCCGCTGGTAAAAGTCCAATGGAGTCGTCATGGCATTGAAGAAGCTACCTGGGAGACTGAATCGGATATGAAGCAGAAGTTTCCACAGTTGTTTCAGTGATGTACGTAAGTTCCTAGTTAACTTCTATTATTGTTTTCTTATCTTGCACGATTTACTTGTCGTGATTTCGAGGACGAAATCATGTCTAAGAGTGGGAGAAATGTAAGGCCCGTGAATTGATTTACGTAATCTGAGATTGTTCAATTAGGAAGTGATGGAATTATGTAGTGTATGACTTGATGTGAGTTGGAAGATAGAAGGCATGGAAAATTTGTAGGTTAAGTGTCAAGGACAGAACCTGTGGCGCACATGCGCGGAGAAATGCGCTCCTATGCACGAGGGGTCAAGTGCGGAGTCCAGAAGACCCCGCGCATATGCGCGAGATGAGGCGCGCATATGCGCGAGGGGCTGACATGCCAAAGTGCCGAGACAGAGATTCTCGCGCACATGCGCGAGCGTTGGGGGCTGCACATGCGCGAGCAGCAGAATTGCCAATGTGCCGGGACAGAACTTCTCGCGCACATGCGCGAGCTGAGGGCGCGCATATGCGCTGAGAAGTCCAGCATGCATACGAAGTTGACACATGTCTTGGGCACCATTTAACATGTATCTTGATTCATTCTTTCAGACTTCAGCAGCCAAGAAACCTCCCGAGAATCCATGAAAGAATAATTCCTCAAGCTTCAAGTTATACTAGAAAGGTAATTGTGGAACATCCAACCACTCGGTTTTCGATCCGAATTTATATTCAGTGTTCCTCTTGTTACAAGCTACCAAAGGATGTAAGTATTACTACATTTCAGCATGCTTTGAAGTTCAGATGATTGGGCAAATCATATTTTGATTGCTATTATTTGTTATTGTGATGTCGGTGATAGTATATTCGAAACGAGATCGAAGTAATGATACCGTATGCGATTATTGCGATTTTCCAGCATAGATGAGTATGATATTATGCAGATTTTGAGTCTTATGGTTGATGGTTATTAAGAATTGTAACTTGTTGATATCACATATGCTATTTGAGTTGCCGGTATACCGATAAGATACCGTTATGCCGCTAAAATGTACCGAGATGGAATATTGATACGTACATGTATTGGTTGAGTTATTGATTGATATAGGTGCTATTCGACATTGCCATTTCAGATTGATATCGACAAGCTTCAACATCTAGACTTCAACCTCGATAAAGACTGAACAACGAAAGGTATAATTCAATGTTGATTCGGGAAGACACAACTCGAATTAGATCCGATTTGATTTTCCCAAAATCACATACTAGATTGTTTATTATTTGATATGGTTATGCCTTGTCTATTGAGTTATAGCAATGCACATGAGATAGGTGATTGGCAGATATGCCAAGATACCGGATGTTCGGTGGTGTCGATGTACGTAGGAGAAGATCAACTCCTATTGTAGATATTCGATACAGAGAGGGCCGAAGTCCGGGAGTAAGACGTACCGCCACCACGATTGGGAGAGTAGGTGGGAGATTGTTACAGTCTTATTCACACCGGGATCCCTAGACTTAGATTGGAGTCGAGTCAAAGATTTGAAGTTCAAGATTTGATGTATATCATTCTTTTGATCTATGTTCTAGATTAGATACATGTTCTTGATTTATGCTTTATATCTTATATATGCTTGCATGATATGCATGATACATTGTGTTATACTAGGATTTGTTCTCACCGGAGTATCTGGCTGTTGTTGTGGTTGTATGTGTGCATGACAACAGGTGGAACAGGATCAAGATCAGGGTCAAGGAGAGCGTGATTGAGATTAGATAGCGTGGTGATTTCGGGCGTAGAAGATAAACTAGATGTTCTACATGTGATATGTAGTTTGTTACCAACACTAGTTTGTATAAATGAAATGGAACAAGACATGTACTTACTTTTAATGATCCAAGTAAAGTTATTACCTGTGTATGATTATATACAATAGTTTCTAATGTTTAAAAGAAATTTTTTTTATGACCAATTTTCTAGCAAAGGTCCACTTAATCCCAAAGATAATTGAATTAGAGCCCGAGTCCCCACAGTCTGGCTTCCTCCTGGCCTCGGCTGTGACTGAGTAGTGGGTGGCTGGAAAGAGTTAACAGCAGACGATCGTATATCAGCCTGAGCCACTGATTCAGATGATTCTGCTCCCTGGGATCGTTGAGAACCTCGCTATGGATAGACTCTGGCAAAATTTCCCGGCTGTCGACAGATGTTGCAACTACCAAGCACTCTTTGGCATTGATCTGTTAGATGTCTTCCTCCACAGGTTCTGCAATAGACCTCTGTATAACTCTGGTTCTGTCGTGAACCACTGGAGCTAGATGAACTATTACCAGACTTCTTAAACTGTTTCCCTCGGGCTTTCAAATTATCTTTCTTACACTGCTGCTACCACCACTATCAAATCTGGGAGGTGGTTGGTGGAACTGGTCTGAAGGTTGTGGCTGTTTCGGTGTTTGAGCGACATATAAAGTTCCTCGTTGTCTGATCAAGCCTGATTCAGCTCCTTTTGCTCTATTCAAGGCATCAGCAAAATTATTTGGTCGCCCTGCATTTACCAGTGTAAAAATATCCGGATTCAATCGATTGATGAACTGATCAGCCACGGCTTCATGCATTCTCAGCAACATGAGGAGCAAAACGTAGCAAGGTAGAGAATTTGGCCACATATTCTTCAATATTGAGATGACCCTGTCTCAGATTAGAAAACTCTGCACCTTGTCTTTTATGTACGATACTGGGAAAAATCGTTGATAAAATTCAGCTTTAAAGATCTTCCAAGTAATAACTGTACCTCGGTGCTCCAAAGCTCTCTTGGTTGTGAGCCACTAGCTTTTTGCAACCTCGTGTAATTGGTGCCCGATCAGTCTAACTCTACGCTCATCTGTATAATCAAGTGAATCAAACAACATCTCAATATCATCAAGCCAACTCTCGCAATCGATAGAATTATCAGTGCCTTTCAAGATCGGCGGTTTGAATGCCTGAAATCTTCTCAACAGTGTTTCCATGGGTGTCGCTGTAACATCCATCAGATTATTTGAAGTACTACCCTGTTCTGAGATTCTTCGAGGAGGCATATATGATTATCATAAGGGTTAGTAATCAAATATAACAAATCTGTCTCAGTCCTCCTCTGATCAAGAATCGGTTCTGATTCATTCTCCAATAATACACGTTTCGAATCAAATCAGATAATCAGGTAAACATGTATTTTCTAAAGCAATAAAACATGCTAGCACCACAAAAGCAGGAAAGAAAACTCAATCTACCCCGCTCACTCGCTTCTATTCCAGTCTAAGGAACATATAGCTACAACTCTGACACTACCCGGTTTGGGGACCCGGACGCTAGCTCATTCTTTTCAATCATCATTGGGATTAAATGGATTAATTAAATAAACTGGGTCGCAAATTTTTTTTTAATGTTGAACACTTTATAAACAAGTGTACAATTTCTACAACAAGTTAGGTCCCATCATATTCAAATTACAAGATCAAGTTCAATATCTACAACATGATCAAAAGTACAAGTCTTGTACAAAAGAAAGTCATCACAAACTAATGTTTATCAACTAAAAGTCATGTGTTGAACAACATCTCTACTTCTAAGCCCGGATCACCACTCTAATCTCGATCTATCAAGCTCTTCTCGACCCTGATCCTATCCCACATGTTGTCATGCACACATACAAACACAACAACAGCCGGATAACTCCGGTGAGAAACATAATTCCCAGTATAAACAACGTATAAATGCGTTTCATATAAGCATATAAAAAAGCATATAACATTTAAAACACAATATGTATCGTAATATACGAAAATATAAATCAATACAAAGCTGTAAATCAACTCTTTAACTCTTATTCTTTGACTCGACTCTTATCTAGGGATCCCGGTTTGAATAAGAACGTAACAAGTCTCCCACCTACTCTTCCCAGCTAGGTGGTGGTACGTTCTTATTCCCAGACTTTGGTCCACTACATCGAATCTCTACAATAGGAGTCGATCTTCTCCTAAGCACATCGATATAAACCAAATGTCCAGTGACTTGGCACCTCTGCCAAAGACTCATAATACATGCTTTGCTATAACTCAATAGACTAAGCATATCAATCTCAAGAATTGCAAACACATCAAAGAAATAACCATATAGTATGTGGTTTTGGGAAACTCACGTTATCTCTTACTCGAATTATCTCTCCCGGTTTAACATTGATTTTTACCTTTCTTTTCGTAGTTCTTGGTTGAATCAAATCTCAATCTGGCCTTGATCGTTCTTCGAAGCCTTCAATACAAAATCTGGAATGACATATTCGAGAAGTACAATGTCAACATACACCTCAAAGCAAGACATTATTTGATAAATCTCAATCTAATTCTGTTTCGACGGAATAACATCGGAATCTCGATATATCCGGCAACTCAGACATCAACAGATACAAATCACAACTCATAATCAATACAATTACATCCCACAATTACCAAATCTGTACAATCGCATTAAATATAGGCTGAAAATTGATAACAATTGCATAAACTGTCTGTTCTTCGATCTGGTTTCGATTAGAGGCTTGTCATAATCTCAAGAACACATAATATCAATCATATCATGATTTCTTCAATACCAAATTTTCTAACCATACAGGAAAGTAAATAAACTTACATCCTTTTGAAGCTCTTGACTAAAGAAGTACGAAACTAAACTCGGATTGAAAATCAAACGGTCGGATCTCGTAAAATCACAATTCTTAATATATAAAGAAACTTGAGGATTCTTTCATGGAGGTCTCTCGGTTCTTTCCTCTGCAAATTATGAAGGAGAATAAATTGAAAGTTTGTTTATACATGTCCCTATGCATGGCAAGACAAGTGGCAACTTCTTATAGATCACTGCTCGCGCATATGCGCGCCCTGGTCTTCGCGCATATGCGATAGACCTACTGTCTCGGCACATGACAAATCCATCTGCTCGCGCATATGCGCGCCTCGTCTCGCGCATATGCGCGAGACTCTCTGTCTCGGCACTTATAGATTTCACATGCTCGCGCATATGTGCGAGTAGCAAAGGCCGAGGCTGAAGACCTCGCGCATATGCGCGAGACTAGGCGCGCTGGATTTCACACACACAATACTCATGCTTTCTCCAAATCTTGTCTCGGAGTTGTCCTTTCATAATCCCATCAATTCATAAATAAATAATCTCGGATTAAAAAAATATAATCTCGGGCATTACAAAGTTATAATCCTCTCAAAAACCACTATTACTTCTAAAAGTCCTGAAAATTTATAAAGTACTATAAAATCATAATTGTGCAAAAAAACTAACAAAGGTCCTCGGGTTAGAGCACCATCCGTCCAATAGTTCAGTTATCCAGCCCTCCTGTCTTAACATCAAAATCCTTACCGGCATAATTCACATCTAGTGAGTCTATTGACTCAGCAAGTCCTTAACCATAGTAACAAGTAATACTTATACATCCACATGAAACAGTGAAAGTACTTTTTTAATAAAATAGCTTTATTATTACATGCATAAACTTGAACTTTTTCTTTCATCATAAACTTTTCTTTTCATCATAAACATATACATTTCCTTTTGGGGTGAAATCAATTCGTTCATTATGACCATCCTTTCATTTTTCGATCGATTGATCAATCTCAGCTGTCACCATAGTACCAGGCGGCAAGGCAACAGTAACCACTTTCCATTATGTGCCTTGGCCTATAGTTTGCATGACACCAGCTGTGGGGACCCGGACACTAATTCATTTCTTAATCATTATTAGGATCATTTAATTAATGTGGGTCTTATTTTTTTTAAATACAATTGCAGGAAACGTAATGTAATCAATCTGATATACATATCAAATGTAAAGTACATGTCTTGTACTCAATACATTAAATTCAAACTAGGGTTCAACTACTATATATCAAGTGCTGGAGCCTATCCACTTTTGATCCGGATCTCCACGCTAACTTGTCCTATCTCATCCTCTTCTTCACCCTGATCTTGTCTCACCTGTTTTCATGTACACATACAAACAAGACAATAGCCGGATAACTCCGGTAAGAATATAATCCCAGTATTAATCATGTATACATGCAATCAAATAATAACTATAAAAACATGGAACAAATATCAATAGCATGTATCAAATCAGAAAGACATGAATCGATATAAAGCTGTAAATAAACTCTGGACTCGTCGTCTCAGACTCGATTCATCTCTAATCTAGGGATCCCGGTTCCTGAACATTGGCACATATATCGAATCTCAGCGATAGGAATAAATCAACTCCTAAGAAAACATCTGTATAAACCAGACATCCAGTGTCTTGGCAAATCAGCCAAAGACTTGGCATATCCGCCAATAACTAGGCATCTCCGCCCATGACTCAATGCACTCTTTGCTATAACTCAATAGACTAAGCATATCAATTTCATAAATTGCAAATATCAATGCAATAAATAACGTATGTGGTTTTGGGAAACTCAAATTCAATCTGACTCGAGTTGATCTCCCGGTTAACATTGATTTATACTTTTCTTTCTTCGATTTCTGGCTCTGTCGAAGTCTTGAATTCGAATCTATTAATTACTCAATCTAGCAATGACAATATCGAGGGTATCGTATCAATACACCATTCCAATCCATACGGGATATAATCAGAACTCAATCAAATTCTGTTTCAACGGCATAATGGCACAATCTCAATATACCCAGAAATACAAATCGACAGATATCAATTCCCACAACTCATAATCGATAAAAATACAAATCTGATATCAAATCCATTCTAAAAATCATAACAATTTCATACGTTATCCGTTCTTCAATCTGGTGTCGATTATACGATGTTTACTATGTCAAGAACACCATATATGAATCATATCCGATTCCTTCAATATCATATTTTCAAAACATAACAAACGTAGTAAAACTTACGTCCAGTTGAAGTCATTGTCGATAGGAACACAGTACTGAAGTCGGATTGCAATTCCTCGGCCTTTTCTCGTTTCCTTTGCTGAGTGATGAATGAATTGAAAGTTTTATATATATATCATGCATGGAAAGGGCAAGTGGCTTCATCTTCTTGCTGCACGTCTCACGCTTATGCGCGACCCTCCGCGGCGCATATGCGCGAGACATTCTGTCTCGGCGCGTAACATCACGGCAGCTCGCGAATATGCGCGCCATCACCCGGCGCATATGCGCGAGGTTCTTTGCAACTCTCTGCCATCCTCGCGCATATTTGCGGGTCCTGGTCGTGCATCATATGCGCGAGGGGTTCAGTCCTCGCACATAATTCGTGTCTTCGTTCGTTTTTCCCAGGTCTGATCCTTTCCGTCTATAATCACATCAATTTTCAACAATCATTTCAGATTACAATAACAAAATTCTCGGGCATTACACCAGCAACCACTTTTCCGTTACTGAGCCTTGGATTATGGAAATTCGGTATTGGGTTCCCACGTGGCTTAATCCCTTAATCGGATTCCACCGTGGCTTAGTCCCTCACGAATTCCCATTTCCTTACCATCACAATTAACTCACTTCATTCAAAATATTTTAAGCATTTTAATCACTTTATAAAATTGATGGATCGGTTTGGGGACCTTTAAGTGTGCTTCAAACACAATAAATCAATGAGCTGCAATAGCCCGTGTTCTAAGAATTTTAACACCGATGAATTAAATTGTGGTGTTAAGACCAAGCGTAAAACACTCGAACTAATTCTTTGTTAAGAAAACTGATTGGTTTTATATCTTGTGCATAAACCCTCCCCAAAACCCACCATAATCACATGCACACCTCACCCTAAATTGCAAGGACTCTTCTTCAGCAACACCACCACATGAAAAATTTTGAGAGGAAAGTCTTGTTTTTGAAGGGAAATTAAGCAATGGTCCATCTCTGTCAATGTTCCCTCATGCGTAATAAATGCAAAGATACGCCTTAATCTTAATCAAACATCTATCACACCATATTATGTATATTTAATTATGGTTGCATGAATAATATGATGCACCACTTTTATTTTCGTTTTTATGGCTAAACATGCATAAAAGTAGAGTTTTATTTTTTAAAAATTCCTCCTAATGATGCACAAAGGGGCTGACTTGAAGGAATGTTTTTACACATTATTAATGGTCCTTAGAAGCAAGGGTGAGGCCGAACGTGGTTCATCAAGGAGGACCGATTGGCTAGGGGCTTGTAGGGCTAGGGCGTCCGATTTTTCATGGGATAAGGGAAGGATGTTCAGCGGGTTGTTTTCCAGGCCAGGGTAGGGGCTCGTGAGGGTCCTAGCCTCGAGCCATGGTGGTCCACACAAGGCTGCGGAGGCTAGGAGATGAAGGGCGCACGGCTAGGGCACCACCTAGCCGCGACCGGGAGATATATGAGATAACCTTGCATGTCCTCGTGCATGGCTTGTGAGAGCTGGACTAGGAAGGTCTTAAGCGGCTTGGTCTAGGTTTTGGGATGGTCAGTCGGGCACTGGTCCTATCTCTTAGGGGTTAGGCGAAGGGATGGCTAGGTTAGGAAGCTAGGGTTTTTGAAAAAGTGGGGAAATAATTTAGTAACTGGATTGGTTCGGTCCAATGGCTTAATGGGCCTGATTTGGGTCGTATATGGTTTAGTTAGGTGCCAATAAGCTTTGGTTCAAGTTTGATAAGTTTTGGTTAAGTTTCGAGTCAATACGAGTCAAAACCGAGATGTGCGTCTAAATTTCAAAAATAATAGGTAAAGTGAGTCATATTCAATTGTTTTCCACAATCAAAAAATATATATATACATATATTTTCAAATTTCTTGGCTTTGAACAGCGCAAGTGAGACAGTTGCGATTGTACGCCAGGTGAATCTCAAAGTTTGATATATACAAATACGAAGCTTGAGCACGCCTTCAAAAGAACTCTCAAATTCGAGTGAAAATACTTGAGTGTGGCCATTATTTCTTTTGAGTGACTGGTGAATATTTGAAGTGAAGAGAGGAAAAAAAGAGGAGACGAAGCAAATTTACTTTGTAGTAACCGTGAGAATTCGGGTGAGAGTATATATTTATTCTACTAATGTTTTCTTGCAGGTACCATGTCCGAAAGAAAAATGGAGTGGGAGGTAGGAAATGCGAACCTACGACTTTCTATTGTCCAAATGGAGGCGTTGTTCGGTCATTTCAGCAGGACGATGAGGACCCAATTGGAGCTCTTACATGAGAGGTTGGATAAGCTTGAGGGAAACACTAGTGGTAGTATGTCTAAACCTAAGAATGTGGGTAGAGGAGAATACAAGGATGAGTTTGATTTTAGAGGCGACTATGAGAGCCAAAATGAGAGTTGGGACAGGAATAAGGGTGATAGAGGATTTGGGAGAGGAAAAGAAGAAGCGGTATGGGGTAGGACCATGATGGTAATAAGGAAGATAGGAATATGGGTAGCATTAAAATGAAGATCTCGTCGTTCCACGGTAAGTCAAACCTAGAGACTTATTTAGAACGGGAGAAGCGAGTTGATTTTGCTTTCGATTGTCACCACTAATCCGAACTCAAAAAGTTTAGGTTGGCGGTGGTTGATATTGTAGATTATACACTTATTTAGTAGGATCAATTAGTGTCAACAAAGAGAAGATGCAATGAGAGACCCATAGAAACTTGGGCTGAGATGAAAAGCGTCATGAGGAAGAGGTTTGTGCCAAATCACTACTATATAGAGATGTTTTAGAGGCTACAAACTTTGAAAAAATGAGTAAGGAGTTTCAAGGACTACTATAAAAAGTTGAAAAGAGTCATGATTAGGTCAAAAATTGAGAAGGATCGTGGGGCTACTATACCTCGTTTTCTATGTGGATTAATCAGGTAAATTGAAGACCAAGTGGAGCTTAGACACTAATTGGATATAGATGAGATGGTGCAGATGACTATAAAGGTGGAGCAAAAAATTAAAAGGAGAGAAGTTGGTCGCTCCTTTCAAGTGGGGAATGCATCTGTAACACATAAAATTCAGTCCACGTAAATCACATCCATGAATTATTTAAATTGCTTGTTTATTCTATTCAATTAATTTTAAAATGCTTAAATGATATATTTTATATGATTAAATGTTTAAGTTTCATGATTTTATCAAATAATAGATTTTGCCAGGATATTCGATATTAGGCCGGGAAAAAGAGATCAGAGACGACCAAGATGAAAATAGTCCAAAAGTTATTATTTTTAAAGGTGGAACGAGGGCTGGACAGCAGCGTGAGGGCCATGCATAGGTTAAGGTGAATCTAGGGTTGTTAGGGCTCTTGGAAGGCCATTATGGATTGGCTAGGGGAAGGCCGTGCCCGGGGCTTGGTTCAAACCCTTAGTGCGGCTGGGTTAAAGGCCAGGAGGGGTCCATAGAAGGCTGGACTAGTGGCTCGGTAAGGAGAGACAATGTGCAAGCCCTAGAAAAACCTTGGGCAGACGTGCGCAGCTCGACAGGAATGGAAAAAGGGTGCGAATTTTCTAGGGCGGGCCAGGACTGTCTGGCAGGGTCCTACGAGGGTGGTTAGGGGACTAGTGCAGGCTGGGCTGGGCTCTAGATGAGGGTGGCTCGATGGGGGAGTGAGCCAAAACCTTGGGGAATGGAGGAGAGGGGCACACATCTTAGGGAGGGTCCAGGAGGATCTGGTCAATGTTTGGTCCAGGGTGCCTTGGGTTTTTAAGAAAAACGTTGCTTAGGAAAGGCTTAGGGTTCGAACATGGCTAGGACAAGAGAGGGGACTCGAATGGTGGTCTACGTGGGTCGAATCGTGGTTCACGGGGGTAGATTAGGGATGACAAGTTTATGTTTAAAATTTGGACGAAAATATTAAGGTTTGAATTAACTCAGGTTCGAAACGCTTCACGGTTTAGTTATTAAGTCATTGAATCGAAAGACTCAGGTTTCGTCTTAGAGAAATATTAGAATTCAAATTTAAGCCTATATGATAGTTCGGAATATGTTTGACTTAATAAAAGTAAGAAAAAGTCAAAATTGGGAAGTTTAAGGTCCAGGGATAAATTGGTCATTTTACATCTTGGGTAATTCGAAAGGTCTGATAGTGTCCCGTAAAATCATAGTACATGCTAAATTATATTTTAAAATATTTACAATAAAAATGTGATATCTTATTATATATGCAAAGACTATTTTGGAAGAAAACAATATTTTTATTAATAATAAGAAAGGAAAAAATATTTTGAAGGAAGTGAATTGCCTGTGACACAGAGGATAAAATGGGTCTATCGTGAGGGAAAAGGCCCCACAAAAAGCCTGTTTACGAGAGAAGGCCCCAGAGAGAGCCCAATGATCGTATTTTCATTTTGCCCACGACCTAGTAACGAGAGTTGCTGACGCCCCGTCCCCATGTACTTGGTGTATATAGACTGGTTAGTCTACCAGGAGATGAATGATAAAGGATAAAGGATAATCACTTTCAAGGATCTTCACCCAAAATGATATATGGTGAGGTAACGATTTATGATGTTATATGCTAAAATGATTTATGAAAAAAATATATATGCTTACGAGATACTACATCAGCTTATTTTATTAAAAGATTTATTTTAAAGCTGCATGTGCTTGTAAATGTATTATTTGCTACGTATGGTTAGAACGTGCTGAGTAATTTGACTCACTAGCTTTAAATGGTCGCAGGGGAGGACAATTTTGAGGGAGGCACTGACGCTTGAGTGGATAGGGTCCGACAGTATACTCGCGAGGGACTTTTATTTTCCGTATTAGCTTAAAATTTTAAATTTTAAAGTAATGATTTTGAAAATTATTTATTTAATTTTTTTATACTTTATTTTGAAGTTTAGTCATTGGGTTATTTTAAAAATTGACCTAAAATTTTGTGAATGACAATTTATGGAATTTTTATGCATTTGAGGCTTTTAAATTATTAGTTTTTATGTTGGATGATTTTGAAGTTAGAAGAAAATATTTTACATAAAAAAATTTCCCTGGTATTTATTTAAATTTAAAAGTTAAAAGTAAGGGACGTTTCCACCTCAACGTCTTTGGGTTCCAACATTGTTAAACGTGAAGAAGGCAATGTGGTAGCCAAGCCCAAAGTTGGAATTAAGCAGGAGGCGTCAGATAAGGAGTGCAAGGTAAATCTGAAACTCCTATTAATCGTTCTAGAGATATCAAATGCTTTAGGTGTCAAGGAGTTGCGCACATTGCTAGCCAATGTCCACATAAAAGAGTGATGGTGTTGAATACTTATGAGAGTATGAATCTCAAAGTGAGGGAGATGATGAAGAGGAGGAAGATGAGATGCCCGTGTTGGAAGATCCTGATGAGGGATATGAGGCGGTTGTAGGTGAGGCGTTAGTGACTAGGAGTATCATGACTGCCCAAGTTAAGGAAGAGGGGACTAATCCAAAGGGACAAATCGTTCCATACTAGATGTTTTATGAATGGCAAATTTTGCAACCTTATTACAGATGGAGGGAATTGTTCGAATGTGGCTATTTGTGAGATGGTGGAGACTTGCCTACCTTGAAACATCCTCAACCATATAGGCTACAATGGTTGAATGATTGTGCGGATGTTAAAGTGAACAAGATAGTCTTGGGTTCTTTTTGGATTCGGAAGTACATAGATGAGGTATTGTGTGATATGGTGCCACTGCATGCTTATCATATCTTGTTGGGGAGACCGTGGCAGTATGATAGGCGAGTGACGTATGATGGGTTTAAGAATAGGTATTCTTTTGTTCTCAAGAAGGAACCTATTGTTTTACTTCCTTTGTCCTCAAAACAAATATTGGAGGACCAACCTAGAGAAGATGAAAAGAGATGAGGCCTGAAAGAAAGAGTGAAAGAAAAAGTGAAGTGGCCTTAGACAAAAAAGAAAAAGATGTGGTCGAAGAAAAGAGTGATGAAAAGATGAGATGACCATAGAAAAGAAAAAAGATTGTAAAGAAAATGAGAGAAAAAAGGCCAAGAAAAAAACGTATATGACCCAAATGAATGAGTTGAAGCAATTGTTGCACACACATGATCCACTTGTTTTGATTCTTTACAAGAATATTTTCCTTAACACAAGTGATAAGCCGAATCCCTTCCAAGCATTATTGTTTTACTTTTACAGGAGTTTGTTGATATATTTCCAGAGGAGCTACCACCATTGAGGTGGATTGTGCACCAAATTGACTTTGTGCTCGAAATTTAATTGCCAAATCATCCCGCCTATAGGAGCCATACGGAGGAGACTAAAGAGCTTCAGCGGCAGGTAAGTGATCTTTTGGATAAAGGTTTTGTAACGTTCGAAAAATCAACCTACGTAAACCGCATGCATGCAAAATTGTTTCAAATTCTTAATTGTTTTATTTATTTGATTTTAATGCTAGCATGATATTCATAATATGATTAAATGTATGATTGCATTATTAAATAATGATATGATATTATTACCTGAATTTAAGGATTTTACCCGAATATTCTATAATAGGTAGGGGAAAGGAGACCGGGGACGATCAAGACAAAAATATGTATTTTTCTTTAAATAGTAGTAAGACTTCCTAATATGATTTAAAAATGATTTAATGTTTCTAAAAATGTTGGAGTTCGAATTATTTTACGAGTCGAGCTCGATTTTTCCCGGGAAGCCAGTTTTGGGCAAACAAGAAGTTTTAAAAGATCAAAAATATTATTTTGAGAAATTAATTTCATAAACTTTTATGTTTTAATTAAATAAGTGTTATTGAGCCCAATTTAATTATTTAAAGTAGGCCAATTATCCTTAAGCTTGCAAACCCAAAACCAAAGCCCATTAACATGTTAATTTGTTTATAAATAAGTTTCCTAATTCTTTTAAACCTCACAATTCAGCAACCTATCAGCTGTAATTCACCAAGCACACACTTCAATATTTTCGAAAATATGAGGAAAGAAAAAGGCTTGTGTTTTTCATCGTTCGGTCGTCCAACGTCGCACCCTCCCCGAAGATCGTATATTCGAGCTTTATAAATGCAAAGGCACATTCTTTAAACTTTTTAAAATATCATACAAATCATAATATGTGTGTTTTTTTTATTATGCATGAAAAATATTGGTGTTCGATTATTTTACGATACGTTACGTATTTTCAAAGTTTCAATGATTTCAAGCTTGTTTTAAAAATTTTTTTGAAACCAATGGACACACTGCCAAAACATGATAAAATATGATCGAATTATGGATGAAAACATGATAAATAATAAAGGAACAAGCTGGAAAACCGTAGGAATCAATCAGAAGGAGACGTGGGTATTTTGGTTGCACTTGAGTCATATGGCTCAGTTTTCTTTGCATGGTGACTCACGAGTTGGCCAGGGCTTAGGTTGGGGCCTAGGCTGGACGTGGGTTAGGGTTAGGAAGGGTCCTAGCCTTGCAGCTTTGGAGGAGTCTCGTGGATCATGGACTCCTCGCGCGAGCTGGTAAAGTTGACAGTAGCCAAGGGGGTTGCGGCTGGCCTAGGCACGAGCCAGGTGGTCCATCAGGGTCCTAGGGTGATCGGCAGGGGTCAGGCCAGGGGTTGGTGCAAGTGGGCACGCTGTGGCTCGAGAAAAAACGTGTAAATCGTGAGAAGCACCTTGAAGGTGCGCTGCAGCTATCTTCTTGTGCAGGTGGCTTGCGACTCAGTTTGGGGCTGGGATAGGTGGTTTGGTTGATGGCTTAGGATGGTTCAGAGAGGGGTAGGAAGGGTCAAGGCTCGTGGGGGCTCGATCAAGAGCCCACGTGAAGAGAATCATTGGACGCAAAATAAGGGGCTCGCGCGGCGCTGCTTGTTGCATTGTCTTGCTGCGTGGCTCAAGGGCACGGGCTGAGGGTGGCTCGGGTCTGGGACTGGTCTAGGGTCAGTGGAGTCATGGGTGGTCAGGGGTTAGATGGCTTGATGAGTCCTAAGGCAACTTGGAAACCTTATACAACTAGGACACCTCACATGCACACATGCATGCAATCGGGCTTAGGGGAAATGGGTTTTTGGTCGGTCCAGCGCTGGTTTTATGGGCTGGGCTTGGGGGTTCCTAGATAGGTTGGCTCGGGTTTGGCTCACGGTGGCTTGGGCGTGGCTCGAGTATTTTGGGAGATGGCTCGGTAATGTCCTTATATGTGTCAAAAACGAAAATAATAAGACTAAAATTGGAGTCATGGGTCCACGAGTGTGGTTCATGGCTCATAAGGGTAGAATAAATAATAGTAATGTTATGTTTAAAATTTGAGATCAAAATAATGAGTTTTGGATTTATTCAGGATTTAATCGTCGCACGAAACATTAATTAAAGAATTAATTAAAAAGCCTAGTTTTAATATTTATAAAATTATGGAAAATTAGATTTAAACTTAAATAATTATTTAGAATATTCCCATGACATTAAATGTGAGAAAAAGAAAAATCTTGAGAATTTTTACGTCTAGGGCAAAACGGTAATTTTACACTTATGAAAATATGTAAACGCTTGGCAGCGTCCCGAAGGATCATAATGCTTGTTTAATGATATTTTATGATTTATAATGATGATTTTGATGATAATATATATTTTTATGATTTATTGTAATGATGTGCAATTTTTACTGTTTAAAATGCTATTTTTGGAAAGTTATGCTATTTTATGACTTTTTAAAAAATGAAAAATATTTTGAGTGATGTGAATTAACTGTGATATATGATATATGATTTGTGGGGGATCCTTTTATGTTGAGGACAGTGAACTTATAATTTTATGGGGATGTCGTGAGGGGAAAAGGCCCAAAGGGAGCCCATCTACGGGAAAAGACCCCAGAGGGAACACATTTGTGGGCAAAGGCCCCAGACGGATCCCGTCTATGGGAGAAGACTCCCTAGGGAACCCGATGATCGTATTTCCACGGTGGAGCCTAGTGCACACCGCCATGAGACATGTGGAGCTGAAGACTGATTAGTCGACCGGGGATAAAAGTTAGTCACTTCAAGGATCAAACTTCACTTCAAAATGATATATGATTGAAAGCTATTGATTAAAATGATTTTACGATATATGATTCATGATGATGATTAAAGCTATTTTAAATTATTTTTAAAATGATTTATTTATGCTCAAATCTTATTTTTAAGTATTTTTAAAGAATTTATTTATGCATAAAGTTATTTTAAAATGATTTTACGATTTATGATTTAATTATGCTTAGATGATTCTAAATGATATAATTATGTTCAAAAGCTATTTTAAATAAAAGTATGATTTTAATGCATGTGATTGTATATGTATTATTTTATATTCATGTTTAGAACGTGATCAATCTTTAGACTCACTAGGTTTGTATGATGCAGGATTTGATGATTTATGGGAAGCGGTGATGGTTGAGTGGATCGAGTGCAGCAGTACACACCCGATGACCTTTATGTTTCCGCACTATCTTGTTAGATAAATGATTTAAAGATTATGTTAAGGATTTTTATTAGAGATATTTATTATGCTTTATTTTTATTGTTAGTTGAACTTTTTAAATGTCAATTTAGGAAGCTTTGGTTAGTTGATTATTTAGAATTTTAATTTGTGCACTTTAGATTTCATATGTTAATTTATTATGATTGTTAGAAATGTTAATTCATTTTATTTATTTAATATTTTCGAGTTTATGATTTATGATTAGGAAAAAAAAGTAGAGTTCGTTTCAGGTTTTGTGCGTGAGTTCATGTCTCCTTGTGTTGTACCTGTTTTATTAGCTCCTAATAAAGATGGCTCATGCGAATGTGTGTGGATTATATACCAATCAATAATATAACCATTAAGTATAGGCAACCCATACCTAGGCTAGATGATATGTTAGCTGAGCTGCATGGTTCATATATTTTCAGCAAGATTGACCTTAAGAGTGGTTACCACCAGATTAAGATGTGAGGGAAGGTGATGAGTGGAAAACTGCTTTTAAAACCATGTTCGGGTTATACGAGTGAATGGTAATGCTTTTTTGCTTAACTAATGTTTCTAACACCTTTATGAGTTTAATGAACCATGTTTTGCGTGTACACATAGGGAAATTTATTGTGATATACTTTTATGATATCATAGAGTATAGCAAAAATTTAGAAGAGCATGTTGAACACTTAAAACTTGTGCTAATCACAATTCAAGCTGAAAGTTTGTATTATAATTTAAAGAAATATGATTTTTGTACAAGCAAACTTGTTATCTTTGGTTTCGTGTTAAGCCCACAGGGAATACAAGTTGATGAAGACAAGGTAAGTGATATTCGAGATTGGCCAACGCTTTCTACTATCGGCCAAATTCAAAGCTTTCATGGTCTTGCAAGCTTCTATAGGAGGTTTGTAAATGATTTTAGCACACTTGTGGCACCGATGACGGTGGTGATTAAGAAAAATGTCCCATTCCATTGGGGTAAGGAGCAAGAGAAGTCTTTTAATGAGATTAAACAAAAGTTAATTAATGCTCCTTTACTTGTCTTGCATGAATTTGCTAATACTTTTGAAGTTGAATGTGATGCTTCACGTGTAGGTATTGGGGGAGTCTTTATGCTAGGATGACTGCCGGTGGAGTACTTTAGTGAGAAGCTCAATGGAGCAGCGCTGCACTAATCGACGTATGACAAAGAGCTATATGTGCTTGCGAGGACTCTTGAAACATGGCAACACTACTTGAGGCCTAAGGAATTTGTAATTCTTACCGATTATGAATCTCTAAAGCACCTTAAGGGGAAGCAAAAGTTGAAAAAGAGGCATACTAAGTGGGTGGCATTCGTGGAGATATTCCACTACATAATCAAATACAAACAAGATAAGGAAAATGTAGTGGTCGATGCACTATCATGTAGGTGCATACTAATCTCTACCTTGGAGTAAAAAATTTTGGGTTTTGAGCATGTGAAAGAGTTGTATGCGATAGATGAGGACCTTAAGTGGGTATTTGAAACATGTATGCATGGTCCAAACGATAAATTTTATTTGCATAATGGTTTCTTATTTACAGAGGATAGATTGTGCATTTCTAAATCATCAATTCGTGAATTACTATTAGGGAGGCGTATGGGGGTCGTTTGATGGGACTATTTTGGTGTGGCTAAAATTTTGAGTGATTTGCATGAATATTTCTATTTGCCGCATATGAAGCATGATGTTGAGCGTGTATGTGAAAAGTGCGTAACATGTCGACAAGCTAAGTTTATAACACAACCACATGGATTGTATACACCACTTCCTGTCCCTAGTGAACTTGGATTGATATTTCTATGGAATTTGTTTTAGGTTTCCCTAAGACTAAGAAATGGAGGGATTTAATATTTGTTGTTGTTGATAGATTTTCTAAGATGACACATTCTGTTGCTTGTCATAAAACTGATGAGTCATCTAATATTGCGGATTTGTTCTTTAGAGAAGTCGTTAGGTTGCATGATATGCCTAAGAATATTATGTCTGATCGTGATGTTAAGTTTCTGAGATATTTCTGGAAAACATGGGGAGCTAAACTAGGCACAAATTTGTTTTTTCTACTACGTGTCATCCTCAAACAGATGGACAAAGCTGAGGTTGTTAATAGAAATTTACGAACACTATTGAGGCCTATACCTAAAAAGAACTTGAAAAATTGGGAAGAATGCTTGTCATTTGTCGAGCTTGCTTATAATCATAGTGTCCATTCTACTGCAAATTATTTTCCAATTGAGATTTTTTATGTTTTTACCCTTTAACTTCTTTGGATTTTATGTCTTTACCTGTGAGTGAAATGTTAAATATGGATGGCATGAAGAATGATAAATTTGTTTGGAGCCTGCATGAGAAGGTCAAGGCAAACATCGAGAAGAAGAGCGTGCAGCACACGAAAGCAAGCCAACAAGGGGAAGAAGAATGTAGTGTTTGAAAAGGGAGAGTAGGTGTGGTTGCACTTAAGAAAGGAAAGGTTTCAAGGGAACAGGCATTCAAAGCTCCTACCTAGGGATGATGAACCATTTCAATTGTTGAAAGGATCAATGACAATGCCTACAAACTAGACTTACTAGGTGAGTCCAACGTCAGTTCTACTTCTAATGTTAGTGATCCTTCGTTGTTTGATTTAGGAAATGATCAATATTTGAGGACAAATCCTTTTCAAGAAGGGGAGGATGATGCGATCGTGGTTGATCAAGCTCCAAAATAGGCATGGGAGTCGCTAGAGTTTCCTGAAGGACCTATAACGAGGGGACGAAGCAAGAAGTTTAAAGAAGCGCTTCAAGGACTCATGGTTAGCTACCAAGAAGGGTCTACAAACCTGATGTCCAAATTAGAGGAGTTTGGGAACATGGAAACAATGTTGGAGGTCTTTGTACATCATTCAAGTACTAAAATGATCTAGAAGATAGCGTGCACCCGTGCAACAAGACGAACAGCGCATGCACCAAAGCCAGAAGTTGTACAGCTGCGTGCCTGGGCACACAACAACACTATGCGTGCGTTGTTGGTAAAAAGCATAACTCCGCGCGCACCTGCCACGAGAACCTCGAACATCTGCGCTCCTACCTTGCAGAAAATATTATAGTTTCTTAGTTTAGAGTCCCATTTATTTAGGGAACTTGATCTTTGAAATATTTTTCATTTGTAAACATACATGGACAAATTTTATCATTATAAAACACATTATCTTTAGTTTATACAAAATATTTTGAGTTTTATCTCAAAAAATTTCAAAGCTTTGTTTTGTTCATAAAAATCAAACTTATCAAGGATTATTCTTTGTAGGGTTTGTCAATTGTTTTCATACGGATTGTGAAAGACGAGTTCTTTGAAGGTACGTCTGAATATCAACTGTTTCAGTCGTGAATATTTGTTTCTAAGTTTTAATTGGCTTAGAGGTGAATATCACAAATCGTCGCTTGTTTTAAAAGATCGGGACAACACAATGATCTTTATTTCATTGAATCGAGGGCGTGATTTCGTTTTTGATTGTGTTTGCTTTTTGTGATTGAAAAATCCTAGCAGCAACTTATTGATAATCATCGATAGTTTGTACAATACTTTTTCAACAACCCTACTGTTGTTATCATCAATTATTCCCCTTTTTGTCAATACTTGTTGTTATAGTGCAGAGAAGGATTGTTGATCTGACTTGAGCAGATAACTCAACCAGTTGATCCTCTACAATTTCAATTTTCTTTGAGATGCTTGTGTGTAACAAATAAATCCGGTTGCTAAGTAGTTCTTGCAAGGAGAGTAGAGTAGGGATTGTAACTGTTTCTCTTTTCATTTTCTCCACAGTTTCAAAGAGAGCAGCTACATCCTTCGTCAGTTTCTTCAAATATTTAATAATATGATCTTTTTGGGTGTCTAGACTCAAAGAATATAGTAGCTGAGTAGATTTTATTTGAGAGATATTGGAACCAAGATTTGTCAATTCTGATAAGATACAATCCAACATCACATTAGCTCCTAATGGAAGTTAATGGGAGAAATCTTAAGTGTGAAATTTTTCTTTCTCTTTTTCTCTGGAGTAAATTCCTATACTTTAAGATGATTTGGAGCAGCATCTTGGTCTATATCCTCTATCATTTCTGCTACTATCTCTTCTTGAACTCGTATACTGTGGGGCTGACCTTGATGATCAGTAGTAGCAATGGATGCCTTAGCAGTCATCTGAGAATTGATCAGTTGAAGAGTAGCTTCGGACATAAAGAAAGTCTCATGAAGCACCAAGTTCGATGAAATGAATTCTGGCACATCTGATGAATCCTGGACTGTTGGAGTGATAGATGATTCAGTTGGTAACTGAACTCTTTCAGTTTGTACTTCCGCTTCTGTTATTGAGACTGATGCATCTTCAATCATTGGTGTCACAAAAACTTCATCATCAGTTGTATCATCTGTACATTTCATCCGAATATCTTCAGAAACTAATTGCAACAGTTCGTCTACGGTTGTTGAAAGATGAGATCATAATCAAGTTGTTGAAAAACTGCTCGATCAGCATATGCAGTCGAACCAATTAGATCATTGTTCGTCTTCAATTCAGCTGTCACCTCAGTCAACCTCTTGATTCTCATTAATTCAAAGAAGTATGACCTTTTCTCAATGGCTTGGGCGACTAAGGTTGCTTTCACAGCCTTCATCACAGCTGATTTTAGTGAGATGAACTTCTTCATAACTGTTATCTTCTTTAATTTTTTTGCAAGTTTGACCGTTCTGAAAATTACCCATTCATAATTAGTATTCTAATTTCAGTTCTGATGCTAATTTATGGCGTCCATAATGAGATCATTCTGTGTCTGATTAACATTGTTGGGTCTTGGTTTTTCAGTCAACTTTACCTAGCCCTTCGGATCAGTTAGGGCATGAGGCAGATCTAAGGTTAAACCAGTTGTGTCCCACCTCTCTGATGAGCACTCCCTTTGAGCGTGCCTGATGTAGAATTGTCTGGCGGACAACTGTGGTGAGTAGAGCTTGTATCCCAGCCAGCTTCAGCTTCTCACAGAACTCAGTGATGATTGTTGAGGGGTAGCTGTTCAGCTCCTTCCTCAACTCCTGATTTCTTCAGCTGAACGTTGTGAGCGCTATAGACCTTGAATTTTATAACTGATGAGGAAGATTCGTGAAGAATCTCTGATTCATCAATCAGTCTGCTCAGATGATGTGTGAAGCCATTGGACTGCTTGGTAGATTGCACCATATTTTTCAGAATGACGAAGAGGATAGATGACCAGTTCATCTTGATTCCTTTCACAATAGAAAACATTACCTAGAACTTCTCAAGAGTGAGGGTATAAAATGCACCGCTTTTTGCTAGAATTCCCTTACCAACAATATCTGCCAGTTGCTGAAACTTTGGCTTCAGTTCCTTCTTGAGATCAAACACCTTGAAAATCTGTCCACTAGCTGACAGAACAGTCTGCGTCTCATCAAAACTAGCAGCAGCTACCTCTGAAATACGGGAGAGGCCTTCTGCTGGAAGTTGAAATAGTGTCCTGAAAAATTCTTCATCAAAGACCATAGTATGGTCATTCATCTTCATCTGGATTTTACCACCTTAGATCACTGAGCTGGATTCATAAATAGACAAAATTTCCGCAGAGTAAATCTCTTGAGTTTCCAATCCTAGAAAGTGACAAAGCCCAGATGCTTCAATCTTCTCGAACATGTTGCGAACTGAATCTTCGGAAATTGCCCGAAATGATTCAAAATCGATGGTAATAGTGTTCAATAGAAAATTTGGGATTCGAGACTCCGGGAGGTACCACTCCACCAACCTGGTGTGGAGAGTGCATGAGTAATGACGCATGGGAAAGCCCATTAGGTAAAAGGCCCCAGTGGGAACCCAAGACAGGACTAAGGCCCCCTAGGGAGCCCAAGATCGAGATAGCCCATGGTCGTTACCACAAGACAAATCACATATCGCAAAAATAATTATTTTGCACGTCATACATACTTACGAACATCGTGAACCTCGTTGGATCGTCCTTGGACATGCCGCCCTAACGTATTAAAATTTATATCAGGACCCTAACAAACCTATATCAGGCATACCTCGGGACCTTAAGACCCTGCCTAGAACCTAGCCACGAGCCCTGGTCCAGCCATGCAAGCCACCCGACATGAAACCCGTAACAAACCCATATGGGCGTCCTTGAGCTTATTTTTATTTCCGTCACACCAGAAGCCTATCGACCCATCTCGGACCATCCACTATCATCTAAACACATCCCTTAAAATACCCATTCATAGTAGCAAGCCATAGGATCGGTCGAGCGAAGACGATGATAAAAAACTCAATAAAATGAAGGTTTTCATGCATATTTCGTATTGAAACGATATTAATAACGTTCCAGCATACATATAATCAAACGGCAACGGCTAGATGACATATTTTTACAGTCAAATTTATAACGGACCGCCATGTGTCCGAAATTTCAAAATTCATGATACGTATCCTTTCTCATATTTGTTTTCACCTTTTTAAAATTCTCTAAGTCTAGAATCTTTCAAAGGAAATCTGTAGTGCCCAAACACTAGTACATGTAAACCCCATGCAAGATTGAATTAATTATTTATTTAGTTAATAATCTAAGTAATGCATGTTATGTGTTAAATTATTTTAAATGCATCTATATTTAATTTATTATGAAATTTAATATGTTTCCTCGAGTTTTAGTTTTTAAGAAAAATGTTGGATACCAAACCGGGAAAGAAAATCAGAGACGATTAAGATGTTAAAAATTTAAGTTATATTTTATTTTAAGGTGAGAAATTAAGTATTATAAATGATTTTTAAATTTTAGTATTTTTAGTACTAAATTTAATTTATCGAGTGAAATAAAAACGTTAAGTATTTTAATTGGAAAAATTAGAAAATAAGAGAATTAAATACAACCACTCGAAATAAAATATTTTAATAATTATTTTATGACTTAATTAATTAAATTAGGTAGTATTTAATTATGGATATAATTTAAAATTTGTAGGAACCTTAATTTCAAAAATTGGAAGGCTTAATTAGTAATATAAATTGGGAGGGCTTAATTAGTAATTTTAATTGATGTTTTAATTAAACTAAAAACCTTGCAAATATTTATTTTAACATAGGAATAAGAATCCTACACTAACTTCATCCCCAACCCAGGCACAAATACAACACACACAAACATACACCGAAAGCAATTCCCGGACGATCATAAAAGCAACGATTGAAGGATTTTCGTTCCTTTGAACATTACCACTTTCACCGAACATTACCTCATTATTCAAGAGGATATTTGATCCTTTGAAGCAATAAAAACATAACACAACGTCCTAAGTTCTTCCCCTCGTTTGTGTGTCGATATTTCATGTATTTTAATGCAAAGGCATGTATTGACCTTTTCTTAATGCATCTATCATGTTATATAATATATTTTAATAAAAATATGCATGAAAACTTTTTCGTTTGATTACATGTAAGCTAGAACGTTATTAAATATCATTTTAATGCGAAAGATGCTTGAACTCCTTCGTTTTCTCGAGTTTTTGATTGTCGTCTTCACTGGACCGATCCTATGGCTTGCTTCTATGTATGGGTACGTCAAGGGATTTGTTTAGGTGCTAGTAGATGGACCGATAGGCCAATGGTGGGACGAAAATAAAAACAATCGCAAGGATGCACATATGGTTATGTTATGGGTTTCACGTCGAGTGGCTTGCATTTCAAGACCAGGGCTCAGAGCAAGGGTCTAGCTGGGCTCGGGTAGGCCTGACATAGGTTGGTTAGGTTCTGGTTGGCCTGTATTGGCTGGAGCCATGAGATTTACTATGCGTGCAGGAAGGAGAAGTGCGAATTAGAGCTTCTCAAAGAGTGACGCTATAGCACTTATATGTTCCGTACGACTTCCTATCGATTCTAACTTGAACCAAGCGCAAACCAAGCCCTATAATTGACCCTTAGATACTCATAAGACTATAGTTCAGCCTGTTCCATCCCATACACATGCACCAGCCCTTAAACAACACAAAACATCAGCCCTAAGTCACACTTATCCTTCCTACACGCACGGTGAATCTCAAGGCTCCATCCCATACAGACAAACCGGACCTTAATTGATATGAATCTGGCCGGGCATGACGTGCTAAATCTTGCGATTCGAAGCTTCAAAGAATTTGGCATGTATAGCAATGAAGTTGGAAGCTAGTTCAATGTTATTCGAGTGCTCAATTATGAAGAGGAAGGCAGAACACTTCGCGCCCGAGCGGTAAAATATTACCGCCCGAGCGCCAAACCTACTGTGTGAGAAGTGAACTCCAGAACCATCCGCGCCCTAGCGGTAAAACATTACCGCCCGAGCGCGAACAGTCCAGAAGACCCCGTGCCCGAGCGGTAGAAACTCGCGCCCGAGCGCGCCGTCTGCGAGGATATTATTTAGCTTCCTATTTTAGAGTCCTAATTGTTTAGGTGATTAGATTTTCATATCTTTCTGATTTTGTACCAATATATGGACAAAAATTGGTCATTGTACATAACATTATTCATTAGGTTTGATCATATTTTGTGAGTTTTCTCTCAATTTCAAAGCTTGGCTTTGTATAAACTTTTGTGTGTTTCTCAAATCAAACTTATCAAAGTTTAATACTTTGTGGCCTTTGTCGATTGTTCTTCACTCGGATTGTCAAAGACGAGTTCTTTGAAGGTTTGCTTGAATTTCGATTGTTTATCTTTAGTTAATATTTGTTGCTAAATTCTTCGTAATTTAGTGGTGAATATTACACATTTACTTGTTCAAAAAGATCGGGACAACACAACCGTTTCTTTATTTCATCGTATCGAGGGCGTGACTCCGTTTTTGAGCGCGTTTGCTTTTCGTGGTTTGAAAAATCGCGTCATTAACAAACCTATATCAGGCCTACCTCGAGACCCTAAGACCCCGCCTAGACCTTAGCCATGAGCCCTGGTCCAACCATGCAAGCCACCCGATGTGAAACCCTTAACATACCCATATGCGCGTCCTTGAGCTTGTTTTTATTTCCGTCACCCCAGCGGCCTATCAGCCCATCTCGGACCATCAACTATCACCTAAACACATCCCTTAAAATTCCCATTCATAGTAGCAAGCCATAGGATCGGTCCAGCGAAGACGACGGTCAAAACTTGAGAAAATAAGGAGTTCATTCATATTTCGTATTGAAACGATATTTAATAACGTTCTAGCATACATATAATCAAATGGCATCGGCTGAATTTTTTATTTTTACAGTCAACTTATAATGGATCGCCACGTGTCCGAAATTTGAAAAGTCACGATACATATTAAGCAATCTCCCTTTCTCAGATTTGTTCTCACACTTCTAAAATTCTCTAATTTTCGAATCTTTCAAAGCAAATCTGTAGTGCCCAAAAACTAGTACACATAAACTTCATCCATGATTGAATTAATTTATTTATTTAGTTAATAATCTAAGTAATGCATGTTATATGTAAATTATTTTAAATGCATCTATATTTATTTTATTATGCAATTCAGTTTCCTCGAGTTTTAGTGTTTCAGAAAAATGATTGATACCAAACCGCGAAAGAAAATCAGAGACGATTAAGTTGTTAAAAATTTAAGTTATATATTTATTTTAAGGCGAGAAATTAAGTATTTTAAAGAATTTTAAATTTTAGCATTTTTAGGATTGAATTTAATTTATCATGTGAGATAGAAACGTTAAGTATTTTAATTAGAAAAATTAGAAAATAAGATATTTAAATACAACCACTCAAAATAAAATATTTTAATAATTATTTTATCACTTAATTAATTAAATTAGGTAGTATTTAATATGGATATAATTTAAAATTTGTAGGGCCCTTAATTTCAAAAATTATAAGGCTTAATTAGTAATATAAATTGTGAGGGCTTAATTAATAATTTTAATTGTTGTTTTAACTAAACTAAAAACCTAGCAAATATTTATTTAAACATAGGAATAAGAATCCTACCCTAACTTCATCCCCAACCCACGCACAAATACAACACACACACAACACATACAAACATACATCGAAAGCAATTCCCAGACAATCACAAAAGCAAGGATTGGATGATTTTTCGTTCCTTTGAACATTACAACAATCACCGAACATTAACTCATTATTCTAGAGGATTTTCGATCCTTTGAAGTAATAAAAATGCAGCACATCGTCCTCCGTTCTTCCCCTCGTTTGTGTGTCGATATTTCCTGCGTTTTAACGCAAAAGCAAGTCTAAACCTTTCCTTAATGAATATATAATGTTATATAATATATTTTGATATAAAATATGCATGAAAACTTGTTAGTTTGATTACGTGTAAGCTACAACGTTATTAAATATCATTTCAATGCGAAATATTTATGAACTCCTTCATTTTCTCGAGTTTTTGATTGTCGTCTTTGCTAGACCGATCCTATGGCTTGCTGCTATGTATGGGTAAGTTAAGGGATGTTTCTAGGTACTATTTGATGGTCCGAGATAGACCGATAGGCCAATGGTGGGACGAAAAATAAAAACAATCGCAAGGATGCGCATATGGTTTTGTTACGGGTTTCCTGTCGGGTGGCTTGCATTTCTAAACAAGGGATAGAAGCTAGGGTCTAGGTGGGCTCAGGTTGGCCTAATATTGGTTGTTTAGGGTGCGGTTGGCCTGTATGGGCTGGAGCCATGAGATGCACTTTGCGTGTAGGATGGAGAAGCGCAAATTAGAGATGTTGTTTTGTGTTGTTTTAGGGCTAGTACATGTGTATGGGCTGGAACGAGCTGGACCAGAGTATTATGTGGTTTCTAAGGGTCGAGTATAGGGCTTGGTTTGGGTTATAATTGATAGAAAGTCGTACAAAACGTATAAGTGCTATAGCCTCACTCTTTAAGCACTATTTTGTTCGTTGTGCATGGTACGGGGTTCGGGCATGGTTCGGGGCTGGTCTAGTCCCTTGGGCAGTAGGTTAGCATGTATCTATGTATGGGTAGAGTCTTGAGCCGATTGGTACGTCCTATGTGGTTCTATTTAATTCGGGAGTCGTACGTGTCGGAATGCACCTTATGGGATGTTTTGTGTATAAATTTTAGTACGTTAGGGCAGCAAGTCCAAGGACGATCCAACAATTTTCATGATATTCGTATGCATGACGTGTAAAATAAATTTTTTTTGATGTATTCGATTTGTCTTGTGGCCAAATTATATTACGGGTTTGTAAGCTGGAGAACGTGTCCAGGGACCTCTTCAACCTCTTCGCAGAAATTATGTTATGTTAGGGAATGGACATCCAGTCCAAGGGCTATGGTTATCTCTGCCGGCTCAGTATTGTTGTTTAGTTTGATCAAATGATTTATGTTATGGGCCACCTGCATTAAACAGAACTCTACACAAAATAATTTACGATTACGATTACGAAGATGAGTACGAAAATATGATTTTATAAAATCGTTTATGCATGAAAGTCTCGTGATACATATTTATGCTCATATTATGCTATGTAGGGGCTATGTTTAAATTGCATGAATTTTATTACTTACTTGTTATTTATAGTTTATGCATGCTATGTTATTAGACTCACTAGACTTGATCGATGCAGATGATGTAGTTGAGGAGACGGGAAGCGGTGACCAGTGAGCAGGATTGGACTAGCGGAAGTGCAAACCCGAAAACCTTTTAGTTCACGTGAATTTTAATTATGCACGTTTAAAACTATTCTCTCTAATTTTATGCCTAAGTATTGGCGACTAGTAAGTTGAAACTTTTTATATTATCATCGATTTTTCAAATTATGGTGGAGGTTTTTAACTTGGATATTTTTTGTTGTGGTTTTCAAATGATGGAGGTTTAATATTAACTTAATTTTTAGTTCGAGTAGTGAACGTGATTTATTTTATGAGTTATATTTATACAAATTATTTAATAAGAAATTTTTAAATTTTTCCGCAAATATGAAAGTAATAGTATTTTAAGACAAGGATTTTAAAACAAGGTTCGTCACAGTTGGTATCAGAGCGCAAGGTTTCCTGATATAGGGTTGTGCCTATTGTTGTTTGCGAGAAGCTCAGGACATCACGACTCAAGTTTGTAAGTGTTTTGCTGTTTTAAATACATTAAGTGTTTATGTTTTCGAACCATTTAGGCATGTTAAACGAGTAGTTCGGTTATGCATGTTTGTTACGTGTTGAGTTAAATTGTGGAACAGTATGCCTTCTAGAAGTGTTATTGACCGTGAGGGCCATAAGGCTCGTGCTGAGCTAGAGAGCTTCCCCTCCACGTCCACCACCATACATTCAGGGTCAGATTCTTGCGGTCGTGGCTTAGTTCTTTGCACAGTTCCGAGGAACAATGTTGAAGTGGATAGGAGGATGAGGCCTGAGGAAGTGTATGGACGATTCCGTAACATGGACCCTCAGGATTTTGGGGGTTCGACTGATCCTATAGTGATCGAGGGATGGATTAAGTCCATAGAGGTGATTTTTACCTTTATGGAGCTACAAGATGCTAATAGAGTTAGATATGCCACTTACTTGCTGAAGGATGATGCTCGATTATTGTGGGAAGGAGCATCAGTGTAGGTGAATATGCAGACCTTTACTTGGGAAGGATTCAAGGAGGTATTCTACTCCAAATACTTCACTGATGAGGTACGCTCGCGGTTGACTAAGGAGTTTACACAGATAACTAAGAAGCTGTTTCAAGGGCCTAACTAGGAGAAAGCACAACAACCACATAAGAAGGCTGCACAGAAGCCTACCGAATATCTGGTGTGCCCAAAGTGCAGTTTCAAGCATGAAAGAGAGTGTTTGTGAGGTTCAGGCAAGTGCTTCAAGTGTGGATCTACTGACCACATGCTTAAGAAATGTCAACAATGGAAGCAGCCGAGTATTTGAGGTGCATGCCGAGGAGGCAGATCCAGACACTACACTCTTGACAGGTAAAAAATTTATTCAGCACCGTATTACTTTTTGGAGTTTATTATGCATGGTTCAAATTTTTGGGTACAGGCTATTTTCTAAATTTCTATGAGAACCTTAGGATAGTTGATTCAGCATGTGCATGAGATTAAGTTTAGCCCTTTGTTAAAATTGTTGGGTTGAGTGTATGTTAATATTATCTCAGGGAGGATCTATATAGTGGGAATAGCCACAAATGCTCTGTTAAATTCCAGGGCTACTCATTCTTTTATATCCGATGGCTGTGTGACTTATTTGTGCGTCAAACCCAATAGGCTGGATGTGAGTTATTTATGACCATTCCATCTAGGGAGGAACTGTCTGCTTCTAGTATGGTTAGCGACTTGAGTCTCGAGATACATGGCCACATATTCTACGCTGACCTTATGGTATTGCTGATGCCCGAGTTTGACACCATTCTAGGAATTGATTGGTTGCCAATGAATGGAGTGACAATAGACTTCCAACAAAAATTAGTGAGTGTCAGACCATTGGGCAAGAAGGAGTTCGTATTCGAAGCCAAGTGGACGCAACATCTCGCCTCGGATGATATCAAGTCTTCAGGTGAGGAAGCTTATGGTTAAGGGGTGCAACAGGTAGTTAGCGAGCAATATTTAAATCCCTGTTACAACCAGTCAGACAGTAGCATACGTTCCAGTTTTGAGAGATTTTCCGTACTTCTTTCCTTACAACATTGCGGGTATCCCACCTGAGCGGGAGGTCGAGTTTTTCCAAGGTAGATCTTCGCTCCGGGTATCATCAACTGAGGATGAAAGACACATATGTTCACAAGACATTCTTCAAAACTCGCTACGGGCACTACGAGTTCCTTGTTATGCAGTTTGTATTGACAAATGCTCCAGCAATCTTCATGAATCTCATATTTCATCCTTACTTGGACCAATTTCTTATCGTATTTATAGATGACATCCTCGTTTATTGAAGAAACAGGAAGAGAATAGCTAGCACCTGCGTACCACATTGCATGTATTGCAAAATCATAAGTTGTTCGCGAAGTTCAACAAGCGTGAATTTTTGTTGGAGAAAGTGGCATTTTTAAGACATGTTATTCTAGTAGTCGTATTGAAGTTGACCCGTCCAATGTAGAAATAGTGAAGGAATGGGTTGAGTCGAAGAATGCATCTGAAATCCGCAGTTTCTTGGGCTTAGCGGGTTACTGTAGAAAATTCATCCATGATTTTCTTCGATTTCAGTGCCACTCACTTTGTTGAAGAAGAAGAATGCCAAGTTTGTATGGAGTGCTTACTGCCAGAAGAGCTTCGACACTTTGAAACAAGCTCTTATAACAACGCCAGTTTTAGCCATGCAATCAGTACAAGGCAACTTTGTGTTGCACACCGATTCTTCTAAGCTTGGACTAGGCACCATATTGATGCAGCATGGTCAAGTCATCACATATGCCTCCAGGAAATTGAATATGCATGTAATGAATTATCTGACTCATGATTTGGAGTTAGCTGACGTGGTTTTTGACTTGAAGATATAAGACATTACTTGTAAGGTGAGAAGTGCGAGATATTTACTGATCACAAAAGTCTCAAATATTTCTTCACTCATAAGGAGTTGAACATGGGACAGAGAATGTAACGGTCATGGGCCATGGCATAGCATGGGCCTCAGTCCATACCCACGCACCATTACGCATAACACTTATCTACCCCAGGCACTGGAGTTTTTACCTTCCCAAGATTGCTGCCAAGATCAACATAAATCCAGGAGGTATTGGGTTCTAATCCTGTGAAGGAAAAAACTCCAGTGCCTGATCTGGATAAGTGCTATTCTTAATGGTGCGTGGGTATGGGCCGAGGCCCATGCTCTGCCATGGCCCATGACCGTTACAAAAAAAAGCACCTTTTATTGTAACGATCATGGGCTATGGAATAGCATGGGCCTCGGCCCATACCCACGCACCATTACTGTAACGTACCGTATTTTGAACTACTTGAAATTTGTGGAAAAATAAAAATTTTCTTAAATATAAAATAAACTTTCAAATTGTGATAATAAATAAACCTGTCCAACCAATAGTATTTGCAATGAGATAGATCACATATAAAGTTTGCTAAAGAAAAATACTTGTTTAAACATCATAAACCAAAACGTAAAATCAGAGTAGTTGATGCATCGCATAAAAACTTAAAAACATGGGCGGTGTCCTCGGGTTTAGCCTCGCGCTCAGTCCAATCCAGCTCACTGGTCCTCACCTCTCGTCTCCTCAAATTCATCCTCACCTGCATCGATCAATTCTAGTGAGTTTAAAGACTTAACATGTATAAACTGGAGATAGCAAGTACTACGTAGTAAAACCACATGCATCTTTAGAATAATACGTACATATTTTAAACTTGAGCGTAATAGCATAAACGTACTTGAAACATGAACGTAGTAGCATAAACGTAGACGTGCCATCATCATAAGAATTTTCTTAAACATACTGGCATCATACATACTTGAGCATACATAACATCATTTTGCGTAGAGGCATGTTTCAAAGCAATTGACCCATACATAAATACGCCTGATCAGACTAAACCACAGTACTGGGCTGGCAGGAAAAGTCCACTACCACATACATGAGATCCCTGTTCATAATTTGACGGGTGGATTGGTCCCTGGTCACACTTTACTGCTTCCCAATCCTGATCTAAACCCGGTCATACTTTATCGGGGTGGATTGGTCCCTGGTCATACTTTACCGCTTTCCAATCCTATACATAATTTGGTCACAAGACATTTATCCTACCTCAAAAACTTGAAATATTTTCTTTTGCACGTCGAACATACTTACTTGGCGTTGAGGGATTCACTTGGGGCCACTGCTGCACATATTATCATGAGTTCAAACACTTATCTTGCATAACTTAGACGTAGGTAGCTCGTGCTCACCACCGAAGTAAATAAATAGCTTATGACATTCTAGATCACTCAGGACTTGACCTCGTTTAATCGTACTAAACCATGATATAGAACCCCAAAACAAATCCTATGTTTCATATTCATAACCACCAAACAAACTCTATATTTTATATTCAAATTAATTTTTTTTAAGGGGGGGTACACGGACCCTGTGTAGTGGTCCATGTAGGCACTGGAATTTAGTATTTTTGAAGGAAAAAGTACACGGACTCCGTGTCGGGGTCTGGGTAGCCTCTGGACATGGAAATTCACGAAAATTCGCTATCTTATTTATTCACTCTTTCAATCCAAGCCTAAGGACCATGAACCAACACCTCGAGACTCATCCTAGGATGCTATTACATTGATTCAAAACCGTACAAACACCCCAAGCATCGACAAGCAACTTTCAATACAACAATAACCCGTAATTCGACATTGTTTCGCTTCCTACGATTTCTATTACATCCCATTCCAATCCCGACCCAAACGAACCACCAAATAACACCTAAATACATCCTATAACATATCTAAATGCAGTAGCACAAGCCCGACAATTGCCCAACGAAGCCTGCAACAAATAACTTCAAGAACATGTCAAGAACACATTTTCATAAAAGTCGCAATTTGAGCAGTCCCACCAAAACATTTTGAATTAACTGTCAAATCGAAGGTATCCAAAAGTTCTACGTTTCATATGTTGAAAGGTTTTCCAGAAACTCGACCAAAAAATCGCAGTAATTCAAATGACTGCAAATTACAAGTTTTAGATCTAAACACGTTTCAAAAATCGATCCAACAATTTTTTGCTAAAACTTTGCACATCACACATGGATTTTTACGCATAATAAACAATACAACGCATAATATGACGAGATCAAAGCAGGAAAAATAGAATATACAGGTCTTTAAATCTTTATCGTTACCAAAACGACGACACCGAAGCAGGAAGGATGCGAGGTTGATCTGGGACGAACGTGACACGATTTTCTTGCAACAAAAATCAACGAAACTTGCTTGAAAGATCAGAGGGAGGGGCGGCTGTTCTATGGTAGAGGAACCCTAGGTTTTCTCTCAAAAATAAATTTCTGAAATTGGTGGAATAAAAGTGTGTGTGTGACGTGTGATAGTGTGTGTGTGGGTGTGTTTAGGTGATAATTAGGGAGTAAAATTTCGCTTAATAAATAATTAACAAGATAATTTAAAATACTATCTCAATTAACCAGTTAATCAAAATAGTAAACTACTACATACTCTAATAAAATCCTCTAATTTAAATAAAATTCATAACAACTAGACTTTAAAGTTTTAAAATTCTAAAATCACTTAAGTAAATAATTTAGGCTTTTAAAATACTAAAACTTATAAATAACTTAAAATGCTCCCAATCTAAACTTAAAAATAATTTATCCCATTTTAAAATTGCCAAAATCGTCACCAGTCTCTTCTCCTCGATCTCGCATCGAATAATCGCCTGAAACATGAAACTCGAGAAAAATTTTAACGTGCATCACATAAACATAATAATTTGAAATAATGCAATTTAAATAGATCATGCACCGCTATAAATCATTTTAAACTTGAATAAATAATTTAACAATCAAATAAATGTATAGGATTTACGTGTACTGATTTTAGGCTCTACAGTTCCTCCCTACTTAAATAAATTTCGTCCTCGAAATTAAATCTTACCAAACAGTTCTGTGTAGCGGTTCCTCATATCTGTCTCCCAAGTGGCTTCCTCCACAGATTGATTCGGCCACCGGACTTTGACCAACTTGGTCACCTTGTTCCGAAGTCTCCGCTCCTGTCTGACTAGGATTTGGACATGTCTTTCCTCATACGACAGATCCGGAGCAAGCTGCAACTGCTCATAGCTCAAAACATGCGAAGGATTAGCTAGGTACTTCCTCAGCATTGAGACGTGGAACACATTGTGTACGCCGGCCAAATTCGACGGTAGGGCTACACGATAAGCTAGTGTCCCAATTCTGTCAAGAATCTCGAACGGCCTATTATATCTCGTACTAAGCTTGCCTCTCTTCCCAAATCGGTGCTATCTTCACGAAAACGTGATCACCGACGGCAAACTCGAGATCCATCCTCCTCTTATCAGCATAACTCTTTTGACGACTCTGGGCGGTCTTCATCCTGTCTTGGATTTTGACCACCACATCTGCAGTCTGCTGAACAATCTTTGGACCAAGTTCTGATCTCTCCCCAACTTCATCCCAATGAATCGGCGACCTGCACTTCCTCCCATACAATGCCTCGTAAGAAGCCATAACTATAGACGATTCGAAACTGTTGTATGTAAACTCCACTAGAGGTAGTTTTGATTCCCAATTCCCGATGGAAATCGATCATACAGGCTCGCAATAAATCCTCCAAAACCTGAATCACTCTCTCAGACTGGTCATCTGTCTGAGGGTGGAAAGCTGTGCTGAATAGCAACTTTGTCCCCATGGCTGCATGCAAACTCTTCCAAAAGGACGATATAAATCTCGGGTCCCTGTCGGACACAATAGAAACTAGGATTCCATGCAATCGACTATCTCCCTGATATAGAGCTCCGCATACTGCGTCCTGGAGAAAGTCGTCTTCACTGGCAAGAAATTTGCCGACTTAGTAAGTCGATCCACTATAACCCAAATGGCATTGGATCCTCTGACTGACCTCGGCAAACCAACAACGAAGTCCATGGTGATATCCTCCCACCTCCACTCGGGGATAGGGAGTGGCTTAAGCATCCCTGCTGGTCTCAGATGCTCTGCCTTCACCTGCTGACAAATGAGACATTCAGACACAAATCGGCGGATGTCTCTCTTCATCCCTGGCCACCAATACAAAATCTGCAAATCCTTGTACATCTTGGTGCCTCCTGGATGGATAGAATACGGAGATGTATGTGCCTCTGTCAGAATGTCTTCAATGATCGAATAAACAATAGGCACCCACATCCTTCCTCTGTACCTCACAATACCATCATACATTGTGTAGAGTACACTGCCCTTGGCTTCATCCTTCAGTCTCCATTTCTGTAGTTGCTCATCTGAAGACTGACCTCTACGGATTCGGTCAAACAAAGAAGACTGGACGGTCAGATTATACAGTTTAGGAGCTCTGCCCTTAGGATAAATCTCTAGCCCAAATCTCTGAACCTCTGACTGAAGAGATCTCTACACTAACAACTGTGCTACGACTGAAACTTTTCTGCTCAAAGCATCTGCCACAACATTAGCTTTCCCTGGATGGTAGCTAATCTCACAGTCGTAGTCTTTCACTAACTCTAACCACCGTTTTTGTCTCATATTCAACTCCTTCTGCGTGAAGAAATACTTGAGACTCTTGTGGTCAGTGAATATCTGGCATTTCTCGCCGTACAAGTAATGTCTCCATATCTTCAATGCAAAGACAATGGCAGCTAACTCAAAATCATGAGTTGGGTAGTTCTTCTCATGCACCATCAACTGTCTGGAGGCATCAGTTATAACCCGACCATGCTGCATCAACACTGCGCCTAACCCGAGCTTAGAAGCATCAGTGTACAACACAAAATTTCCTTGACCTGCTGGCATTGCTAACACTGGCGCTGAAATAAAAGCTTGCTTCAAAGTGTCAAAGCTCTTCTAACACTCTCCACTCCAAATGAATTTAGCATTCTTCTTACTCAATGAAGTGAGTGGCACTGCTATCGAAGAAAATCCATGAATAAATTTCATGTAGTAGCCTGCTAAGCCTAGGAAACTGTGGATCTCTGACGCATTCTTCGGCTAAACCCATTCCTTAACCGCTGCTACCTTAGCTGGATCCACCTCAATGCAACTGCTAGAAATTACATGACCCAAAAACGCTACCTTCTCCAACCAAAATACACACTTACTGAATTTTGCAAACAACTTGCGACTCTACAAGACCTGTAAAACTGTACACGAATGCAGACTGTGCTCCTCATGGCTCTTCGAGTAAATGAGAATGTCGTCAACGAACACTATGACGAACTGATCTAGGTAGGGCTGGAATACTCGGTTCATCAAGTCCATAAATATTGCTAGAGCATTCGTCAGTCCGAATGGAATCACTAAGAACTCGTAATGCCTGTATCTAGATCTGAAGGCTGTTTTAGTTTTACTTTACTATGACCTCGAATTCTGACTTTTCTCAAAATTCCAAATATTAGAAATGGAGGTTCAAACTTATCGTATTTTACTTTCCTTATACTATACTCGTAATGTTCATCGATCTATTACATTAGTATTTATGCAGTTCAATCTAAGAAATCTTAGCACCAAAAGTTACTAATCAACTTTTATCCTTGGTACTACACTCAAAAGTTAAACTTTATCTTAACCCCGTAATAAGATTGACCTATGATCCTTGAATCGAATCTTTACCTTACGACACAAAACTTACGTAACTTAGCTATTTACAAGTACATCCGAAATAAAGATTGTTGCTAATCTTAAATTTCGAGTAACATTGATCCATAAAACCCCAAAATATACAATATTGATATTCTGCTTAGATAATAAAACTTTCCTAGCATCCAAACACATGCTTAAACTATTTCCTTCCCAATTACATTATAGTTGAGGCCTAAGACACTTAAACCTTCCTCATTGGAACGAATGTCACGCTTTGACGTATCCTCAATACTTAATTCATTCTAACGTATAAAGCTTAATAAGTTTCCCCCTGTTAATGATGGACTAAATCTATTAAATAAACTTCACTTATAACCCACAGAATTCTAGAATCCTCATATAAAGATTTTAGATTTCTTACACGATAAAAATCTTAATATTCGACCATTGGTAACATATGTTGAATACAACTAATTCTTTTTTGTTTTTATTTAACCCATTATCCCCGTATGATCACCTATTTCATAAACTTGAAATTAAAACCTACACAACCCAAGTAGTCTTAGATAACCTAATTCCAGTACTCATATCCACTTAATCCTAAGTTTCTTAATGACTTACAAAGATTTCTCAAGACAAGGTGCCTGACAGGGCCTCTTGCCAAGCCTATCGACCTCAATGTCCCTCTGGTCCTGCCTTGCCGCCAAAACTCTCAACACGACAACTGTATAAGTCGTTGGACCATCAACTCGAACATCACGGCGCAAGATCGGTCGCAAACCATCCATAAAATGCCTCAACTTCTCCCGGGCATCATTTGCAATCAAGGGCACAAAGTGACACCCCCTCTCAAACTCCCTGACGAAGTCTGCCACACTGCTGTCTCCCTGTCGCAGCGACATGAACTCCCTGGTCAAGCGGGAGCGTACTTCTTAAATGAAGTACTTGGAGTAGAAAACCTCCTTGAACCCATTCCACGTCAATGTTTGTAAGTTCACTGACACTAACGCGCTTTCTCACCAAAGCTTGGCGTCTCCAGTCAACAAGAAGGTGGCACATCTAACTCTGTTTGCATCCTGCAGCTCCATAAACGCAAATATTACCTCGATTGACTTAATTCATCCTTCTGCTATCATCGGGTTAGTAGTCCCCGAGAACTCCTTCAGATCCATCCTCCTAAACCTCTCATAACCTGCCTCAGGTCTGGGCCTCGCCCCTGTATCTACTGCAGTGTGGTTTCCCGTAAACTGTGCGAAGAACTGGGTCATTCTTGCAAGCATATAAGCCTGCATATCTGGCGGTGGAGGAGGAGGAGCGTCTCTCCCCTCCTCTAGAGCTTCTCTGTCCTCATCCCTTACTTCCCAGTTAATCATGCGTCTAGGAGGCATACTGATCCAAAAATTTACACAACACGTAAACCCAAGATGCATGAATATAATACCAATAGCATAAGATGCATGTAATTTGAACTTGAAACATGACATGTTGAAAAATCATGACTTAATGCTTAATACATGGAATAATTCAAAACCTTAAAACTTACAGACTTGAGGTGTGGCTTCGTGAGCTTCTCGCAACTGGCAGTAGGCATAACCCTTTACAAGAACACCGCTCTGATGCTGTGGGACCCGGACGCTAATTCATCTTCTTAATCATTATTAGGATCAAATGTAACAATTAAGTAAACTGGGTCATAAATTTTTTTTTTAAAATACATGATTGCGCAATATATGAAATAAATCTTATTTCATTTACAAGATCAACATCTAGATCATAAGTACAAGTCTGGGACAAAAGAAAATAATAACCAACTATTGTTTATTCACTACATATCAAGTGATGAAACAAATCTACTTCTTGGTCCGAATCTCCACGCTAATCTCAATCTCTCATCCTCTTCTTGACCCTGATCCTGTCCCACCTGTTGTCATGCACACATACAAACACAACAACAGCCGGATAACTCCGGTGAGAAATATATTCCCAGTATAAAAAACGTATACATGCAATCATATAAACAAATATAAAAGCATGGAACAGTTATCAATAACATGTATCATAATCTGAAAGACATGAATCGATATAAAACTGTAAATCAAACTCTTGACTCATAATCTCTAGCTCGACTCTTGTCTAATCTAGAGATCCTGATCGAATAAGAACGCAACATTCTCCCACCTACTCTCCCATCTAGATGGTGGTACGTTCTTATTCCTAGACTTTGACATTCTGTATCGAATCTCTTCAATAAGAGTCGATCTACTCCTAAACACATCGATACCACCAAAAGTCCAGTGTCTTGGAGGCTCTGCCAAAGACGCATATCTGCCCATGACTCAATACATGCTTTGCTATAAATCAATAAACTAAGCATATCAATTATATGAATTGCAAACATCAATGCAATAAATAAAGTATGTGTTTTTGGGAAACTCAAGTCGAATCTAACTTGAGTCGTATCTTCCCGGTACAACATTGATTTATACCTTTCTTTTGTCAATCTGACGAAGTCGAAGTTGTCAATACTCAATATGGCAATGACATTATTGAGGAGTACAATATCAATATACAACTAAATTCAATACTGGATATAATCAGAACTCAATCTAATTCTGTTTCGACGGCATAACAGCACAATCCCGATATACCCAGCAATACAATATCAGCAGATACAAATAATAATCAATCGATAAACACAATCTTATACCAAATCTGTATATTCTCAATCAATTCAAATCTGAAAATGATAACAATTTCATACTATATCCGTTCTTCAATCCGATTTCGATTATACGATTACAACAATCTCATGAACAGATAATATCTATCATATCATGATTCCTTCAATATCATCTTTTCAAATCATAAAAGAAAGTAATTAAACTTACGTCATTGAGAAGTTCTTGACGAGAGGAGTACGGTACTAAACTCGGATTAAAATTCTGACGGTCGGATATTGTATAACACTCACAATTCAAAATCTGAGAAAGTTAAAGCCTTTTCCTTGGAGCTTTCATTCTTGGCTGAGTTTCTGAGGGAAAAATGAAGATATTATCCTTTTGTTGCATGCCAAGAACAAGTGGCTTACTCTTTATGCTGCACGTCTCGCGCATATGCGCGACCATCATTGGCGCATATACGCGAGACCTACTGTCTCGGCGCATCAGAATCCTTCTGCTCGCGCTTATGAACGCCCTGACCCGGCGCATATGCGCGAGACCTACTGTCTCGGCACTTCTTCTTTGCACACGATCGCGCATATACGCGCCCTCTTCTCTCGCATATGCGCGAGGTTCTCTGCCTGTCTCGCGCATATACGCGCCTCTTGGTCGCGCATATACGCGAGGGGTTCTGTCCTCGCACATATCTCATATATTGTCTTGTCTTCCCTGGTCTGTTCCTTTCCGTCTATAATCACATCAATTATCAATTAATCATTTCATATTACAGTAATAAAATCTCGGTCATTACAATTCCCCCCTCTAAAATATGATTTCGTCCTCGAACTCGTAATCCATCACATCCTATAGCAAATCAGATATAATAAGAAATGCATAACAGAAGCTAAACAGGAAACTCACATCAGGGAAATAACTCTGAGAATTTTTGTCTCATGTCTGATTCAGTCTCCCAGGTAGCTTCTTCAATGCCATGACGACTCCAATGTACTTTCACAAGCGGAATAGTCTTCCTTCTGAGCTGCTTTTCTTTATGATCAAGAATCTGAATCGGTTTTTCAAAATAACTCGGAGTCTCATCAAGTTCTGCCTCGTCTGGCTGAAGAATAGGATATGTATCAGGAAGATACTTCCGCAGCATAGATGCATGAAAAACATCATGTATACTCGATAGAGAAGGCGAAATAGCGAGTCGATAGGTACGATCACCTATCTTCTCCAGAATCTTATAAGAACCGATGTAACGGGGGGAGACAACTTCCATTTCTTGCCAAATCTGACAACGCCTCTGAAAGGAGAAATCTTCAAAAATACTCTGTTCCATGTATCAAACACTAAAGGTTGACGTCGAGCATTGGAATATTTGGCCTGTCTATCTTGAGCTGTCTTCATTCTCTGCTTAATCAGCTTCACTTTCTCTGTCATATCTCTAATCATATCAGGACCAATCTCAGGTACCTCAGAGATATCATCCTAATAAAGTGGGGATCTGCACTTCTTGCCATACAACGCTTCAAATGGAGCCATCTCTATACTCGTCTGATAGCTGTTGTTGTACGAAATCTCACAAAGAGGCAAAGAATCTTGCCAACTAGTGCCAAAATCTAGCACTACAGCTCTAAGTATATCCTCCAATGTCTGGATAGTCCGCTCTGACTGTCCGTCAGTCTGAGGATGATATGCAGTACTCAAATGTAATTTCGTACCTAGAGCTTGTTGCAGAATGTGCCAAAAGTGCGAAGTAAATCGAGGATCACGATCTGATACGATAGACTTCGGCACACCATGCAATCTGACCACATTTCTGGCATAAATCTCTGCCATCTGGTCATGTCTGTACGTCATTCTGTACGGAATAAAACATGCTGATTTGGTCAATCTGTCAATAACGACCCAAATCGCATCATAACCTCTGGAAGATCGTGGTAGCTTCGTCACAAAATCCATAGAAATATGATCTCATTTCCATTTTGTAATAGAAAAGCTGTGTAACAAACCTCCTGGTTTCTTTCTTTCGGCTTTCACCTGCTGGCAATTCATACATCTGGATACAAACTGTGCAATATCTGCTTTCATTTGTTTCCACCAAAATTGTTTCTTCAAATCATTATACATCTTTCTGCCACCAGGATGAATACTGAATCGACTATTGTGCGCTTCTGACAATATCTGTCGTTTCAAATCTGAAACATCTGTCACAACAAGACGATTACTCACATACAGTACATCATCACGTACCTGATATTCTGATTGATGCCCTGATCTGACCATCAATATCGAGTTTTGAACATTCTGATCCACTTTCTGTGCTTCTTTAATTCGAAAAATCAACTCTGGTTCGACTTGAACAGTATAGAGTCTCAAGGGTTGACAATCTGTCTCAAATATCGATCCAGATAGACAGCAATCTTCAATCAAATTTGAAACACCAATCGTCGATAAGGATAAAGAACATACCTTTCGACTCAGTGCATCAGTTGCTGCATTAGACTTTCCCGGATAATATTTGATTTCACAATCAAAATCCTTCAATAAATCAATCCATCTTCGCTGCATCATATTCAATTCTGACTATGAAAATAGATATTTCAGAATCTTGTGATCAGAATAAATATCAAATTTCTCACCATATAGGTAGTGTCGCCAAATCTTCAATGCAAATACGATGGCTGCCAATTCAATATCATGAATTGGGTAGCGAGTTTCATGTATCTTCAATTGTCTCGAGGCATAAGCAATAACATGTCCTCGCTGCATCAAAACACAACCCAATCCTCTGTGAGAAGCATCGCAATATATCACAAAATCACTAGTACCTGATAATATAGTCAATACAGGAGCGCTGGTCAGTCTCTTCTTCAATTCTAGAAAACTGGATTCACACTCCTCTGACCAAACAAATGGTGCATTCTTCTGAGTCAATTGAGTAATCGGCTTTGAAATACTGGAACAATATTGAATGAATCGACGATAATACCCTGCTAGACCCATAAAACTGCGTATCTCTAGCACTGATGTCGGTCTAGGCCAAATGATCACTGCCTCAACTTTGTTAGGATCAACAGAAATACCATCTCCAGATATAATGTGTCCAAAAAATATCACTTGCTTCAGCCAGAATTCACATTTCGACAGTTTGGCTTACAATTTCTCAGCTCTTTGAATTCTCAACACAGTTCTCAGATTCTCAGCATGATCAATCATATTCTTGGAATAAATCAGAATATCATCAATAAAGATAATCACAAAATCATCAAGATACTTATGAAATATACCGTTCATCAAACCCATAAATACAACCGGAGCATTCGTTAAACCAAACGGCATGACTATAAACTCATAATGGCCATACCTGGTTCTGAAAGATGTCTTCGAGATATCAGAATCTCTGACTCTCAACTGATGATATCCAGATCTCAGATCGATCTTGGAATAAACATAAAAACCCTGCAACTGACCAAATAAATCATCGATATGAGGCAAAGGATATTTGTTCTTTATCGTAGCCTTGTTCAGTTGCTGTTAGTCAATGCAGAGTCTCATTGAACCGTCCTTCTTTCTAACAAACAATACTGGAGCACCCCAAGGAGAAACACTTGGTCTGATATAACCCTTGGCCAGTAAATCTTCTAACTGATCTTTCAATTCTTTCAGTTCAATGGTGCCATTATGTACGGAGCTCTGGAAATCGGAACTTTACCTGGTACCAATTCAATGCTGAAGTCTATCTCTCGAACTGGAGGCAAACCCGGAATCTCATCTGAGAATACATCAGCAAACTCACATACCACTGGCAAATCTGTCAATGATGGGCTCAATTTCAGTACGTCTACTAAATACACAAGGAATCCCTCTACTCCTTTCTAAAATAATCGACTCATAGATAATGCAGACATCACAGGAATTCTAGATCTAGAACCCTTACCGTAAAATTTTCATTCATCATCCATCTCAGGTCTGAATCTCACAATCTTTTGGAAACAATATACTGTAGCTCTGTACTTGGTCAGCATATCAATATCGATAAAGTAGTCAAAATCAGACATCCAAGTATAATACAATCTAACTCAATCTCATGGTCATCATACTGCAGTATACAATGTTTCACAGAATTCACTGATATAAGACCTTTCCCCAAAGGTGAAGAGATAGATACTACAGCAGATAATGACTCAATAGGCAAATTATGTATCAATGCAAATCGCTCAGATATAAATGTATGGGATGAACCCGTATCAATCAATATATAAGCAGAGTAACCACAAAGAGTACAGTTACCTGCAACAACATCATCTGGTGCTTCGTGTGCCTGTTCTTCAGTCAAAGCAAATACTCTAACCTGCTGTCTCGGAGGACTGGCTAACAGTATAGCTTCCTCCTGGCCTCTGCTGTGACTGAGTAGTAGGGGATGGCTGGAAAGAGTGAACGGCTGATGATCGTCTATCAGTCTGAGCCACTGGATCCAGATGATTCTGCTCCCTGGGATCGTTGAGAACTTCGCTGTGGACAGACTCTTGCAAAATGTCCCTGCTGTCTATAGATGTTGCAACTACCAGGTACTCCTTGGCATTGCACTGTGGGAATGTCTTCCTCCACAAGTTCTGCAATAGATTCTTGTATTACTTTGGCTCTGTCGTGAACCACTGGAGCTAGATGAACTACCAGGCCTCTTAAACTGTCTTCCCCGGTCTGTTCTTTTCCGTATATAATCACATCAATTATCAATTAATCATTTCAGATTACAGTAATAAAATATCGGGCATTACAATTCCCCCCCTCTAAAATCTGATTTCGTCCTCGAAATCATAAGCCATCACATTAGATAGCAAATCAGATATAATAAGAAATGCATAACAGAAGCTAAACAGGAAACTCACATAAGGGAAATAACTCTGGGAATTTCTGTCTCATGTCTGATTCAGTCTCCCAGGTAGCTTCTTCAATGCCATGACGACTCCACTGAACTTTCACAAGCGGAATGGTCTTCGTTATGTAGCTGATTTCTTTACGATAAAAAATCTGAATCGGTTTTTCAAAATAACTCAGAGTCTCATCAAGTTCTGCCTCTTGTAGCTGAAGAATATGGGATGCATCAGGAAGATACTTCCGCAGCATAGATACATGAAAGACATCATGTATACCAGATAGAGAAGGCGTAATAGCGAGTCGATAGGCACGAACACCTATCTTCTCCAGAATCTCATAAGGACCGATGTAACGGAGAGACAACTTCCCTTTCTTGCCAAATCTGACAATGCCTCTAAAAGGAGAAATTTTCAAAAATACTATGTTCCCTGTCTCAAACACTAGAGGTTGATACCACCTGCTGTGGGGATCCGGACGCTAATTCATCTTCTTAATCATTATTAGGATCAAATGTAACAATTAAGTAAACTGGGTCATAAGTTTTTTTAAAAAAAATACATGAGTGCGCAACATATGAAATAAATAATATTTCATTTACAAGATCAACATCTAGATCAAAAGTACAAGTCTGGTACAAAATAAAATCATAACCAACTATTGTTTATTAACTATATATCAAGTGATGAAACAAATCTACTTCTGGGTCCGAATATCCACGCTAATCTCAATCTGTCATCCTCTTCTTGACTCTGATCATGTCCCACCTGTTGTCATGCACACATACAAACACAACAACAGCCGGATAACTCCGGTGAGAAATATATTCCCAGTATAAATAACGTATACATGCAATCATATAAACAGATATAAAAGCATGGAACAGTTATCAATAACATGTATCATAATCTGAAAGACATGAATCGATATAAAACTGTAAATCAAACTCTTGACTCATAATCTCTGACTCGACTCTTCTCTAATCTAGCGATCCCGATCGAATAAGAACACAACATTCTCCCACCTACTCTCCCAGCTAGATGGTGGTACGTTCTTATTCCCAGACTTTGGCATTTTATATTGAATCTCTGCAATAAGAGTCGATCTACTCCTAAGCACATCGATACCACCAAAAGTCCAGTGTCTTGGCGGCTCTGCCAAAGACTTGGCACTTCTGCCAATGACTAGGCACATCTGCCCATGACTCAATACATGCTTTGCTATAAATTAATAAACTAAGCATATAAATTTCATGAATTGCAAACATCAATGCAATAAATAAAGTATGTGGTTTTGGGAAACTCAATTCGAATCTAACTCGAGTCGTATCTTCTCGGTTCAACATTGATTTATACCTTTCTTTTGTCAATCTGACGAAGTCGAAGTCTTGAAGTCGAAGCTGTCAATACTCAATCTGGCAATGACATAATTGAGGAGTACAATTAATTCTGTTTCGACGGCGTAACAGTACAATCCCGATATACCCAGCAATACAATATCAGCAGAAACGAATCATAATTCATAATAAATCGATAAACACAATCTGATACCAAATCTGTATATTCTCAATCAATTCAATATGAAAATGATAACAATTTCATACTGTATCCGTTCTTCAATCCGATTTCTTTTATACGATTACAACAATCTCAGGAACAGATAATATCAATCATATCATGATTCCTTCAATATCATTTTTTCAAATCATAAAAGAATGTAATAGAACTTACGTCCTTGAGAAGTTTATGACGAGAGGAGTAAAGTACTAAACTCGGATTAAAATTCTGACGGTCGGATCTTGTATAACACTCACAATTCAAAATCTGAGAAAGTTAAAGCCTTTTCCTTGGAGCTTTCGTTCTTGGCTGAGTTTCTGAAGGAAAAATGAAGATATTATGCGCGAGACCTACTGTCTCGGCGCATATGCGCGAGACCTACTGTCTCGGCGCATATGAATCCTTCTGCTCGCGCATATGCGTGCCCTGACCCCGCGCATATGCGCTAGACCTACTACCTCGGCACTTCTTCTTTGCACACGCTCGCGCATATGCGTACCCTCTTCTCGCGGATATGCGCGAGGTTCTCTGCTTGTCTCGCGCATATGCGCGCCTCTTGGTTGCACATATGCACGAGGGGTTCTGTCCTCTCACATATCTCATGTATTGTCTTGTCTTCCTCGTTCTGTTCCTTTCCGTCTATAATCACATCAATTATCAATTAATCATTTCAGATTACATAAATAAAATCTCGGGTATTAGAGATACCAACTGTAACGTACCGTATTTTGAACTACTTGAAATTTGCGAAAAAATATAAAAAATTATTAAATATAAAATAAACTTTCAAATTGTGATCATAAATAAACTGTTCAACCAAAATTATTTGCAATGAGATAGATCACTTATAAAGTTTGCTAAAGAAAAATTCTTATTTAAACATCATAAACCAAAACGTAAAATCAGAGTAGTTGAATCATAGCATAAAAACTTAAAAACATGGGAGGTTCTCGGGTTTAGCCTCCCGCTCAGTCCAAGCCAGCTCACTGGTCCTCACCTCTCGTCTCCTAAAATTCATCCTCACCTGCATCGATCAAGTCTAGTGAGTCTAAAGACTCAACATGTATAAACTGGAGATAGCAAGTACTACGTAGTAAAACCACAAGCATCTTTAAAATAAGACGTACATACTCGAAACTTGAGCGTAATAGCATAAACATACTTGAAACATGAACGTAGTAGCATAAACGTAGACGTGCCATCATCATAAGAATTTTCTTAAACATACACGCATCATACATACTTGAGCATACATAACATCATTTTGCGTAGAGGCATGTTTCAAAGCAAGTGACCCATACATAAATACGCCTAATCAGACTAAACCACAGTACTGGGCTGGCAGGGAAAGTCCAATACCGCATACATGAGATCCCTGTTCATAATTTGACGGGTGGATTGGTCCCTGGTCACACTTTACTGCTTCCCAATCCTGATCTAAACCTGGTCATACTTTATCGGGGTGGATTGGTCCCTGGTCATACTTTACCGCTTTCCAATCCTATACATAATTTGGTCACAAGACATTTATCCTACCTCAAAAACTTGAAATATTTTCTTTTGCACGTCGAACATACTTACTCGGCGCTGAGGTATTCGTTGGATCTCGGTTGGGGCCACTGCTGCAAATAATATCATGAGTTCAAACACTCATCTTGCATAACTTAAACGTAGGTGGCTCGTGCTCACCACCGAAGTAAATAAATAGCTTATGACATTCTAGATCACTCGGAACTTGATCTCGTTTAATCGTACTAAACCATGTTATAGAACCCCAAAACAAATCCTATGTTTTATATTCATAACCGCAAAACAAATCCTTTATTTTATATTCAAATTAAAAAAAATTATTTTTTTTAAAGGGGAGTACACAGTATGGGGTCCGTGTAGGGGTCCGGGTAGCCTCTGGACATGGAAATTCACGAAAATTCGCTATCTTATTCATTCCTCTTTCAATCCAAGCCTAAGGACCATGAACCAACACCTCGAGACTCATCCTAGGATGTTATTACATTGATTCAAACCCGTAAAAACACCCCAATTGTCCCCAAGCATCGACAAGAAACTTCAATACAACAATAACCCGTAATTCGACATCGTTTCGCTTCCTACCACTTCTATTACATCCCAAGCCAATCCCGACCCAAACGAACCAACAAATAACACCTAAATACATTCCATAACATATCTAAATGCAGTAGCACAAGCTCCGCGATGCCCAACGAAGCCTAAAACAAATGACTTTAAGAACATGTCAAGAACACATTTTCATAAAAGTCACAGTTTGAGCAGTCCCACGAAAATGATCATAACTCACTCATTTCCTATCCAAATATTTCGAATTTACTGTCAAATCTAATGTATCAAAAAGTTCTACGTTATATATGTTGAAATTTTTTTCAGAAACTCGACCGACAAATTGTAGTAATTCAAATGACAGCAAATTACGAGTGTTAGATCTAAAAACGTTTCAAAAATCGATCAAACAATTTTCTGCTCAAACTTTGCACATCACACATGGATTTTTACGCATAATAAACAATATAATGCATAATATGACGAGATCGACGTAGGAAAAATAGAATATACATGCCTTTAATCTTTATCGTTACCAAAATGACGACACCGAAGCGGGAAGGATGCGAGATTGATCCGGGACGAACGTGGCACGATTTTCTTGCAACAAAAATCAACGAAACTTGCTGGAAATATCATAGGGAGGGGCGGCTGCTCTATGGTAGAGGAACCCTAGGTTTTCTCTCAAAAATAAATTCCTGAAATGTGTGGAATAAAAGTGTATGCGTGACTTATGTGTAATAGTGTGTGTAAAAGTGTGTCTGTGCGTGTGTTTAGGTGATAATTAGGGAGTAAAATTTGCTTAATTAATAATTAACAAGCTAATTTAAAATACTAACTCAACTGAGCAAAGTTAATCAAAATAGTAAACTACTACATACTCTAATAAAATCCTCTAATTTAAATAAAATTCGCAACTGCTAGACTATAAAGTTTTAAAATTTTAAAATCACTTAAGCAAATAATTTAGGATTTTAAAATACTAAAACTTATAAATCACTTAAAATGCTCCCAATCTAAACTTAAAAATAATTCAGTACATTTTAAAATTGCTAAAATCATCACCGGTCTCTTCTCCTCGATCCCGCCTCGAATAATCGTCTGAAACATGAACTCGAGAAAACTTTTAACGTGCATCACATAAACATAATAATTTGAAATAATGCAATTTAAATAGATCATGCACCGCTATAAATAATTTTAAATTTGAATAAATAATCTAACAATTAAATAAATGCATAGGATTTACGTGTACTGATTTTGGGCTCTACAATTACGCATAGGACTTATCCAGCCCAAGCACTGGAGTTTTTACCTTCCCAGGATTAGAACCCAAGACCTCCTGGACTTATATAGATCTTGGCAGCAATCCTGGTACCAATTGAGCTACTAGAACTGTAGAGCACAAATTCAGTACACGTAAAACCCATGCATTTATTTAAATTGGTAAATTATTTAATTAAGTATAAAATGATTTTAGAGATGCATGATTTATTTAAATATATTATTTTAAATTATTTATGTTTATGTGATGCATTTTAAAATGTTTCCTTGAGTTTCATGTTTCAGGCGATTATTCGATGCGGGATCGAGTAAAAGAAACTGACGACGATTTTTGGCAATTTTAAAATATGATATTTTATTTTTAATTAGGATTGGGGCATTTTAAATGATTTATTAAGTTTTAAGCATTTTAAATCCAAATTTATTTAAATAGTGATTTTAGGATTTTTAAAATTTTAAAGTTTAGCAATTGTATATTTTATTTTAATTAAGGGAATTTTTAAATTAATATGGATTAATATTGTTGGTAACATTTTAATTAAGCAAATTTTATTCCCTTAATTATTAAAAACACACACACATAAACGTTAACACACACACACATATTTCTTCACCATTCCATATATTTTTTAGAAGAAAACCTAGTGTTCTAAAAGCAAGAGCAGCCGCCCCCTTTTCCTTCAATTTTCCAACAATATTTCGTCACTTCTTCAAGAAAATCGTGCCACGATCGTCCCGGATCAACCCTCACATCTTTTCCGCTTCGATGTCATCGTTTCGGTAACGTTAAATCTCAAAAGTTATGTATATTCTTTCGTTTATGCATCGATCTTGTCATAGTATTTGTTTTTATGTTTATTATGTGTAAAATTTCATGTATGTTGGGTTTTGAAACAATTTTAGATCTGGAAACTCAAAATTTGTTGTCATTTTAAATAATGCAACTTTTCAGTCGATTTTCTGGAATAACTTTCAACATATAGAACGTAGTACTTTTTGATACCTTTATTTTGACAGTAAATTCGAAATATTTGGATAAGAAATAAGCGAGTTATGATGGTTTTCGTGGGACTTCTCAAACTTTTATTTTCTGAAAACGTGTTCTTGATGTGTTCTTGAACTTTTATTGTTGCAGGCTTTGTTGGGGATCAACGGGTGATCGTTGCTGCGTTTAAGTATTGTGAGTATGAAGTTGGGATGAGTTTTGATACTTCGTTTCGTGTTGATGGCCCTTGGGTGCATTAGAAGTCGTAGGAAAAGTTTTGGTGTTAAATTATCGTGTTCACGGGTTGTGTTACGTTGTTTGTGATGCGTAGTTGTTTTGGGGCGTTTGTTTGAGTTTGAATCAGTGTCATAGCATCCTAGGATGGGTCTTGAGGAGTTGGTTCACGGTCTTTATGATCGAGTGAGTAGGATTAAGTCACAAGTGTAGGGAATTCCGTTTGTTCACAATTCCAGTAGGTACACTGACCCGAAGCCGGACCGGGGTCCGTGCCCTTTTTCCTTTGAAATGCGAAATTACAGCATCTACCCGGACCCGTACCCGGACCCTTACACAGGGTCCGTGTATTCCTTAAAAAAAATTTAAATTAAATTTTAGGGATTATTTTGGGGTTTGATGTCATGATTTAGTATGATGATTAAACAAGTTCGAGTCCCGAGAGATTTAGAATGTCATAAGGAAATTTGTCATTTTTGGGAGTGAGCATGACTATACGTCTAAGTTATGCAAGATATGTATTCGAACTCATGTTAGTATGTGCATTAGTGGCCCCAAGCGAGATCCAACAAATCCCTCAACGCCAAGTAAGTATGTTTGACGTGCAAAAGAAAATATTTTAAGTTTTTGAAATATGCTAAATGTCTTGTGACAAATTATGAACGTGTTTGGAAGCCGTAGAATGTGTCCGGGGACCTCTTCAACTATGAACGGGTTTGGAAGTCGGTGAACGTTGCCGAGGATCTCTCCACCCCGGTAAAGCATGACCGGGTTAAGATCAGGATTGGAAAGCGGTAAAGCATTACCAGGGACCAATCCACCCGGTAAAGCATGACCGGGGATCTCATATGTGTGGCAGTGGATTTTCCCTGTCAGCCCAGTACCGTTGTTTTGTTTGATCAGGCGCATTTATGTATGGGTCACTTGGTTTGAAACATATCTCTACGCAAAATGATGTTATGCATGCTCAAGTATGTATGATGCAAGTATGTTTAAGAAAAGTTTTATGATGATGGAACGTCTATGTTTATGCTACTACGTTCAAGTTTTAAGTATGTAAGCTGTACTTTAAAGATGCATGTGGTTTTATTATGTAGTACTTGCTATCTCCAGTTTATACATATTTAGTCTTTAGACTCACTAGACTTGATCGATTAATGTGAGGATGACTTTGAGGAGACGAGGGGTCGGGACCAAAAAGCCGGCTTAAACTGCGCAGGAGGCTAAACCCGAGGACCGCCCATGTTTTAAGATTTTATGCATGATGATTTTAGTACTCTGATTTCACGTTATGGTTTACGATGTTTAAACAAGGGTTTTTCTTAGGCAAACTTTATTTGTGATCTCTTTTATTGAAAATATTTTGGATGAACAGTTTATTGATTATCGAAATTTGAAAGTTTATTTTGTATTTAAGAAAATTTTTATTTTTCCGCAAATTTTAAATATTTTAAAAGTACGGTACGTTACAGACAAGGTTAGAGTTGGTGAAGGACTATGATTGTGATATCAACTATCATCCGGCAAAAGCCAACATAGTCACTGATGCCTTGAGTAGGAAACCAGGAGATATGTCGCAACTGTTGATACAGAAACCTCTCCAGCTAGAGATTCAAAGATTCGATCTCGAGGTCTATCCTAGGGGCAGAGCTCCCAAATTATCTGCCTTAACAGTGTAATCCACTTTGATAGACCATATCTGTAGTGGACAGTCATCTGATGAGCAGTTACAGAAATGGTGATCGAGAGACGAATCTATGGGTCGTAAGCTTTATACAGTGAGTGATGGGATTCTAAGGTATAGAGGAAGGATTTGAGTGCCTAAGGATGATTCGATTCGAGGAGATATATTATCAAAAGCTCATACAACACCATATTCCATTCATCCATGTGGCACCAAGATGTATAAAGATTTTCAGATGCTTTATTGGCAACCAGGAATGAAATGAGACACTCGACGAATTGTATCCTAATGTCTAACCTGGGAGCAGGTGAAAGAAAAATATCAAAGACCCACAAGGATGCTCAAACCTATTCTATCTCCGAGTGGAAATGGGATAATATTTCCAATGATTTCATAGTCGGTTTCCCAAGATCAGTGAGAGGATCTAACACTATTTGGGTAATCACTGATCGTCTTACCAAATCAAGGCACTTCTTGCCAATGAAGATGACCTTTTCTATGGCAGAGTATGCAGAATTTTATGTCTGGTAGATAGTCAGATTACATGGGATCCCAGTTACCATCGTATCTGACAGAGACCCGAGATTCAAGTCGTCTTTTTGGAAGAGTTTGCATTCCGCAATGGGGACGAAATTGCTATTCAGTACAACATTTCATCCTCGGACAGATGATCAATGTAAGAGGGTGATACAGGTTTTGGATGAAATCCTCATTTATTCGAAGAACCAGAAGGAGCATAGCCAGCATCAGCGTGCATGTTACTATAGAAAATTCATTCAAGGATTTTCTTCTATTGCAGTGCCACTCACCTTGTTCATGAATAAGAATGCCAGGTTTTTATGGAGTGTTGACTGTCAGAAGAGCTTCGACACTTAGAAGAAAGCTCTTATAACAGCGCCTTTGTTAGCCATGCCATCAAAAGGCCAAGCAAATTTGTGTTGTACACCGATTCTTTTAAGCTCGGATTAGGCACCATATTGATGCCTGTTGCGACTTTGATTGTTGCACTCCCAAGAGCAGGTTGTCCACAAGTAGTATAATTCGGTGAGTTCGAATATCGTATCCACAGAGAAGGTAAGGTAATTACAAGTCCACTACAATGTCTTTTTTTTCTTTTAATGGTTTGAATCGTTAATTGGTAATTTTTAATTGTTCGAATTTTAATTTAAGTAGTTGAGATTAAAGGATCCATTCTTGATATTTTAATAAAGTTAACATTAATGAACAAATTTGAAATCCACTTAATCAAATGGTTCCAATATATATTAAATAATCATATTTATATTATGTTATATATTATTATCTTATAAGTATATAATATATACCAAAACATGAAAAAATTGTTAAGTATTTATTGTGCTATATATATATTTGTAAACAGTAAATCAAGGTTCCCACTTTAAATGGTTGGTAAAACCAAACAAACATTTAAATAGTACCAAGAAATTAATATTATGATATTAATATATAAAAATCAAGGCATCCACTTTAAATGGTTGGTAAAACAAAAAAAACATTTAAATGGTACCAATAAATTAATATTATGATAAATTTATATATAATAAATCAAGGACATCCACTTTAAATGGTTGGTAAAACAAAACTAACATTTAAATGGTTCCAAGAAATTAATAATATGATATATTCATATATAATAAATCAAGGCATCCACTTTAAATGGTTGGTAATACCAAACTACCATTTAAATGGTTCCAAGAATTTAGTGTAACATATAGCAACAATAAATCAAAACTCCCACTTATAAGTAGGGTATAATAATACTTAAAGAAATAAATACAATATAAATAATAAATAATGATTAAATAATATAAAACATAGATTCTTACCTTTTAATAACCTTATTATCATGCCAAGAGTTTCACCTTTTCATCTCAAATTTGGGAAGTTAGCTACTCATTATTCAAAGTGTAAAACTTTGAATATGAATTAACCATGCTAATTACATTTAAATGAAGAAATAAAGGAAAAACAAAGAGAGAAATATTATAAACGCAAAGGTTTGTTCATAAAATGAGGGATATATCAATACATTACAATGCACCCCTATTTATAGCCAAATTTGGGGAGACAATCACAAATAAAATATTATTTTTTTACACAAAAATCTTCATTGGTGTTCCAAGAAATTATATTTTAATACACATCCCTTTTGAAAATTTTCTCATCCGAATTTTATTCTCCATATAAAACAAAACATGTAGATATCTAAGTTGTTTGAATTCTGGCATTTTTTTTTAACCATTTGACCAAGTAATTTGATAGATATGGTCAAAATGCTAGAGCATGGTAAAACTGCCACTTCTTTGGTAACTTTATTTGTTGTTTAACTTGATCCCACTTGTGAGAAGATTTTTATCTCATGCTTGCCACCAATATTGTAGATATTAACACCAACTTTCTACAGGTCCAAGAATCATCTTATAATCCCATTTGCAACGCTAAGGTTATTATTGTTTTATCGAACCTATAAAAATTAGTAAAAACTTATAATTACACAACAACTTATTTTTTATAAAATTTATTATAAAACATATAATATTTAAACATTTAATAAAATAAAAACTATAAATTTATATTATAAAACATTTAATTAATATACAATTTTTATGTTTATCACACCCCCCAACCAGGTTATTGCTAGTCCCTAGCAATTTAAGCGTTAATAGCAACACAAAACATATTGACTAATTTAAATAGGAAATGTAATCGGAACTATCCAAGTGTTTAAATTAAATTTTAAAAATTTCAAAGTTATATCAAGAGCATTATAATTATAATTTATGAAATAATCAGAACTGATCAATTCAAAGCTTATTTTCAGATAGTTAAATGTGCATGGCCTTCAGAAAGTCCTAGTAAGAGTCTCAACTCCATATCCTCGCAGGTTAATAAATGTTTCAATTTATGGGAACGATTTCTCTCATGGAGTTGGAGTACAGATAAATGCTCAGAAAATGGTTTACAGAATGCAGACAGACAAACGAGCCAAACTAATCAAAAGATAGGAAATCCATTGATTCAAAATCTAGTTGTTCTTATAATATATTTTTTTCCTGATGTTTTTTTTAACTCATAGAATCAGACTAAGTTTATGCTTCTTGACCACATATTTATTTATTTTGTAAAATAAATTTCTCTCTTTTTTTTCTTTTTTTTTTAATTTTTATGAGAGATAATTGGGTCGTAGCATATAACTTAAAAATTACATAGATCTTCAACATCTTTCTATTTTTTTTTCAGGAAATATCATTTTTTTTTTCAAAATAAGAACTCAAGATCTAAACAATAAATAGCCTCTCTGATGATCAATAAAGGCTCGCAAGCTGTTTTCTCAATACTCTCCACTCACTCACAAAATATGTGTGAGTTTAAAAATTTTAGGCATTCTTCTCAGGTATATCTTGGACCATATACTTTAATAACTGATTTTATCACAATGGTTAATCATTCAAAAAGATTTCATAAATCATATTTTAATAGTGATCAGAATATTAAAATTGACTTTTTTTCAAATAAAAATTTAAACATCCTTAGATAGATTAATACATTTTCTAATTTAAACCTTTCAAACATGTAATGTGATGATATTTTTGCAAAAATTACTAAGATACAAACAATAAACACAGTTTTATTTTAAAATAACATTTTTAACTTTTTTATTTTGAAAGTTTTTTTTCTTTAAACAATTTGTTCTCCCCCAAATCAGAATATGACATTGTCCCTCATGTCAAAATAACTATTAATAAAGAGTACATAATGAAAGAGATATCACCTGTAATTTTATTGAAGATAACAAACTGAAACAAATGCAAACCAATCCAAGACTTTTGAATCAATGCTCCAACTTTCTTTTCTTACTGCTTAATTGCGACCAATTGATCTTTGTTATCATCGGATCAGCCTTATAAAAAAAAGCTTCTAAATCATCAATTAATTGGTCAGTAGTCGAAGCAGAGATGAGCATCCTTCGTGAATTTTCTGAAATGAAATTCTGTTACACAGCTTTACCATGAAATGTCAACAAACTGTCATAATAATTATTGATATTCAACAAGCCCACAAGTTTATTATGGATATTAAGTTGTGCCCAATATACAGTGTGAAAGATTTTTTCTAATGTACCAAAACCACCTGGTAGTGCGATAAAAGCATCAGAATTTTCAATCATGTTCGTGATTCTTTCATACATAGAAGAAACTTTTAATTCCTCCCCAATCGTAACACATGTAATATTTCCTTCATCTAAAGCTTTAGGAATAATACTCAAAACCTGAGTACCTCAAAGATGAGCAGATGTCGAAACAGATCTCATTAACCCAATATTATCTCCCCCATATACCAAGTGATTTTTTTTCTCAGCCAATATATTTCCAAGATTATTCACTGCTTCTACAAACAGTTCATTTTTTCCAGAACTCGACCCACAAAATACACAAATATTTTTCAATATTTGTGCAGAGAATCCAGCCATGTTTTTACTTTCTTTTTGGTCTGCGAAAATTGAGAGTAAGATGAGAGATTTTATGGGGGTAATATGTTATCATGACAAAACTATGGGTTACAGCTGTAAGCATAATAAACAGTAAAAACAATAATGACACACATGCATATAAACAGTAGTGTGATTGTGGCTCACAATTTTCCTCTGGTTTTACGTCCAGAAACGGCTTCAACGCCTTCTATGAGTCGAGGATATGCTTCCCATCCAATTTTCTTATAATTTGGAAAACAGGGTCTTTTTTAGTCAGATTCTTAAGACTATGACGCTCGTCTTTGAATTATTTCCATAAACGGAGAAGTTCAATATGCACGTGTCCACTAGAATGCGTCTCAAGAGTCAATAAGATGTTATCTAAAGACTATTTACTCAGTCCATTCTTAATGAAACCAATTTTATCTTCTCTGTTATTGGAAACATATCCAAAGATCTGCATCGTTTGTCACAAGTCCATCTTGCACACTTATGACAAACCCCTAACCTTTTGGCCTTTCGTTTTTTCGTATAAGTGCTTTTTCCTAATCCAGGCAAATACCGAATGAGCAATGATTGTGGGACTTCTCCTCCTAATCGGACCTTAGCTTCTATTACAAGACGAATATCTTCTGGAATTCCTTTTTGCATTAGCAATCTCAATCTTTTGCATCTACCTACATAAGTTTTTCTTAGAACATTTTCAGAAACAGAAGGAAAATATTTACAAATTTTCGAGAGAATTTCATCCATTTTGAAAAGAAAAGAAATGATTTATTTTTTTTAAATATTTTGTATCAGCAATTGTGGGAAACTGATTTAACAGACTATGAGAGTCACAGGAATACCGTTATCCGCCATTTAACCGGGAAAATAAAAAGATTAAGGAAACCTGAAATAAAAACATACAAAATTAAATGCAACATAAAAATTTAAGGATCGGAAAGGGAAATAAACTCTTCTTGAAAGATTTCATTTTCTAAAAATGGTTTAAGCCTTTGTCCATTTACTTTAAAAACATCGCCATTTTTAGGATTTTCAATATCCATAGCTCCATAAGGATACACCTGCTTTACAACATATGGGCATGTCCATCTTGTTGGTAATTTTCCTGGGAATATGTGAAGTCGAGAATTATAAAGCAAAACTTTTTTACCAATCTCAAAAGATTTTCTAAGAATTTTTTTATCATGAAATGATTTGATATTTTCTTTATAAATCCTTGAATTCTCATACGCAACATTTGTAAGTTCATCAAGTTCATTAAGTTGCAATTTGCCCAATTTTTTGCAATCATCCATGCTTGAATTAAAAGTTTTGATCGTCCAATAAGCTTTATGTTCCAATTCCACATGCAAATGACAATGTTTTCTGTAAACCAACCTATAGGGAGACATATTCAATGATGTTTTAAAAGCTGTTCGATATGCCCAAAATGCATCATTAAGTCGCAGAGACCAATCTTTTCTATTTGAGTTAACAGTTTTTTTCAAAATTTTCTTTATCTCCCTATTAGCTAATTCAATTTGTCTATTTGTTTGAGGATGATAAGGAATAGTTACTTTGTGAGTAATACCATATTTTTTCATTAATGAAGCAAATGGTTTATTAACAAAGTGAGTTCCCCCATCACTTATCATGGCTCGAGGAATTCTAAATCTACTAAAAATATTTTCTTTCAAAAATTTAATGACGTTTTTATGATCATTTGTTCAACATGGAATTGCCTCTATCTATTTGGAAACATAATCAACTGAAACTAAAATATACAAGTATCCAAACGACGGTGGAAAAGGTCCAATAAAATCAATTCTCCAACAGTCAAAGATTTCCATTTCAATGATAGGATTCAAAGGCATCATGTTTCTTTTTGAAATCGCACCCAATTTTTGAAAGTTTTCACAGATCTTGCAGATTTCGTGGGTGTCTTTAAACAAAGTGGGCCAATAAAATCCACACTGCAAGATTTTTGCAGCCGTTTCTTTGAAGAAAAATGTCCTCCGCATGCTTTTGAATGACAAAATTTAATGACACTACTTACCTCTTTTTTGGGTATGCAACGTCGAAAAATTTGATCTGGACAATACTTGAACAGATACGGATCATCCCAATAAAAGTTTTTTACCTCATTCAAAAATTTTCTTTTATCTTGGGAACTCCATTGCAGTGGCATTTTTCCTGTCACAAGAAAATTTACTATGTTAGCAAACCAAGGTATAGTAGTAACTGAAAATAGATGTTCATCAGGAAAATTATCGTTAATTTGGGTCATTTCACAAGATGATCATGTTACTAGTCTCGATAAATGATCGACTACGACATTCTCGGTTCCTTTTTTATCTTTGATCACAATGTCAAATTCTTGGAGCAACAAAATCCATCGTATCAGTCGTGGCTTGGCATCCTGTTTGGTCAACAAAATCTAATAGCAGAATGATCAGTAAACACAATAGTCGTTGATCCAATCAAATAAGAACGAAATTTATCTAATGCAAATATTACAGCAAGTAGTTTTTTTTCAGTTGTGGAGTAATTCATTTGAGCATTGTTTAAAGTTCTACTTGCATAATATATCACGTAAGGCTTACCGTTTCTTCTTTGACCCAGTACTGCACCGACTGCATAATCACTCGCGTCGCACATGATTTCAAATGGTAAAGACCAATCAGGAGGTTGCAAGACAGTAGCAGATGTTAAATGTCGAACGATTTTATCAAAAGCATTTTGACATTCTTGACTCCACTCAAATGCAGTGTCTTTTGTTAAGAGGTTACAAATGCGTTTAGAGATTGAACTAAAGTCCTTTATATACCTTCTATAAAATCCAGCATGTCCCAAAAATGAGCGAATTTTTTAATGGTTTTTGGAGGGGGTAAATTGGCAATGACATCAACTTTGCTTTATCAACTTCAATTCCATGAGATGACACGACATGTCCCAAAACAATCCCAGAAGTAATCATGTAATGACATTTCTTCCAATTTAAAATAAGAACTTTTTCCTCGCATCTTTTTAAAACTTTTTTCAAATTTTCAAGACAATTATCAAATGTATTCCCAAAAATAGTTAAATCATCCATAAAAAATCTCCAAAAAATTTTCAACCATGTCGCTAAAAATGCTTAGCATACATCTTTGAAATGTAGTTGGGGTATTGCATAATCCAAATGGCATCCTTCTAAATGCAAATGTCCCAAAAGGACATGTGAATGTAGTTTTATCTTGATCTTCTAGTGCAATGGGAATTTGATAATAGCCTGAATATCCATCAAGAAAACAGTAGTATGGATGACCTGCTACTCTTTCTAAAATTTGATCCAAAAATGATAATGTTAAATGATCTTTTCTAGTGGCGTCATTTAATTTTCTATAATCAATACACATCCGCCAACTAGATGGGACTCGACTTGTTAATAATTCACCTTTTTCATTTATTATCACTGTGATGCCAGATTTTTGTGGAACTACTTGTGTTGGGTTTACCCACTTACTATCAGAAATAGGGTATATAATCCCAACATCAAGTAGTTTGAGAACTTCAGTTTTTACAACATCTTTCATGTGTGTATTTAATCTCCTTTGAAGTTGTTGAGATGTTTTTGCATTTTCTTCTAAGTGAATTTTGTGAGTGCAAATTAGTGGATTAATTCCCTTGAGATCTTTTAGTGTCCAACCAACTGCATTTTTATGTCTTTTAAACATATCAACTAATTTACCTTCTTGATCACTTGCTAGTTTGGAAGAAATTACCACCGGATATGTTTCATCTTCTCCAAGAAATGCATACTTCAATTCTTCTGGCAAGGGTTTTAACTCCAATATGGGTGGTTCATCGTTGTTCTCATATTTTGACTCAAATTCTTTCTCTGATCCTGGTAACGAGTGATACCTGATAAAATCATCAAGATCAATTTCAATATTTTCTTTAACAATTTCAATTGAAAAAATATCTAATTGATCACGAGTACTCCCTTCTTGAATGTTTTTTTCCACAAGAGTTTCAATAAGATTTTCATCTTCACTTTCATCTCCTTTGTCATGTGGTTTCTTACAAAGATTAAAAACATTAAGCTCCAAGGTCATGTTACTAAATGACAACTTCATTATTCCATTCCTGCAATTTATAAGAGCATTAGAAGTTGCTAAAAATGGACGACCCAGAATTACAGGAATTGCATTACAAGCTTCGATAGGTTGTGTATCTAAAACTATGAAATCGACAGGATATACAAAGTTATCAACATGGACCAACACGTCTTCTACCATACCTCTTTGCACTTTAACAGATCTATCGGCAAGTAAAAGTGTTACCGAAGTAGATTTTAACTCACCTAGATTGAGTTCTTGATAAACTGAATATCGAAGTAAATTCACACTAGCTCCAAGATCAAGCAAGGCTTTCTTAATCTTTCGTTCTCCAATAATACATGAAATAGTAGGACAATCAGGGTCTTTGTATTTCAAAGTATTATTTTTTTGAATGATTGCACTTACTTGTTCGGCTAAAAATTCCTTCTTTTTCACATTCAATTTTCTTTTCATAGTGCACAAGTCTTTAAAAAATTTGGCATATGATGGTACCTGTTTTATTGCATCTAATAAAGGAATATTAATTTTTACTTGTTTAAAAATATCATATATATCAGAATTCAAATTTGATTTTTTTGTATTTTTCAATGCATGAGGAAATGATGGTGACACTGTCTGTTGAAACTCCTCTCCGCAAGTTATGGGTTCCACTTCCTTACCCTTTGGAGTTGATTTATCATCATCTTCACAAGGTTCAAGAATGGATTTTTCCACAACCTTACCACTTCGAAGGGTAATAACAGATTTTATTTGATCCATCGGTTGAGTTCCAGAAGTTCCAGTTTGTGAATGATGATCCTTGGGATTAGGCTGTGGTTGTAAAGGAAATTTATCTTTTTCATTAACATTAAGTGCAGATGCAAATTTAGCAAGAGTATCTTTCAAATCTGTCATGGTTTGAGCAATTTGAGTATTGATAGACTCTTGCTTTGAAATGAAAGAATTCAATATATCTTCCAAGTTCCTTTTAGGTGGAGGAACATAAGGTGCATAATTTTGAAAATTTTGTTGATTTTGAAAATGTGGTTGTGAAAATTGTGCAGCATTATCATTCCTCCAACTAAAATTTGGATGATTTCGCCAACCTGGATTGTAATTTTGAGAAAATGGTTTAAAATTTGGCCTTATGAAATTGTTCAAAACATTGGCTTGTTCATGGAGACATTCTTTAAAAGAGGGCAAAGTGGGACAATCTTTTGTAAAATGATCACTTGTATCACAGATGTGACACGCAATTTCTTGAACATATTTTAATTGTCCATTCTTTTTCAATTCAAGTGCCTCAACTTTTCTTGCCAAAGAGTTAAATCTAGCTTCGAGATCATGTTCATTTTCGAGGGTGTACATACCTCCACCAGATGTGGGAGATTGAATCTTGTTTGATGGTTCGATTGTACCTATAGTGTCCCAATTTTGAGCATTTTCAGCTAATGAATCGAGATACTCAATTGCCTCGTTTGGATCTTTATCTTCAAAAGTTTCATTACACATAAATTCAAACATTTGCCAATCTTTAGGTATTAAACCTTCATAAAATTGAGAAACAACTCTCCAAATTTCAAAACCATGATGTGGACAAAGATTAAGCAATTCTTTGTAACTATCCCAACACTGATAAAAAGTTTCTCCTTGTTTTTGAGTGAAAGTGATGATTTGTCTTTTGAAAGAATTTGTTCTATGAGATAGAAAAAACTTTTTCAAAAATTGTTGTTGCAATTCATCCCAAGTTCGAATAGATCCCGATCAAAGATTTTATTGCCAAGTTTTAGCTTTATCTTTTAAAGAAAAAGAAAAAAGCTTAAGTCGAATGGTGTTCATGCTACAATTTAGATCATTATATGTGTTGCACACTTCTTCAAACTCTCGTAAATGCATGTATGGATTTTCAGAATCTAAGGCATGAAATTTGGGTAAAAGTTGGATAATACCAGGCTTAAAATTGAAATGAGATGCATCAGGGGGAAAACTAGACATGAAGGTGCACTAGTACGTGTAGGATTCATGTGATCTCTAAGTCTTCTTCGTCTATCATGATCATGTTGAGATTGAATTTAATCTTCATTTTCTTGGATGTGTTCTTCCGCCATGTTTTGTAAAAATAAAGGGTTATTTCGAATGAGTCGATCACTAAGTGTACGTGACCAAATGCCAATGCAAATGCAAAAGAATAAAACACACAAAAGCAATAAAAATTCAAATAAAGAAAAAAAACTATAAACAAAATTTAATAGACTTGAAATTAAATTTTACTTCCCCGGCAACGGCGCCAAAAACATGTAGCGACTTTGATTATTACACTCCCAAGAGCAGGCTGCCCACAAGTAGTATAATTCGGTGAGTCCGAATATCGTATCCACAGGGAAGCTAAGGTAATTACAAGTCCACTACAATGTCTTTTTTTTCTTTTAATGGTTTGAATCGTTAATTAGTAATTTTTAATTGTTCGAATTTTAATTTAAGTTGTTGAGATTAAAGGATCCATTCTTGATATTTTAATAAAGTTAACATTAATGAACATAATTGAAATCCACTTAATAAAATTGTTCCAATATGTATTAAATAATCATATTTATATTATGTTATATATTATTATCTTATAAGTATATAATATATACCAAAACTTGTAAATGTTGTTAAGTATATATTGGGCTATATATATTTGTAAACACTAAATCAAGGTTCCCACTTTAAATTGTTGGTAAAAACCATACAAACATTTAAATGGTACCAAGAAATTAATATTATGATATTAATATATAATAAATCAAGGCATCCACTTTAAATAGTTGGTAAAACCAAACAAACATTTAAATAGTACTAAGAAATTAATATTATGATATATTCATATATAATAAATCAAGACATCCACTTTAAATGGTTGGTAAAACAAAACTAACATTTAAATGGTTCCAAGAAATTAATAATATGATATATTCATATATAATAAATCAGGCATCCACTTTAAATGGTTGGTAATACAAAACTAACATTTAAATGGTTTCAAGAATTTAGTGTAACATATAGCAACAATAAATCAAAACTCCCACTTATAAGTAGGGTATAATAATACTTAAAGAAATAAATATAACATAAACAATAAATAGTGATTAAATAATAAAAAACATTGATTCTTACCTTTTAATAACCTTATTATCATGCCAAGAGTTTCACCTTTTCATCTCAACTTTGGAAAGTTAGCTACTCATTATTAAAATTGTAAAACTTTGAATATGAATTTAACATGCTAATTATATTTAAATGAAGAAATAAAGAAAAACAAAGAGAGAAATATTATGAACTCAAAGGTTTGTTCATAAAATGAGGGATATCTCAATACATTTCAATGTACCCCTATTTATAGCCAAATTTGGGGAGACAACCACAAATAAAATATTATTTTTTTACACAAAAGTCTTCATTAATGTTCCAAGAAATTATATTTTAATACACATCACTTTTGAAAATCTTCCCATCCGAATTTTCTTCTCCACATAAAACAAAACATGTAGACATCTGAGTTGTTTGAATTGTGGTAATTTTTTTTAATCCATTTGACCAAGTAATTTGAGAGATATGGTCAAAATGCTAGAGCATGATAAAACTGCCACTTCTTTTGTAACTTTATTTGTTGCTTAATTTGATCCTACTTGTGAGAAGATTTTTATCTCATTCTTGCCACCAATATTGTAGATATTAACATCAACTTTCTACAGGTCCAAGAATCATCTTAATCCCATTGGCAACGCCAAGGTTATTCTTGTTTTATCGAACCTGTAAAAAATAGTAAAAACTAATAATTACACAACAACTTATTTTTTATACAATTTATTATAAAACATATAATATTTAAACATTTAACAAAACAAAAACTTTAAATTTATATTTGAAAACATTTAATTAATATACAATTTTTAAGTTTATCAATGCAGCATGACTGAGTCATCACGTATGCCTCCAGACAGTTAAAGGTGCTTGAAAAGAATTATCCGACTCATAATATGGACTTAGCTGTCGTGGTTTTTTCCTTGAAGATATGTAGACACTAATTGTATGATGAGAAGGGCCAGTTATTTATTGATCACAAGAGTATCAAATATTACTTTACTCAGAAAGAATTGAACATGCGATAGATACGGTGGCTAGAGTTGGTGAAAGATTATAAACGCGGCATCAGCTATCACATGGGAAAGCCCAATGTAGTCGGTGATGCCTTGAGTAGGAAAGAATGAGTTAAAACACAACTGTTGGTACAAAGACCTCTTCATCTAGAGATGCAGATATTCGATCTCGAGGTCTATTATAGGGACAGAGCTCCTAGATTATCCACATTGACAGTAGAACCCACTTTGATGGATCCTATTCGTAGTGGACAGACATCTGATGAGCACTTGCAGAAATGGCGATCTAGGGATGAATCTAAGGGCCTTAAGCTTTATACAGTAAGCGATGAGATCATAAGTTATAGAGGAAGGATTTGGGTGCCGAGAGATGATTCAATTCAAGGAGATATATTGTCAGAAACGCATACATCACCATATTCCATTCATTTAGGAGGCAACAAGATGTATAAAACTTGCTGATGCTATATTGGTGGCCAAGAATGAAATGGAATTCCAGCTACCATCGTATCTGACTGAGACCCGTGGTTTGCGTCGTCCTTTTGGAAGAGTTTGCATTCCGCAATGGGGAAAAACTGCTATTCATTACAACATTCCACTCTCAGACAGATGGTCAGTCCGATAGGGTTGTACATATTGTAGAAAAACTACTGTGAGCATGTGCGATCGATTTTCATGGGAATCAGGAATTGAAGTTACCTCTTGTAGAGTTCACGTATAACAACAGTTTCCAGTCATCTATAGGTATGGCTCCCTACGAGGAATTATATGGATAGAAGTGCAGATCGCCTATTCACTAGGATGAAGTCGGCGAGAGAACAGAGCTTGGTCCAAAGATTGTTCAGTAGACTATAGACTTAGTAGCCAAAATCGGAGACAGGATTAAGACAGCTCAGAATCTTCAGAAGAGATATGCTGACAAGAGAAGGAGGGACTTCGAATTTGCCGTAGAAGACCACGTCTTCAAAAAAATAACACCTATGAATGGTGTTATGAGATTTGGGAAAAAGGAAAGTTGATTTCAAGATTCATAGGACCATTCGAAATTCTTGAGAAGGTGGGAACACTAGTTTACTGTGTAGCACCGCCTCAGAATCTGGCATGTGTACACAATGTGTTCCACATTTCGATTCTAAGGAAGTACATGACAAATCCTTCACATGTACTAAGGTTTGAGCCATTTCAGCTATCTCCGAACCTGTCATACGAGGAGAAGCCTATTCAGATTTTAGACCGACGGGAGAGGAAACTACGGAACAAGGTTACTAAGTTGATCAAGGTCAAGTGGCTGAACCATTTTGACGAGGAAGCTACTTCGGAGACCGAAGCCAATATGAGGACCGATACCCAGAGTTTTTTGGTGAGCCTTAATTTCGAGGACAAAATTTATTTAAATAGGGGAGGAACTGTATTACCCAAAAGCTTGCACATGTAAACCCCATGCATGATTGAATTAACTTATTTATTAAGTTAATAATCTAAGTAATGCATGTTATGTTTTAAATTATTTTAAATGCATATATATTTATTTTATTTTGCAATTTAAAATGTTTTCTCGAGTTTTAGTTTTTAAGACGAATGTTCGATACCGAACCGATTAACGAGATCGCTGACGATTAAGATGTTGAAAATTTAAGTAATATTGTTATTTTTATTTTAAGCCGAGAAATTAAGTATTTTAAATTTTAAATTTTTAGCATTTTTAAGGCTAAATTTAATTTATCGAGTTAAATAAAAACGTTAAGTATTTTAATTAAGAAAATTCGAAAATAAGGGTTTTAAATATGTCCACTCGATCTAAAATTGCTAAGCCCCTATCTTCCCTACTCATGAAAGATGTTCCATTTGATATCAATTCTGACTGTTTGCAGGCATATGAGAACCTAAAGGAGCGCTTGGTGACAGTTCCTATGCGAGGTAATGTGCGACGCTAGTGATACGGCGCTTGGTACTGTTCTAGGCCAAAGGTGGAACAAGATATTTCACACTATATACTATGCGAGTAAGACTTAATTTAGATGAAGCACAATTAAATTATGCAACAACTGAAAATGAATTACTTGCAGTAGTATGTGCACTTGATAAATTCCATTCATACCTTGTTTTGTCAAAAGTCATTGTGTTTACTAACCACTCCGCACTTAAATATTTGCTTGCTAAGAAAGAGGCCAAACCACGATTGCATATGTGGATTTTACTTTTCCATTGTTTGATCCCGAAATAAAGAAAAAAAGTGTAGAGAATGTAGTAGCTGATCATTTTTCTAGGCCTGAGCATGTTAGCAAAAATTGTGAAAATGATGAGATAGATAATTGGTTTACAGATGAACAGCTATTAAAGGTGAAAAATTGTCTATGGTTTGCGGATTTTGCTAATTTTCTTGTTATAGGCTCACCACCCCCCCCCCCCCCACCCCCACACCAAATTTAATATTTCACCAAAGAAAAAAAATTCTTTTCGGACGTGAAATATTATTTTGGGAAGGAACCCTTCCTTTTCAAAATATGTGCAGATGACATGATAAGGAGATGTATAACGGAGGAAGAGATGAGATTAATTCTTAGCCACTGTCATGACCGCGAGGTAGGTGGTCATTTTGGACCAGCACGAACGACATCTAAGGTACTTCAATGTGGCTTTTATTTGCCAACTCTATTTAAAGATGCACGTTCACTTTTCCTCTCTTGTGATAGATGCCAGCACACAGGTTACATTTCAAATCTCCATGAGATGCCTTTAGATAATATTATCGAGTGCGAAGTCTTTGATGTTTGGAGGATAGATTTCATGGGACCGTTTCCAACTTATTTTACTGAAAAAATACATTTCGGTTGCGGTTGACTATGTTTCCAAATGGGTTGAGGCGGAATCATATGCCACGATTGATGTTCATGTGGTGCTGAAATTTTTAAAGAAACATTTTCAACGGATTTGGAACACCACGAGCAATCATTAGTGATGGTGGCACCCATTTTTGCAATAAAATTTTTGAAAAACATTTGGACAAATATGGGGTCACTAATAAAATCTCCACTCCCTATCACCCCCAAACAAGTGGTCAATTTGAGTTGTCGAATCGCGAGATCAAGAGGATTCTTGAGAAGGTTGTAGGGATAAATTGAAAGGACTTGTCTTTGAGGTTAGATGACGCGCTTTGGGCGTATAGGACTACTTTTAAGACACCTATAGGCACGACACCGTATAGGCTACTTTTTGGAAAAGCGTGTCATTTACTAATTGAGTTAGAACATAGAGTTTATTGGGCAACAAAAGCACTGAATCTTGATTTTTCTTTTACATGTGAACACAAGTTGTTGTAGTTGGACCAATTGGAAGAATTCAAGGGTCAAGCCTATGACCTGGAGTTGACCTACATGGAGCGTACAAAGCAAGCACACGACAAGCGCATTACACCGAGGGAATTCAAAAAAGGTTAAGCGGTGCTACTGTACAACTCCAGGTTGCGCTTATTTCCTGGCAAGCTCAAGTCAAAGTGGACGGGCCCTTACATGATCACCAAGGTGCTCCCCTTGGGAGCCATAACTTTGAGATATGGAAAAAATGAGCCGTTCACAATCAATGCTCAACGATTGAAGCACTATTTGGGTGGCACAGTAAAGCCACAAATTGGAAGTCCCTCGATTCCAAAATAATCGGCGCAGAGAGTAACCTATAGTCTAGCTCTCGACTATAAATCGAGAACTAATTTATTTCCACTCCGACTCGTTTTTCTTTTTTACTTTTATTTAGTTTAGTATTTAAACTAGATGTTGGCTGTTTTTATTTTGTTTGTTAAAATAAATAAATAATTTTTTTAAGAAGTCAGAAGTAGAGGAGCTCGCGCAGGGCGGTACTTTTCAACCGCCCCAACGCACCTCACTGGCACTACGGGGATAGAGAGCTTAGCACTAGGGAAATATCATTTGACCGCCCCAGTGCGCCATATGATTTTTCGACAGAGGACATCGCGCTAAGGCAGGTATATTTTGACAGCCTAGCGCGCCGCGTTATAAAGTCTCCCCTTATCTTTTTTCTCTCACTCAGCGCACACAACCAAACCCTCCCTTTGATTTTTCTGCACAAATTCGTCCCCATAATCCATATCTCCCTCTCGATTTTCAAGTACTCGATTTTCTACGTTCCCACGTCATTCAAGCACGCCGGTGACTCCGCTCCCCTTTCAGAATTTGCAAAGCACTTGTCGTGGTTAGCTCATCTCGCCTAGCTTCGCATTCAACCATAGCTCCCAAGAAATCTAAGGTAACACATGCCTCTTCATCCTCTTCGTCCGATAATAGAGGTAAATTTGTGAATGTGGAAGCCTAAAATCGGTATGAACACGCCAAAGTTCATAGGCGCCCCATTCCGGAGTGAGGTTTGTTTTCTCCGTTAGATCGTTACATATTTTGCAAGATATTGAGGAACGAGGATATGAGTCCTTTTGTGTTACACCAAAGGCTGTGGTGATTCCAATTGTGCGTGACCAACGCTGCCGATTGGACTGATGGAAAGGCTATAGTTTGGGGTAAGTTAATCTATTTTGACTCTGCCACCCTGAATGAATTGTTGGGTACCCCTATGTTTGTTGAATCTGCTTTAGAGGAGTTAATAGCCAACCTGGATTTTGAGTTAATTATGCAAACAATCTGCTAACCGGGGTGTTGGAAACTAAATTCCGGCGTTTGACAAAATATGAACCAACTGATACGCGCAATTATATTCAGCAACTGGACTTAACAACTGAAATCAGCTGATCTAATAAAGAAAACTGATCAGTTTGAAACCGATCAGTTGATACATTCAGCCGTATGCTTTTAAGCTAAGCATCCTTCAACTGAACATGTCTCGGGAAAGTACATTCAACCGACAAAGAGACATAGAAGACTGCAACTGAATATGAAACGCCGCACTTCAATCAATACAGCTTAGAACAACGCATTTCAGCTAAAGCAGTTAAGACGCCGCATTACAATAAATGAAGCAAACAATGCCCAAGAAATAATGAAGTGGCAATCAACGGATACAAAGATTCAAATATATCTCAAGTTAGCGTTGGAAGGGAAGCTTATAAATATGACAGAAGAACAGCTAAAGAAAAAAGAAGATAACTCTATTAAAAGCTTGCTGTTACTCTGCCAAAATCTTAGCTCACTCTTACTTGATTTATTCGTAGCAGTCAAGGCTACAATTTGAGCTCACTAGCACTTTGTAATAATCGTTAAATTAGATAGTGCTAAGATCAGTTACGCACTGAGAACATTTGTAATACTAAGAGTTTCAGGTTTTGGCAGTGATAAGTCCAAACTGAAGTGGGTCAGTACAAATCTTGTATTCGATCAAAGTCTTTTAGTGGAAATCCTATCCTTGAGATAGAAGGGGTGACGTAGGAGTAATTGAAATCTCCGAACATCCAGAAACAATCCTTGTGTATTTTATTTTAGTTTTGTATTCTATCTTTCAGTCAGTTACTTTCCGCAACTAATTTAGTTTAACTGATTGTCATTGACCAGCAACATTGCGAGAATCAGTTTGTCACCAAACTGAACTCAACATTCGAAAAGATCAGTTTTAATTGTGAGTGTTTATTCAACCCCCCCTTCTAAACACTCTTGATACGTTAATCGATCCTATCAAGTGGTATCAGAGCGGTTGAATCTTGTTCTTGAATACTTTTGATCTATAAACTTGCTAGCATGACTTCATTCAACAAAATTCCTATGTTCTCCAAAAAAGAATTTGATGATTGGAAAATTAGAATGCAGGCTCATTTAGCTGCACAAGATGATGACATGTGGTATGTCATAACCGATGGACCCATGAAGATTCTAAAAACAAATACAGCAGTTGCCATAACAGAAGGGGCACCACAAAGAATAGAAAAGCCCAGAGATGAATGGACAACTGAAGATAAAAGAAAAGCAGATCTTGATAATGTGGCTAAAGACATTCTGTACAAAACGCTGGACAAAATAACCTTCAGCAAACTAAAGATGTGTAAGACAACCAAAGAAATTTGGGAAAAGCTGATCCAGCTGTGGGAAGGAAATGATCAAACCAAAGAAAATAAACTTTCTGTTTCTGTTCAAAAGTTTGATAACATCAAAATGAAAGCAGGAGAATCAATGCACGAGTATGATGAAAGAGTAAGCAGTATCATCAATGAGTTAAATGCACTTGGAAAAGTGTATACCAACAAAGAGATTGCACTGAAGGTAATGAGAGGTCTTCCCAAGAAATGGGATGTCAAGACCATGGCAATGAGGGAGTCCAAAGATCTGAACCAGATTGAACTTCATGATCTGTTTGCTGATTTAAAGGCTTATGAATTTGAGCTGCAGACCAGAGAGGAGAACCATCTACCCATGCAAGCCACAACTGCTCTAGCTGCTGTCAGAACAGAACCAATCAATTCAGTCGAGAAATCTGCTGATCAGTTGAGCAGTGATGCTATGTCATTGTTCATCAAAAAATTTGGAAGGTTCATGAGAAAGAATCAAGGAAACTTCCAGAAGCCATACCAAAGGAACAGCTCCAAAGATGAATCAAATGTCTGCTACAACTGTGGCAAATCAGGTCACTTTATTGCTGATTGTTCTAAACTCAAGAAGGACTGTCAAGGCTCAACTGATAAAAGAAAGAAATCATATGAACACAAAAGAAGACCCAAGGAAGATAAGAAGTCCTTCAGAAAGAAACATGAGGTACTCTTAGCTGAAGAAAACAAATCTAAATGTGTAGAAACTGACAGTGAGGAGTCAGAACCAGAAAGCTCATGCAGCTCTAGTGATGATGAGGAAGTCAAGTGCTTGATGGCTAATGATGCAGAAGAAAACTCATCTAGCCAACAGGTATTTGATTTCAGCTCAACTGATTTCACACGAGAAGAACTCATTCTAACACTACATGACATGGTAAATGAGTATCAAAAGCTTGCATCATCATTTGAAAAAATCAAAGCAAAGCAAACTGATCCCACAGACAATAAAACCAAAACTGATGAATCAGTTGATGGGTTGAGTCTAAAAAGGGAAATTGCTGAGTTAAAAGCAGAGAGAAACAAAAATCAGTCATTAATCCAGAAGTTGATTCTTGAAAACTCAAAACAGACTGAGCTCATTCAGTCTTGGAACAAGTCATCTACTGCACTGAATGAGATGTAGAATTCACAAAAATCAGTTTCTGATAAAACTGGTTTAGGGTTCAACAGTCAAGGAGAAATGTATCCAAATGATACTCAACCAAAGCTAAAAACAAACAAAGGAAAATACATTCACTTTGTCAAAACAACAGTGGTACAAGAACAAATTGAGCCCAGTAAACTGATTGAGCAACCTACTGAGAATATGAACAAGGCTAGATGATATGGGATTGGTTATAATAAAAAATTCTCAACTGATTCACAAAGTCAGTCATCAAAGAGGTTTCACAAGAACTATTCGAATAGCTATTTCAATTACTATAACTGCAAGCCATTTCAGAAGAGTTATAGACTGAACAATCAGTTGAATAAAGCTAAAACACATATTGTATCATCTGTACACTATACACTAAGCACACAAAAGCCGAGAAAAAAATACAGCTACTGGAAAGTCTGTTAGACTAATCCAAGTGTGGGTTCCTAAGGGACTAATCAGTTCAGGACCCAAATAGATATGGGTACCAAGTTATATTATGTGTGTGATTGCAGGTAACATGTACAAACAATAACTCAATATGGTATTTGGACAGTGGATGTTCGCGACATATGAAAGGAGATGCAAGTGCGTTATCTCAACTGATCAAATACAGTGGTCCAAACATCAGTTTCGGGGACAATTCCAAAGGTAGAACTGTGGGTAAGGGTAAGCTTATCCATGGTAACTTTACTTTTAAATATGTTCTATTAGTAGAAAACCTAAAGTATAACTTGATTAGCATCAGTCAGTTATGCGACAGTGGATTCTCAGTACAATTTGACAAAAACTCATGTTCAGTCAAAACTTCAACTAATGAAATCATACTAACTGGCAAACGTTGTGGAAACACATATAAAGTCAGTTGGAATGATCAAAATTATGCACCAGTTTGTTTTATTGCTTCCAAATCGTCTAAAAACTGGTTGTGGCATAAGAGACTAAATCATTTAAACTTTAAAACCATTGCCTATCTGAGTAAACATGAACTTGTAACTGATTTGCCCAAAATAGACTTCTCAAAAGAAAAACTTTGCTCAGCATGTCGGTATGGTAAACAAGTACGATCCTCTTTTAAAAACAATGGCTGTAAATCTTCATCCCGATGCTTAGAACTTTTGCACATGGATCTCTTTGGTCCTATACCAGTCATGAGCTTAGGGGGAATGAAATATACCTTGGTAGTCATAGATGATTTTTCAAGATTTACTTGGGTTATTTTTCTCAAATCTAAAGACCATAGTGCTTCGTAACTAATAAAGCTCTTCAAAAGACTTTTAAATGAAAAATCAGTTGGAATTGATCGAACCAGATCTGATCGAGGAACTGAATTCATCAATCAAACTCTTTCAAATTTCCTAGAAAATGCTGGAAATTAAGCATGAGCTCTCAGCAGCCAGAACTCCTCAGCAAAATGGTGTAGCTGAGAGAAGAAATCGGACTCTTAAAGAAGCTGCTAGAACAATGCTTGCTGATTCTGGTATTTCTCAAAGATTTTGGGCAGAGGCAGTAAACATTGCGTGTTACACTCAGAACAGATCAATGATTAATAAAAATCATATGAAAACACCATATAAGATCTGGCATGGAAGAAAAAGTATAATTACTTATTTCAAAATATTCGGCTGCAGATGTTTTATTTTTGATAATGGTAAAAATTATTTAAAAGCGTTTGATGCTAAATCTGCAGAAGGAATATTTCTTGGATACTCATCAGTTAGTATAGCTTATAGAGTATTCAACAAGAAAACCCTAAATGTTGAAGAATCTGCTCATGCTGATTTCGATGAAACTGAACTAACTGATAAGCCAACTGATCAAGTTGAGCTAGTTGATCGATTTACAGATATCAGTTTGGAAGATGATGACAAAAATGAAAGTCATGGCAATCAAAACATACTTCAAACACCTGAACCAGAAGTACTAGACCAATCAGATGTGCAGGAAGTCGTTGCTGATGATCAGTTGATAGAGCATATTGATAACATTCAAATACCAGTTGACGAAGCAGCAACTGAGACTGGAAACTGTGTTCAGTTACCAACTGAAGAAATTGCTGATACAACAAATACTGAGTACAGATGGAGAAAATCACATCCACCTGAACTGGTAATAGGAAATGCATCTGATCCAGTAAGAACTCGCAATCAAATGCTAAATTTATTTATTTATTCAACTTTTGTTTCACAACTAGAACCAAAGAAAACTGATGAAGCTCTTGCTGATCCTAACTGGGTAAATGCAATGCAAGAAGAGCTAAATCAGTTCACTTATAATAATGTCTGGAACTTAGTTCCAAGACCAATTTCAAAAACTATTATAGGTACAAAATGGGTATACAGAAATAAACTGAACTGAGGATGGTTCAGTTGGACGCAAAAAAGCAAGATTAGTGGCACAAGGATATAGGCAAGAAGAAGGAATATACTATGATGAGACGTATGCTCCAGTTGTAAGACTAGAAGCAATCAGAATTTTTCTTGCTTATGCATCACACAAGAACTTCAAGGTCTATCAGATGGATGTAAAGAGTGCATTCCTAAACGGTCAACTACAAGAGGAAGTATATGTTGAACAACCCCCAGGTTTTGTAAATCACAACTTTCCTGATCATGTCTACCATTTGAACAAAGCTCTATATGGTCTTAAACAGGCTCCAAGAGCTTGGTATGAAACTCTTTCAAAATTTATAACTGATCATGATTTTTCTGTTGGATCAGTTGATAAGACCTTGTTCAAATTTGCTAAGAATGATCACATTTTATTAGTTCAAATTTATGTTGATGATATCATATTTGGGTCAAATAATCCCAAATTATGCGAAAAGTTTCCTAAGCTAATGCATGATAAGTTTGAAATGAGCATGATGGGTGAACTAACATTCTTTCTTGGACTGCAAGTGAAGCAACTGGAGACTGGTATATTCATCAGTCAAACTAAATATACAAAGGAGATGCTGCAGAAATTTGGCATGGAATTATGTTCAGCTGCAAATACTCCCATGAGCTCATCAGTGAAATTGGACACTGATCAAGGGGGAATATTAGTTGAGGCGACATTATATCGAGGTTTAATAGGTTCATTGTTGTAGCTAACTGCCAGTCGTCCTGATATTGTATTTGATGTCTGTATGTGTGCTAGGATTTCAAGCAAATCCTAAGCAATCAAATTTCTCAGCTGCTAAAAGAATTTGGAAATATCTTAAGGGTACACAAAATGTTGGGTTATGGTATTCTAAAGTCTCTACTTTCAATTAGTTGGATATTCAGACGAAGATTATGCAGGATGTAAGCTTGATCGTAAAAGTACAAGTGGATCTTGTCAGTTTCTAGGAGACAGACTGATCTCTTGGTTCAGCAAAAAGCAGACATCCATAGCTATCTCAACAACTGAAGCAGAATAACTTGATGCTGGTAGTTGTTGTGCACAACTGATCTGGATCCAGCAACAACTGAGAGATTATTGAGTAATTACAAATGAATTGCCCATATTTTGTGACAATATGAGCACAACTTTCATCACCTATAATCCAGTTCTTCACTCAATGACCAAGCATATAGATGTCAGGCACCAATTCATTAGAGATCATTCTTTGAAGAAGAACATTAGACTGGAGTATATTTCAACTGAGCAACAAGAAGCTGACATTTTCACCAAACCATTACCCGAGACTAAGTTTTCTTACTTTCGCAATATTATTGGTTTAATTGACTTGTCTTAAAATTATTATTGATGATGTTTTACTAATAAAATTATTTGCAGAAAATAAGAACACAACAACAAATTAAAAATGATACTTTATTAAGAATAAAATCGATTCCATCTTACAGAAGATAACTTAGAACCAACTGAATCTTTCCATTCTGTAATCCAATTATTCAACTCATAAATTCGGATTCTAGAAAATGATTCAGTTGTAGAAATCTTCTCAATCACAAGCCATTCCTTCCATAGCATTGCTTGTAACAGAACATTGTCATCAACCAGGTCTGTAACATGCCTGACTTCAAAACAATCAATGTATTTTCTTGCTGTTGCTGCCAGAGCACGAGAAAGAGCAGCACCACTACTACTTATCCTCTGCAAATCATGAATTTTGAACCATGTTGACATCACTTTCGTCAAGACATATTCCTCCATCGTTTTCTTCAACTCTTCTAAATAAGGACTTAATTGTTCAGTAACTTGAATATGCGTACTGTTGCATGCATCAGAATTACTTGAATCCGACATATTGAACTGTTATTGTCTCACATTTTATCTCTCTCGTTTTATTTATAGACAGATGACATTAAATGTTGAAGAAACCAAAAAGTCTCAAGTCAACCGAAGCGTTTTTCTCATTTACCCAGGCTTCTTATTTATCAGTTGTTCATTATCAACTGATATCAGTTTGTCATTTATTACTTAATGCTTAACTGATTTCAGTTCATAGTCAACTTATATAAGTTAGTCTTTCATTAGTTCATCTGTTTAAGTTCGCAATTCATATATAACAACTAATTAAATTTATCATTTGCAGGAAAGAGAATAACAAAATTAAGCTCATATAAATAATTCATTCAACCATAAACGTTTGTACGGATTACATCATCATATTTTTCCTCTACAACAATGATCCACATTTTCAATCAAGTGGATAAAGGTGCGGTAGATGACTTGACAAAGCTCTGAGAAACAGCTATGTGCTTAAGGATTTTCAGTTCCTTTCGAAGCATTAGCTGATAGATATGACCATCCTTAAAGATGTCCACCCACACAGCTATGTTCAAGAGCTCCCGTATTTTTTTCAACTCTGCCACCAGTTCAGGGAGTGGTAGCCTCTTCAGTATTATACAGGAACTCAAGCTTCTATAACTTTTCCCAGTAGTGAAGACTCTTATAGAAGACTTCATCTTCTATAACAGCCTTCCTGGTCTCTAGAGCAAACGGCGAAGCACTCGAGCTACTCGTATCTGCCATTCTTTTTGTCTTGAATATTTTCACCAATATGACTGAAACTAACCGTGTTACTTCTATTTATATCCGAAAATCATGGAAGCTGAAGGGCCGTCAACGTTTCAGCAAACGATAATCTTTCTGACCTTTAAATTTATTTTTATATCAGTCACTTTAATTATTCTATGCACCGATTAAGGGGGAATATCAGTTTTTAAGAGGTTAACTGAGAAGACAAATGTTAGTAAACTCTCAACTGAAAGGACACAGTCTTATAACTGATCGTTCAGTTGGGTATTTCACTAATCTTCTCATATAAGTTAACATATTAATCATATTATATTCCAAATCAAGTGACGTGACTGTCTACTATCTAATGATGAATCTTATTTTAAAAACGTGGAAGCATTTGAATCGTTTAAATTGTACACACGCTTACAGCACACGTACACACGTTTTTATTCAAAATTTTGATGGACTGACACGTGTCCAGAATTTAAACAGTCAGTTGGTGACCATTTCTGAAAATTCTTTCGGAGAAATCTTTTCATTACCTTCTGATGGACTGGTACACCTTGCTGATGTTAAAGCATCAGATATTGAAGAAATGCAAACTGCAGTCTCTGCTGATGGACGGAAAATCAAAGTTTCCGATCCTAAGAAGGAACTGAAGCATGAGGTTTAGTTGCTGGCTGATATCTTAGCCAAAGGGCTATTGGCTAAGGCAGGATCGTATGCTGCCCTGACTTTGGAAAAGTTTCAAGCTATTACGGTTATTATGGCTGGAAGAAAATTCAACTGGAAGCAACTTATTTTCAGTATCTTGAAGAATATGTTTTCCTCCACCAAGCAATCCAAAGGATTTGCAGTGCCGCTGAGCTATTTGATGAAAGTCAAAGGGTTGTTGGCTGATGATTCGGAGCGATTATCTAAATTCAAAATTTTCAATGGGAAGAATGTTCTGCCACCCAAGACTAAATTAGATATCTCTCCTGATCAGTTCGTGAAGATCAAGAAGGAGATTGGAACGCAACAGGCTGCTCCCAAATCAGTTAAACAGGCCAAGACATTGGCTCAACTTGAAGACAGTTAAAAGAAAACTAATTATTAGTGAATCGGATTCCGAGAAGACCCCTCTCCAAAAGTTGCCAAGAAACCAAGAACACAAAGGACAAAATTACCAACCACAGTAGAATCTATTCCTACTGAAAGGCTGAAATCTTCGGATGCCCAACAGCCTATCAAAGCAGTTCCTCTGAAGATCATCCCACCAAAAATCTCAGCTGGTGCAACAAAGGAAACAGTTAGGATCAAAGCTCCTCTAATCCATATCAATCGTCCTGCTGTTCTAGCACCTGCCAGACCCAAAGGTATAAAGATTATAGAACTGGTGGATACTACTCGTACTGGATTGGAAATTCCACACATCCTCAGTACTAAAAAAGGCAAGGGAAAATTGATTGAAGAGCCCAGGCCATCCAATCCCATTCAAACTCATATCGACCTTGTTTGGGAACAGGTTAATAATTTTGCAGCATCAAAACTTCAATCCTATGATGCCTGGACCGCTTACAGAACTCAGATTTTTGCTAAGCAGCTGAAAAAGAAATCCCAACTGAACATGTTTATCAAACTGGAAGCAATTGTCATCAAGATGGTCAAAGCTGCCACAATTGTTCAGGCTTTGGAGAGGAAAACCTATTTTTTTGACCAAATTCGAGCTAAGAAGCTATCTCAACTGCTTGAGAAATTGAAGGCAAACTACATTCCCACCAATACAACTGCTTATAATGATCGAGCTGTGATCACTCAGCTAGATACAGATCTTACTAGCTTGCAAGCTCAGATAAAAGTGTGGGAAATGGATCAGGAGTTAATTCTTCCTGAGGAAGCCTCTGAAGAAGAAGAAGAAGAACCCTCCTCTCAGCAGAAAGAGCCACTCTCAGAAAAAACAATTGTTACAACTGAAGAAACAGTTCAGGATGTGCCACAATCATTTGCTGTACTCTGAAGCCGAATTGAATTTTGCCAACATTGATGAAATTATTCAAGCAGTGGTGACAGAATCTGTTATTAATGAACCTTTATCAGTTGATCACTCCGCTGATCAAGCAGCTGAAGATAATACCATCTTAACTGAAGAGCCAGTTAAGGCCGCCATTTCTGAACCAAATGATCAAAGAATGATGTATGCTCAATCACCAGATCACCAACTTGCTGAGAATCTGGAGGCTCTGTTGCCTACTTCGGACAATCCTCCAACTAAAGAGTCAGCTCAAATCTCAGATGACTATCAAGCAGAAGAATCAGTTCATGACTCACTAGATGAAGATCCTGCAAACTCTCACATTCAGCAGGAAATCTCAAATGCTGAACAACATCAGTCTTCACCTCATCTGGTCCAAGTGGCAGTAACTGAAACAGATGTTCCAGAACCAAATATTGCTGAAACAATGATATCTGAAAGAACCATGGTGGTTTTTGATCAAATATCACAGGAAGCTGGAGCGTCGGATCAGCCAAATCTTAATTCCGCCAAATATCTTGATTTTGTTCTTGCAGAAATTCAGGAAATTCAGCATGATATACATAGAGTGATTAATGATCTGTACAAGATTCAGCATACTCAATTAGAACATTCTTTGAAGCTAGAACATTCTGAGGCATTCAACTCAAAGAAACTGAAAGCAATTCAAGAAGCCTTAAACTCTCTTTTTCAATCAGTGGAAGCAATTAAGAAGAACAATGGTTTAGGCTGAGATTCTCTCCATCACTCAAGACGTTATCAGCAAACTAGTTGAAAATCTGGAGACGTTTGTAACAAGAAAAATAGACTCGTTGCAAAACACAATGCTCTCTGTTGTCTCTAGCATATCCACTACTGTCAATGTTTTATCAACAGATGTTCGGAAATTCTCATTGAAGATGGAGTTGTTTGACAAAATGGGGGAAGAGATAAAAGAGATTCTAGAACAACAAAAGAAATCTTCTCGTTGAAGAAAAATCTCTACAGATTCGTGTAGTCCATTATTCAGTTGATCAATCTCTTATTTTATCTACAATGAGTTCAGACGTTCAGTTATTATTTACTTAGTTTTTTCAAACACCATAAAGGGGGAAATTGTTGGAAACTAAATTCCGGCGTTTGACAAAATATGAACCAACTGATACGCGCTATTATATTCAGCAACTGGACTTAATAACTGAAATCAGCTGATCTAATAAAGAAAACTGATCAATTGGAAATCGATCAGTTGATACATTCAGCCGTATGCTTTTAAGCTAAGCATCCTTCAACTGAACATGTCTCGGGAAAGAACATTCAACCGACAAAGAGACATAGAATACTGCAACTGAATATGAAACGCCGCACTTCAGTCAATACAGCTTAGAACAACGCATTTCAGCTAAAGCAGTTAAGACGCCGCATTACAATAAATGAAGCAAACAATGCCCAAGAAATAATGAAGTGGCAATCAACGGATACAAAGATTTAAATATATCTCAAGTTACCGTTGGAAGGGAAGCTTATAAATATGACAGAAGAACAGCTAAAGAAAAAAGAAGATCACTCTATTAAAAGCTTGCTGTTACTCTGCCAAAATCTTAGCTCACTCTTACTTGATTTATTCGTAGCAGTCAAGGCTACAATTTGAGCTCACTAGCACTTTGTAATAATCGTTAAATTAGATAGTGCTAAGATCAGTTACGTACTGAGAACATTTTGTAATACTAAGAGTTTCAGGTTTTGGCAGTGATAAGTCCAAACTGAAGTGGGTCAGTATAAATCTTGTATTCGATCAAAGTCTTTTAGTGGAAATCCTATCCTTGAGATAGAAGGGGTCACGTAGGAGTAATTGAAATCTCCGAACATCCAGAAACAATCCTTGTGTATTTTATTACAGTTTTGTATTCTATCTTTCAGTCAGTTACTTTCGGCAACTACTTTAGTTTAACTGATTATCATTGACCAGCAAGATTCCGAGAATCAGTTTGTCACCAAACTGAACTCAACATTCGAAAAGATCAGTTTTAATTGTGAGTGTTTATTCAACCCCCCCTTCTAATCACTCTTGATACGTTAATCGATCCTATCACGGGGGCTATTTTGAAGACTCCGAGTTGTTTTTTTGAAAAATATTTGTGTTAAGGCCTGCGATGTGGTATGCCTTTCTTTCCAAGCGTTTGATCTCTGTGTCCCACAACAGTGACTTCAGAAAGACCGAGCCACGATGGTCGACGCACTGATGGTAGGTGTTCTTATTAATATGTGCCGACTGATCTTTTCTCAAATCCAGCAGTCCATTCACAGCTCCAACATTGCCCTATTTTTCTCCACTATCATTAAAGAGCTCTATGTGCGAGCCAGAGTCGTCGTCAATGTGGATGACGAATGGTTGCAACCGATGAAGCCCATTGACAAATTGTGGATGAAAAGGAAACGGGGAAAGCGCGCTCTAGACTTCCTAGAGGTGACCAAGGAAGACGTCGCATCTTACCACCCACTGCCACACCAACAGCACCGACGGCGGACAATTATTGATAATGTTGACGAGTTGTGTGCTTTTGCGGTTCATCAAGATCAGCACAACACTGTCAACATCGCTTACATGTCAATCATGGAGTCTCAGGTGCATGGTATGGCCTCGCACATGGGTCTCTACACCTCACCCTATCCACCATCGCCGGCATACCCACCTCCATTCCCATTCCGATATGCTTACCCTCAGCCAGACGATCAGGAGCCCAGAATTGTGCCACCCAAGGACGGTGAGGACGAGCAATGATCTGGGGAGTATTCGTGTTTCCCTTTTCTTTGCATTCATTTTATCTATTTCATTTCGATTGCATTCTATTTAGCATCCATTTTAGTTATTTTGTTCGTTTGTCTACATGTTTTAGTAGTTTTTTGCACTGGGGACATTGCACGATTCTGTTTGGGGGGTGGGTGTTTAGTTTTGTTAATTTGTGTTTAGGTTGTTTGTTTAGTTAATTTTTGTATTGCATTTGTCCCGTATTATTTGTGTTGTTACTTGAGAAATGGTCTATAGGTGCTAGATTGGTATGTGGTAGACAATGAATGCACCGACATGCTACTTCTTGAGTTGTTGTGTCCTGCAACCTATTTTGCTCGAGGGCGAGCAAAATGTTAGCATGTGGGGGGGTGATAGAGGTCATTTTTACATATTTTAGTGCATCGTGTTGAAAGGGGATCGGTTACGGTGCCGGTAGCGCAACGGAAGTTTCAAAAATCATATTTTATAGGGAAGAAAACCGAGCACCTATTAGTGGTGTAACAAATACAAAAACACAAAATATGTCATACGTAGTGTGTTTAGAAAGTATACCTATCAATCTCTTGAGATTTATGTTTGGCTCCAACTAAGGTGTAAACACCTTAGCTCTTGAATGGCAAGAAGATCTACAAGCCGCCTCCTCTCTTCAAAATTAGGCCAACCACCAACTAGCTAGAACCCTTCTTATTTTGCACTAGAAAAATAAGAAGATTTTTCAAGGAGAAGTATATTGTTTCCTCAAAAATTTAAGCACAAAAATTTTGTGAGAATATTGAGTGCAAGTTTCGGCCATGGTGTGTAGGAGGAGTGAAGGGATTTCTTTTCTTGGTGTTTTAAAAAGTAGTGACAACATTTTGCATGCCATGCAATTTTTTAATAAAAAGTATTCCTCTACCCTTCACCTCCCAAACATGCTTTTGACTTGGGCTTGTAACAATTACAAGGCCCATGGACTTTATTTAAATGTCCTCAAACACATTTGAGACAATTTAACATTTACTTGATTTTACTCAAGCCCACTAGTTTAATAATTATTTCTAATTGGGCTCTACTAGGCCAATGCTATTTAATTAATCAACCACTTGAATTAATTTAATTATTTGGACTCTACTGGGTCTACTAGTGTTTAATTAATTCAACACTTGAATTAATTTAATTTAGTCCATAATAATGTTTATGAAAATCACAATTTTCAAATACATTATTTATTTGGCCAACTTTTAATTTAGGAACACTTCCACAAATTAAAAGTTACATTTCCCTCATAGAAGTCATACTTCTATTTTTCCTTACGCTTATAAACTACTTTATAAGCTGTTCAACACATTGAACTATTTTACTTCTCAACGGGATCTAGAAAGCTAGTACTTGTGTGGCCCTCAATGGTTCATTGATACAACTAGCCGTGGGTTCACATCTCCATGTGATTCGGACTAAACATGTCCTTATATGAGCATACCCCAATTGCTCCATTCTTACTTATCAACTACTTGAAAACAAGAATGTCAGAACTCAAGTCTGATAGTACCCAACGAATCATGTTAAACGCCTAGCAGCATCGCTTACATGATTCCCTAGGTATCAAATGGTAGTGCCTGCAAGAACCATTCAATTATGGTTAGCGTACAGTACGGTCCCTTCATCTCATATATCCCGACCGATTCGACAACCATTGGTATATCGAGAGTTGTCAATGAATCGATACTATGTGTCATGTCGTAGTTGCATCGATGGTGTAATCTATGAAACTCCTTTCATAATTACCACCATACTCTGATCAGAGATTTCATACTTCATACACATGAGATCACATAGGATATCCATACCGGAAGGTAAGCGGTGAATCCCTGACTACAATGCATCGACTCCTGTATGTTTTGACAAAACACCCAACCTTGCCACCAGATGACCCCATGAGAGTCGGTAAACAAGTCAAAGTGTAATGCTAGCACATAGAGTCTCAATGTTGTCCTGGGTCATAAGGACTAATGGTGTACAACCATAAACAAAGACGTTTCCACTCGATAAGTGAGAACCACTTGGAAAGTCCTTTATGGAGGGTTGTTCAGTGCGCTCTATAAGGAGCACCTATCTACATGTTCGGACATCACAATGTCCCCTACCAATGAAACATGGTACTCACATCGAAGATACTAGTCTCGAACTCGAGCGGCCTATATCCTTCTTAGCGGCGGCTGAATCGACTATGAACTGTTTAGAATATAAAGTATTCTAAATATGAGTTTCATGATACTCATCATATGAGCATCTCATATTCTTTCTACTATTTGTATATTCAAGGGCTTTATCTATGCAACTAGCATGGGTATACAAATAAAGAAGTGCCAAAACAATAATTTCAAATATTATTAAAATAAAGATTGTTTATACATAGAGTTTAAACATGAACCCTCGGCCAACACTTGGCTCGACGGGCACCTACTCTAACAATCTCCCACTTGCACTAGAGCCAACTACCCATATGGTTCAAAACCATCGATTCGCGATGCTTCTCGAATAATGGTCCAGGTAAAGGCTTAGTAAGCGGATCAGCAACATTATCTGCGGAGCCGACTTTGTCAATCGATACATCTCCTCTTTCCACAATCTCTCGGAGGATGTGGTACTTTCTCAATACATGTTTGGACTTCTGATGAGACCTTGGCTCCTTTGCTTGAGCAATGGCTCCCGTGTTGTCACAAAACACCGGGACAGAAGCAACTCCATTAGGAATGACGCCCAACTCTTGGACAAAATTCCTCATCCAAACAGCCTCCTTTGCTGCAGCTGATGCAGCAATGTATTCTGCCTCAGTGGTGGAATACGCTGTACTGTCTTGCTTGGAACTCTTCCAAGAGACAGCAGCACCATTGAGCATGAATATGAATCCAGAGGTTGACTTCGAGTCATCGATATCGCTTTGGAAGCTAGAGTCGGTATAGCCTTCCAATTTAAGTTCTCCACCCCCATAGACCAAGAACAATTTATTGGTCCTTCTCAAATACTTGAGGATGTCTTTCACAGCTTTCCAATGTGGAAGACCAGGGTTCGATTGATATCTACTCATTACACTTAGTGCCAAAGCCACGTCAGGACGTGTAGATATCATCCCATACATGATGCTACCAATCGCAGATGCATACGGAATGCGTTTCATCACCTCTATCTCTGCATCAGTCTTGGGAGACATAGATTTGGATAGGGACACACCATGAAACATTGGTAGATGTCCTCTCTTGGACTCATCCATCGAGAACCTCTTCACGATGGTATCAATGTATGTGGACTGGGTGAGACCAAGCAATCTTCTTGATCTATCTCTATAGATCTGTATTCCCAATACAAAAGATGCTTCACCCAAGTTCTGCATCGAGAACTTACTCGCTAACCATATCTTAGTTGATTGCAACATTCCTACATCATTCCCAATGAGTAGAATGTCATCAACATAAAGTACCTGGAATGTCACAGCACTCCCACTGACCTTCTTATACACGCCGGGTTCCTCAGGATTCTTAGTAAAATCAAACTCTTTGATTGTACTGTCGAATCTAAGGTTCCAACTCCTAGATGCCTGCTTTAGACCATAAATAGATCTTTGAAGTTTGCATACCATATGCTCACTTCCGACAGATGTAAACTGTGAAGGACCTAAAACTCCTTTCTTGAAATTTGCGGAAAATTAAAAATTTTCTTTTTTAAAAGAACTTAAATGGCCTCATTCATAAAATCACTGGGGAATCAAGTTCAATATTTCAAAATATTGCAGCGGAAGAAAATTAAAGTTTTGCCAACAACAACGATTTAAAATTTTTCCAACGACTGATAAAAATTGTTTGCGGAATAAAATAACAACTGCTGCACTGATGTCCTCGGGTGCCACTACTGCCGACCCAAGCTGGCTCACTGGTCCCCGCCCTCGGCCCTGGCCTCATCAGTACCTACAACAATCAAGTCTAGTGAGCCTAAAGACTCAGCATGCATATATCGCAGTTAACGAGTAAAAATCTGAATTAAAATATGCATGAGTTAACATATCCTGTCCTGAGGCATACTGAAAAATAATCTGTACTGAGCAATTATAATACGTGCATAACTGAACTGGAAATCACTGTAAAAATATTTGCTCCTTGGAGCCTGTACTGAAATAACTGGTAAAATTTTCTGTTGAGATTATGTTTTACGCCTGTGGCCACTGCACTAAGCTGAACTGATCGATAACTGGCTACCGGGGAGGCTGAAACTGAACTGAGCTGGCCGGTCACTGGCGACCGGGTGGTACCATACTGAACTGATCGGTCACTGGCGACCGTATAAAATAACACTCCCACATAGTGAATGAACCACAAGCCATATCGCATAAATCTCAAAAATAATCATTTTCTATTTAATGCACGTAAAATAATTAACTGGCATAATGAAAATTCCTGTAATTTTACCAACTGGATTGGATTGGATCGTTCCCAGGCTCGCTGCAACCTAACTGTGCCATGAAAAATATGCAATAGCTTAAACTTGACCAACTACGCAATTTACGTTCAAAAGATGCGACTATGACGCCTAGTGACTTCGCATTTAATCATGACTCCGAGCCAACTTGAACCGACACTGAACCGACGTATAGTCATGATTAAAATACGCTGAAAAATCATAAAATAATGTTCCTAAAATGATAGGGTCGAAATCTAGGTGGAATGGAGGCCAAAACACGAAACGCTCTTTCGAGAGTCAACTTGGCACATTGCACCGTAAATTCTCGTACGACCACAAAAATGATCCAAATGACAAACGGTCAAAAACATGACCTTCCTAACTCAATGAGGCACTGTCCAGTCCAAGGCCATGGGCTAAAAGCCAACCAAGAACTCGAACGAGCCTCTGAACCGACACAGCAACTTGCTGTAATTTCCAGCAGCTGCGCAACTACAAGACTTGCGTTGGTTTCGAGACTAAAGGCCATTAGGGGCGTGAAACACCGACCAGAGACTCTTACCAACATCCCAAGGAATGATTTGAATCATGGCTAAGGGCCCTAGGCCAGCCACAATCCGCATCACACCAAATCTCAACCGAAGGGTCCAACCGAGAGCAACGTGCATGCGTGTGTAGTGTTTATGCTATGATCGATGTCTCGTGTCATTCCAATGGCCATTTGATTGACCATGGCACGATCTAGACATCTAGGAGCATGATATGAACCGTGGCTAAGGGCCATAGGCCAACCAAGATCCACACCAAGCAACAAAAGAAACGAAACCATATGCTGAAAAATGGAAGGGGCCGAACAGGGAAAGGGGCTGTTGTAATGTTTTTAATTAAAAACCAATGAACCATGGACCAAGCCACCAAAAGGGCAACTTAGTCACGTCTTAGACATGCTAGGGGAGTGATCCAACCATGGCTAAGAGCCCTTGGGGCAGCCAAGATCAGATCCTTCCTCCATGACAAGAAACTGAATTTTCGAACACCAATCTGCGCCTATGGGAAACTTGCTGTCATTCTGAATTTCCAGCAAGCATGTGGCTGGTTTGAATGGACCAACATGGTCCTAATGCATCCTACTACATGTATATAAGCCGCCTTGGGAGCCTGGAGTCGATCCAATACCTGAAACTCACAAACCAAAAGAAACCGTGAAGCTTGCCAAGGAATTCGAAAATTCTGCATGTGTGGTTTCAAAATGTTTTGACATGGATCTCGATTTTTGCTTGAATAAACATGATCATGTACTGAAAAATAAATGATAATATGACTTGATTGAGGTTTGAAAGAAATCTAGACATGCCTGGTTTCGTTTCGAAAGAAAACGAACGAAACGACGACGACGCGGCACGGAGGAGGTGGAGCGCTTCTCTTGTTCTTTCTAGTTCTCGATTTTTTTCTCCCTTTCTCCCTAGCTGTTATTCACGTTTTTTCTACTGAAAATGGGTCTGATTTTGGTGGGGAGGGAGTGTGATGGAGTGGTTAAGAGGGGTGAGGAGGATGGTGCAAGATATAAGGATCATATCAAGACCAAGTCTTCATGCATTTGAATTTTGAATTTTGAATTGCTTTCAAATGATCTCTTGGGTGATTCTAGACTATAGTGGCCGATTTTATCATGCCAAACAAGGGTTAGGATAATGGTCTAGTATTAATTAATTAAGGTGGAAAAATAGCTAAAAGAATTAGCATCCTAATCAACCAAGAATGGGTCAAAGGTGAGTTGGCAAGTCCTAGTTTGTTCTTCTAGGGGTGTGGCCGAAAATGCATGATAAATGGTAGGGGGAAAATTGATTATCTAGTAATTTAATAACCCTTAAAAGCCTTACTAATCCTTTAATTAATTTAGTGAACTAACCCCTTAATTAAGTAACTTAAATGAGCTCATTTCCTAATCACCTCCAATAATTAAATTAAAATCCTCAACTAACTTAAATAATTCCTTAAACTTCTTTTTAACTTAAATGAACTTACTTGCTAGCTAAATTAACTTCTGGAAATATTTCTCAAATCTTAAATTCTATCTCAAAACTCCAACTCCAGTCCGGCCTCACTGAAATAACTGAAATGCTAAAAATCAAACTACTGAACTGAAATAATGAATAATTAACTTCAAATAAATGCATTTAAAATAATCATGCAATGAAGTCAATTAAATTTAAAAATCTAGAATTATGCATGGCTTATACGTCTACTGATATACGGGTTCTACAATCCTTCCCCCATTAATAAATTTCGTCCTCGAAATTAGAACTCACCGAATAACTCAGGGTATCGACTTCTCATCTCCGGCTCAGACTCCCACGTAGCTTCCTTCTCTGAATGGTTGAGCCATTTGACTTTGACTCGCTTAACCAACTTGTTCCGAAGTTTCTTCTCCTGTCTGTCTAGGATCTGCACGGGTCTCTCCTCATAAGATAAGTTCGGAGTAAGCTGCAACGGCTCGAAATTCAGCACATGCGAAGGATTTGCCATATACTTCCTCAGCATGGAGACGTGAAAGACATTGTGTACTCCGGCCAGATTCGGCGGAAGAGCCACACGATACGCTAGCGTCCCAACTCTGTCGAGGATCTCAAACGGTCCAATGAATCTCGGACTGAGCTTCCCTTTCTTTCCAAATCTCATGACACCCTTCATAGGTGCCACTTTCACGAAGACATGATCGTCCACTGCAAACTCTAAGTCTCTCCTCCGCTGATCGGCATAACTCTTCTGTCGGCTCTGAGCAGTCCTCATTCTATCACGGATCTTGACTACTACATCTGCTGCCTGCTGAACAATCTCTGGACCCAACTCTGCTCTCTCTCCTACTTCATCCCAATGAACAGGAGATCTACACTTGCGGCCATACAGCGCTTCATACGGAGCCATACCTATAGACGATTGGAAACTGTTGTTATAGGTGAACTCTACCAATGGTAAGTTCGACTCCCAACTCCCAGAGAAATCAATGACGCAAGCACGGAGAAGATCCTCTAAGATCTGAATAACTCGCTCCGACTGTCCATCTGTCTGCGGATGGAAAGCTGTGCTAAACAGCAACTTCGTACCCAAAGTCGAATGCAAACTCTTCCAAAACGAGGAAGTGAATCTGGGATCTCTGTCGGATACGATAGAAACTGGAATACCGTGGAGTCGGACTATCTCTCGGATATACAGCTCTGCATACTGAACCATGGTGAAAGTCGTCTTAATAGGCAAGAAGTGCGCTGATTTGGTAAGACGATCTACAATCACCCAAATGGCATTCGATCCTCTGGCTGACCTCGGCAATCCGGTCACAAAGTCCATGGTAATGTTCTCCCACTTCCACTCGGGAATAGGAAGAGGCTTGAGCAAACCTGCTGGTCTTTGATGCTCGGCCTTCACTAACTGGCAAGTCAGGCACTCGGATACAAAACGCCTGATGTCCTTCTTCATCCCTGGCCACCAATACAATAGCTGCAGATCTTTGTACATCTTCGTACTCCCAGGGTGAATGGAGTATGGGGACGTATGGGCCTCTGATAAGATGTCTGCTCGGATAGAATCACTGCTAGGAACCCATATCCTATCTCGGTATCTCACAACACCGTCGCTGACTGTATACAAAACACTGCCCTTGGCTTCATCTCTCTTCTTCCACTGTGCCAACTGCTCATCTGCTGCCTGACCGCTGTGAATACGGTCAATAAGAGAGGACTGGATAGTCAAGGTAGATAAACGAGGAACTCTACCTCGAGGGTAAGTCTCAAGATCAAACCTCTGCATCTCAATCTGAAGAGGTTTCTGAATCGTCAAATGAGCCATCACTGCGACTTTCCTGCTCAAAGCATCCGCAACTACATTAGCTTTACCCGGGTGGTAGCTAATGTCACAATCGTAGTCTTTCACAAGCTCCAACCAACGCCTCTGACGCATGTTCAGCTCCTTTTGCGTAAAGAAATACTTGAGGCTCTTATGGTCGGTAAAGATCTGACACTTCTCTCCATACAGATAGTGCCTCCAAATCTTCAAAGCAAAAACTACGGCCGCTAACTCCAGATCATGGGTAGGGTAATTCTTCTCGTGGATTTTCAGCTGTCGAGAAGCATACGCTATCACTCTCCCATGCTGCATCAAAACTGCACCTAAACCAAGCTTCGAAGCATCGGTATAAAGGACAAACTCGCCGGGCCCTGATGGCATGGCCAAAACTGGTGCTGAAATAAGAGCTTGCTTCAAAGTATCGAAGCTCTTCTGACACTCCTCGCTCCACACAAACTTCACATTTTTCTTTGTCAGTGCTGTGAGTGGAACGGCGATAGAGGAGAATCCCTGGATGAATTTCCTGTAATATCTTGCTAGCCCAAGAAAACTGCGGATCTCTGATGCATTCTGAGGCACAACCCAATCTCTGACTGCTACAACTTTCGCCGGGTCTACCTCAATGCCACTGCTAGAAACAATGTGGCCCAAGAACGCCACCTTCTCTAACCAGAATTCGCACTTACTGAACTTTGCAAATAGTTTATGTTTCTGCAATGTCTGCAACACTATGGTCAGATGCCTGCTGTGCTCCTCCCGACTCTTGGAGTAGACGAGAATGTCATCTATGAACACTATCACAAACTGGTCGAGGTACGGCTGAAATACGCGATTCATTAGATCCATGAAGATCGCTGGCGCATTCGTCAGACTTAACGGTATCACAAGGAACTCGTAGTGACCATAACGAGTCCTGAAATCTGTCTTCGAAACATCAGCACCTCTCACCCTCAACTGGTGATAACCCGAACGCAGATCTATCTTGGAGAAAATCGAAGCTCCCTGCAACTGGTCAAACAGATCCTCAATCCTCGGCAGTGGGTATTTATTCTTCACTGTAACCCTGTTCAACTCCCGGTAGTCAATGCAAAGCCTCATCGTGCCATCCTTCTTTTTCACAAATAAGACTGGCGCGCCCCATGGAGAAAAGCTCGGGCGAATGAACTCCTTGTCGAGAAGTTCCTGGATCTGCTTCTTAAGCTCTGCCATCTCTGTCGGTGCTAGACGGTACGGCGCTTTGGATATCGGAGCCGTACCTGGCATAAGCTCAATGGAAAACTCCACCTCTCTCTCTGGTGGCATACCAGAGACGTCTTCGGGAAAAACGTCTAAGAAATCTCTGACAACCGGAACATCTGAGACTGACTGGCTGGGTTCCTCGGGAACAGATAAAAAGGTCGCTAGAAATGCCCGACACCCTCTATGCATGAGCTTCCTAGCCTGAACATAAGGAATAATGCGCGGTAAAGGAAAGTACCTGTCCGGCTCAAATAAGAACTGCTCCATCCCAGGCGGTCGGACAAGAACGGATCTCCGCTGGAAGTCTATCAACACTCTGTTCCTCAATAGCCAGTCCATCCCTAGGATGATGTCAAATTCCGGCATCGGTAGCACAATCAGATCCGCATAAACAAGATTACCGTGCAGCTCAAGGTCTATATCTCGGATAACATTGGTAGCTGCCATCTCCTCGCCTGACGGCAACACTACTGAAAAGGCTGTATCTAGCCCAATGGTCTGGATCTTGAGAAAGTTTGCAAAGATCTCCGAAATAAACGAGTGAGTGGCCCCTGAATCTATCAAGGCCTTGGTAGCGGAACCAGATATAAAAATTCTCCCTGAAAGAGCGGAGCTCTAAGTTGAATCCCACTACAAGATCTAAACTTATAGACATGCAAAGGTCAAGGTTCCTCTAGCTTAATTTCCCCGAAATAAATCTGAGTAGAGCATGCAATCCTATAACAGTTCTAAGTTCAAAACCTAAATCCCGATTCCCAAAATGCTGAAATTCGAAGAATAACTTAAAGTTTAAAGGTACCTGTCAACAACATAGTCTCCGGGTTGGTTTCCGCGGCATGGAGAGCAAAAACTCTGCCTTGGGTAGGCAGATTCCTCTGAGGGCACTGCAGCAACATGTGGTCTGGACTGCCACACTTAAAACACTTTCCTGAGCCAGCCATACATGATCCAGGATGGCGACGTGAGCACCTGGGACAAACTGGGTGCTCCTGAGTCCTCGGGGCTGGGCGTCCCCGCTGCTGCTGCTGCTGGCCTCGGTTCCTGGGCGGTCCATGAAAAGGCCTCTTATTCTGCTGCTGATGCTGATGAGGAGGAGGGCGGTGCGGTGCCTGGACTGGGCGCTTGCCCTGACGATCCCTCTCGATATCCCGCAGATCCTGCTCTGCGGCTAAGGCCTTGGAGACGGCAACCTCATAAGTAGCAGGGTCAGATACCCTAACATCCCGGCGCAAGATCGGCCGTAAACCCACCAGGAAGTGCATCAGCTTGGCTCTGGCATCATTCGCTATCAGGGGCACAAAGTGACAGCCCCTCTCGAACTTACGGATAAACTCCGTAACCGACATATCCCCCTGCCTCAGGCTCATGAACTCGGTGGTCAGCCTGGTGCGAACCTCCTCAGCAAAATACTTGGAGTAGAAAACCTCCGTAAAGCGGGTCCAAGAAAGTGTAGCCAATGCAGGGCTACCGAAGCTCCTTCCCACCATAAGCGGGCGTCTCCAGTGAACAAGTAGGTGGCACATCGGACTCGGTCTGCGTCCCCCAGCTCCATAAAATCGAAGATAACCTCGAGGGATTTGATCCATCCCTCGGCAACCATGGGGTCAGATGCCCCAGAGAATTCCTTCGGGCGCATCTTCATGAATCGCTCATACACAGCCTCGGGCCCTGTCGGCCTGGCTGCGGCTGCGGCTGCGGCTACGGCTGCGGCATTGCCCCCCGCAAACTGCGCGAAGAACTGTGCCATCCCAGCTAACATCTGGGCACTCATGTCCGGTGGGGGCGGTGGAGGAGGTGGTAGGTCTCCCTCCGGTCTATGCTCCTCTCTGTCCTCTCGGCGAGGCTCCACCTCTCTGTTGCGCTCTAAAATGCGTCTAGGGGGCATACTGTTCCAACATAACCCATACGTAACTAACATGCATAATTCCATAATTTATTTTAAATGGACACTGAAGTACTGAAAATCTGGAAGCATGCTGACAAAATAATTCATGCTTTAACTAAAATGCTGAACAAAATGCTGAACTGAAAAACTTACAGACCAAAGGCGTGGCTTCGTGAGCTTCTCGCGGTCAGTAGTAGTGAAACCCTATACAGAACCACCGCTCTGATACCAACTGTGAAGGACCTAAAACTCCTTTCTTGAAATTTGCGGAAAATTAAAAATTTTATTTTTTAAAAGAACTTAAATGGCCTCATTCATAAAATCACTGGGGAATCAAGTTCAATATTTCAAAATATTGCAGCGGAAGAAAATTAAAGTTTTGCCAAAAATCACAATTTAAAAAAATATCCAACGACTGATAAAATGTTTGCGGAATAAAATAACAACTGCTGCACTGAGGTCCTCGGGTGCCACTACTGCCGACCCAAGCTGGCTCACTGGTCCCCGCCCTCGGCCTGGCCTCATCAGTACCTACAACAATCAAGTCTAGTGAGCCTAAAGACTCAACATGCATATATCGTAGGTAACGAGTAAAAATCTGAATTAAAATATGCATGAGTTAACATATCCTGTCCTGAGGCATACTGAAAAATAATCTGTACTGAGCAATTATAATACGTGCATAACTGAACTGGAAATCACTGTAAAAATATTTGCTCCTTGGAGCCTGTACTGAAATAATTGGTAAAATTTTCTGTTGAGATTATGTTTTACGCCTGTGGCCACTGCACTAAGCTGAACTGAATCGGTAACTGGCTACCGGGGAGGCTGAAACTGAACTGAGCTGGCCGGTCACTGGCGACCGGGTGGTACCATACTGAACTGATCGGTCACTGGCGACCGTATAAAATAACACTCCCACATAGTGAATGAACCACAAGCCATATCGCATAAATCTCAAAAATAATCATTTTCTATTTAATGCACGTAAAATAATTAACTGGCATAATGAAAATTCCTGTAATTTTACCAACTGGATTGGATTGGATCGTTCCCAGGCTCGCTGCAACCTAACTGTGCCATGAAAAATATGCAATAGCTTAAACTTGACCAACTACGCAATTTACGTTCAAAAGATGCGACTATGACGCCTAGTGACTTCGCATTTAATCATGACTCCGAGCCAACTTGAACCGACACTGAACCGACGTATAGTCATGATTAAAATACGCTGAAAAATCATAAAATAATGTTCCTAAAATGATAGGATCGAAATCTAGGTGGAATGGAGGCCAAAACACGAAACGCTCTTTCGAGAGTCAACTTGGCACATTGCACCGTAAATTTTCGTACGACCTCAAAAATGATCCAAATGACGAACGGTCAAAAACATGACCTTCCTATCTCAATGAGGCACTGTCCAGTCCAAGGCCATGGGCTAAAAGCCAACCAAGAACTCGAACGAGCCTCTGAACCGACACAGAAACTTGCTGTAATTTCCAGCAGCTGCGCAACTACAAGACTTGCGTTGGTTTCGAGACTAAAGGCCATTAGGGGCGTGAACCACCGACCAGAGACTCTTACCAACATCCCAAGGAATGATTTGAACCATGGCTAAGGGCCCTAGGCCAGCCACAATCCGCATCACACCAAATCTCAACCGAAGGGTCCAACCGAGAGCAACGTGCATGCGTGTGTAGTGTTTATGCTATGATCGATGTCTCGTGTCATTCCAATGGCCATTTGATTGACCATGGCACGATCTAGACATCTAGGAGCATGATATGAACCGTGGCTAAGGGCCATATGCCAACCAAGATCCACACCAAGCAACAAAAGAAACGAAACCATATGCTGAAAAATGGAAGGGGCCGAACGGGGAAAGGGGCTGTTGTAATGTTTTTAATTAAAAACCGATGAACCATGGACCAAGCCACCAAAAAGGCAACTTAGTCACGTCTTAGACATGCTAGGGGAGTGATCCAACCATGGCTAAGAGCCCTTGGGGCAGCCAAGATCAGATCCTTCCTCCATGACAAGAAACTGAATTTTCGAACACCAATCTGCGCCTATGGGAAACTTGCTGTCATTCTGAATTTCCAGCAAGCATGGGGCTGGTTTGAATGGAGCAACATGGTCCTAATGCATCCTACTACATGTATATAAGCCGCCTTGGGAGCCTGGAGTCGATCCAATACCTGAAACTCACAAACCAAAAGAAACCGTGAAGCTTGCCAAGGAATTCGAAAATTCTGCATGTGTGGTTTCAAAATGTTTTGACATGGATCTCGATTTTTGCTTGAATAAACATGATCATGTACTGAAAAATAAATGATAATATGACTTGATTGAGGTTTGAAAGAAATCTAGACATGCCTGGTTTCGTTTCGAAAGAAAACGAACGAAACGACGACGACGCGGCACGGAGGAGGTGGAGCGCTTCTCTTGTTCTTTCTAGTTCTCGATTTTTTTCTCCCTTTCTCCCTAGCTGTTATTCACGTTTTTTCTACTGAAAATGAGTCTGATTTCGGTGGGGAGGGAGTGTGATGGAGTGGTTAAGAGGGGTGAGGAGGATGGTGCAAGATATAAGGATCATATCAAGACCAAGTCTTCATGCATTTGAATTTTGAATTTTGAATTGCTTTCAAATGATCTCTTGGGTGATTCTAGACTATAGTGGCCGATTTTATCATGCCAAACAAGGGTTAGGATAATGGTCTAGTATTAATTAATTAAGGTGGAAAAATAGCTAAAAGAATTAGCATGCTAATCAACCAAGAATGGGTCAAAGGTGAGTTGGCAAGTCCTAGTTTGTTCTTCTAGGGGTGTGGCCGAAAATGCATGATAAATGGTAGGGGGAAAATTGATTATCTAGTAATTTAATAACCCTTAAAAGCCTTACTAATCCTTTAATTAATTTAGTGAACTAACCCCTTAATTAAGTAACTTAAATGAGCTCATTTCTTAATCACCTCCAATAATTAAATTAAAATCCTCAACTAACTTAAATAATTCCTTAAACTTCTTTTTAACTTAAATGAACTTACTTGCTAGCTAAATTAACTTCTGGAAATATTTCTCAAATCTTAAATTCTATCTCAAAACTCCAACTCCAGTCCGGCCTCACTGAAATAACTGAAATGCTAAAAATCAAACTACTGAACTGAAATAATGAATAATTAACTTCAAATAAATGCATTTAAAATAATCATGCAATGAAGTCAATTAAATTTAAAAATCTAGAATTATGCATGGCTTATACGTCTACTGATATACGGGTTCTACATAAACCCTTAAGATTGAGACATGTAAATATCTTCCTTAATATCCCCATTAAGAAAGACTGTCTTGACATCCATCTGCCATATCTCAAAGTCATACCATGCAGCTATGGCTAGCAATATCCTTATGGACTTGAACATTGCAACTGGAGAAAAGGTTTCCTCAAAGTCAACTCCTTGTCTTTGAGTATATCCTTTTGCTACCAATCGCGCCTTGAAGGTCAATACCTTCCCATCCGCCCCAAGTTTCCTCTTGTAAATCCATTTACACCCTATGGGAACAATTCCCTCGGGTGGATCCACGATATTCCACACTTGGTTCGAATGCATGGAATTCATCTCAGATTCCATTGCTTCAAGCCACTTGGATAAATCGGCATCAGATAACGCTTCCTTGAAGGTCCTTGGATCACATCCATGGTTAGGCTCATCATGGCCCTCTTCAAAAAGCAGACCATACCTCATAGGTGGTATCGAGACTCTCTCGGATCTTCTAGGAGCTTGTATCTCCTCTCTTGGCTCTTCGGGTGTGGGTTCTATAATTGTGGGTGTCTCTCGAACCTCTTCGAGTTCTATCATCTCCCCTTTTCTATCCAATAGAAATTCCTTTTCCAAAAAGGTTGCATTCCTAGAAACAAACACTTTTGTTTCTTGGGGATGATAGAAGTAGTATCCAACCGAATTCTTTGGATATCCCACAAAGTAACATAAAATAGATCGACTATCCAATTTATCTCCCACTACCTGCTTCAAATAAGTAGGGCATCCCCATATTCTAAGATAAGAAAATTTGGGTGGCTTACCCATCCATATCTCATATGGTGTCTTATCAACTGCCTTTGAATGGACATTTTTCAACAACAGTGCCGCTGTCTCAAGCGCATATCCTTAAAAGGATGGCGGCAACTCCGTGAACCCCATCATAGACCAAACCATGTCCATCAAAGTCCGGTTACAACGCTCCGAAACACCATTCAACTGTGGTGTAGCAGGCGGAGTCCACTGCGAGAGAATCCCATTCTCCCTAAGATACTCTTGGAACTCGGCACTCAAGTACTCACCACCTCGATCCGATCGAAGTGTCTTGATGCTTCGTCCCAACTGTTTCTCTACTTCACTTCTGAATTATTTGAACGTTTCAAAGGCTTCAGACTTGTATTTCATCAAATACACATACCCGTACCTCGAAAAGTTATCGGTAAAGGTGATGAAGTAGGCATGTCCATGCTTAGTGGTGATGCTAAGCGGACCGCACACATCGGTATGGATCAAATCCAATAACCCTGTGGCTCGCTCCACATGGCCCTTAAAGGGAATTTTGGTCATCTTTCCTTTTAGACAGGATTCACAAGTCGTGAGAGCATTAATATCAGACATATCAAACATGCCCACTCCTACTAACTTGTTCATCCTTCTTAGGGAAATATGTCCTAATCGAGCATTCCACAATTGTGCCGAATTTAGAGTATCTTGTTTTCGCTTGTTTGTTGTTGTTATTGCTTGGACATTGTTTAGTGGAATATCTTTGTATTTTAAGGTGTAGAGATCGTTTTCAAGTTCTCCAGTACCAATTAAACATTCATTCTTGTAAATGTTGCAAACACCTTTGCTAAATAAACAAGAAAATCCATCTTTATCAAGCATAGAAATGGAAATAATGTTTTTCACCAAATCTGGTACAAACAAAACATCTCTTAAAATTAACTTAAAATCATTGTTCAAAAGCAAGTAAACATCTCCAATAGCCTTGGCAGCAACTCTTGCTCCATTGCCCATCCTCAAGAAGGTCTCACCTTCCCTAAGCCTTCTACTTCTTCCCATCACCTGCAAATCATTAAAGAGATGTGATCCACATCCGGTATCCAATACCCAAGAAATAGAGTTAATTGAAATGTTTACTTCAATATAGAACATACCATTTCCAGAAATCTTCTGAGCAAGACATTCCCTACAATTACGCCTCCAATGTCCAGGCTTCTTGCAGTGATGAAAAATATCAATAATCTTGTCAGCCTTCACTGGTATGGCTGCCACAGCGGGAATCGGAGTCTGCCTCTTCAAGGGCACGTTCTTCTTGGGACGTTGGAAAGAACACTTCTTTCCCTTCCCACGTGGATCGGTCTTCGTACCAGATGAAGAACCCACATAAAGAACCGGCTTCTCTTTCTTGATGGTGGACTCAATGGTCACAAGCATGTTCACCAACTCCTCAAGGGTCGGCTCCATCTTGTTCATATTGAAAATCACAACAAAAGGATCAAATGAGCTAGACAGTGACAAAAGCAACACGTCGGTGATCAACTTCGAAGGCAACACCAGATCCATGCCACCGAGCTTGCCTAAGAGGCCGCGTCTGCTCACCAAAGAGCTCCTTGAGATGCAAATGAATGTCAGCAGCACTCTTTGCATCCTCAAAACGCCTCTGCAGCTCATCGTTCATAGAAGCCTGCATATAACACCTGGCTTTCAAGTCATGGTAAGTCTGCAATTCCTCAGGAGTGCAGTCAGTCGGAGCCTCAACAGGGGGCGACTCAGTCAGTGTATATGCAATCTTTTCCGAATTCAAGACGATTTTCAGGTTTCTTAGCCAAGTGAGGTAATTAGGTCCGGTTAATAGTGTCAGAGTAAGCGCCCGTCGAGCCAAGTGTTGGCCGAGGGTTCATGATTAAACTCTATGTATAAACAGTCTTTATTTTAATAATATTTGAATTTATCGTTTTGGCACTTCTTTATCTGTATACCCATGCTAGTTGCATAGATAAAGCCCTTGAATATACAAATAGTAGAAAGAATACGAGATGTTCATATGATGAGTATCATGAAACTCATATTTGTAATACTGTATATTCTAAACGGTTCCTAGTCGATTCAGCCGCAACTAAGAAGGATATAGGCCGCTCGAGTTCGAGACTAGTATCTGCGATGTGAGTACCATGTTTCATTGGTAGGGGACATTGTGATGTCCGAGCATGCAGATAGGTGCTCCTTGTAGAGTGCACTGAACAACCCTCCATAAAAGGACTTTCCAAGTGGTTCTCACTTATCGAGTGGAAAAGTCCTAGTTTATGGTTGTACACCATTAGTCCTTATGACCCGGGACAACATTGAGACTCTATGTGCTATAATTACACTTTGACTTGTTTACGGACTCTCATGGGGTCATCAGGTGGCAAGGTTGGGTGTTTTGTCGATGCATTGTAGTCGGGGATTCACCGCTTACCTTCGGGTATGGATATCCTATGTGTTATCATGTGTATGTAGGTTGAAATCTCTGATCAGAGTATGGTGGTAATTATGAAAGGGGTTTCATAGATTACACCATCGATGCAACTACGACATGACACATAGTATCGATTCATTGACAACTCTCGATAAACCAATGGTTGTCGAATCGGTCGGGATATATGAGTTGAAGGGACCGTACTGTACGTTAACTATAATTGAATGGTTCTTGCAGGCACTATCATTTGATACCTAGGGAATCATGTAAGCGATGCTGCTAGGCGTTTAACATGATTGGTTGGGTACTATCAGACTTGAGTTCTGACGTTCTTGTTATCAAGGAGTTGATAAGTAAGAATGGAGCAATTGGGGTATGCTCATATAAGGACATGTTTAGTCCGAATCACATGGATATGTGAACCCACGGCTAGTTGTATCAATGAACCATTGAGGGCCACACAAGTACTAGCTTTCTAGATCCCGTTGAGAAGTAAAATTAGTTCAATGTGTTGAACGGCTTATAAATGAGTTTATAAGCGTAGAGAAAAATAGAAGTATGACTTCTATGAGAGAAATGTAATTTTTAATTTATGAATGTGTTCCTAAATTAAAAATAGGCCAAGTGAATAATGTATTTGGAAATTGTGATTTTCATAAACATTATTATGGACTAAATTAAATTAATTCAAGTGTTGAATTAATTTAACACTAGTGGGCCTAGTAGAGTCCAAATAATTAAATTAATTCAAGTGTTGAATTAAATAAATAACATTGGGCCTTGTAGAGCACAATTGGAAATAATTATTTAACTAGTGGGCTTGAGTAAAATCAAGTAAAATCTAATTCGGCTCAAATATGTTTGAGACAATTTAAATAGTCCATGGGCCTTGTAATAGTTACAAGCCCAAGTCACATTGCATGCTTGGGAGGTGAAGAGTTGGGGAATACTTTTGACTAAAATAATGCATTGCATGCAACCTTTTTGGATCACCTTTTTGAACTACCAAGACAACTCATCCTCCCTCATTCAACACTACTTGGCCGAAATTTTGCAACTTTTTCTCTCATTTTTTTTTGTGTTCTTCAATTGTTGAAAACACTCACTTCTCTTTGAAAAATCCTCTTAATTTTCTAGTGCAAATTAAGAGGGGATTTACCTAGCAAGTGGTTGGCCTAATTTTTGAAGGAAGGAGAGCTTGTAGACTTGTCATCTTTGAAGAGCCAAGTTTTTTACAACTTGGTTGGTGCCATTCATCAATCTCTTGAGATTGATAGGTAAATTCTAAAACACCCTATGTATGATTTTTGGCGTTTTATTGTATTTTCTACACAATATCATGAGGTGGCCGAAAATTTCTTCATGAAAAATCAAAATTTTTAACTTCCGTTGCGTTTCCGGTCACCGTAACCGATCCGCTTTCAAGTGGTATCCGAGCTATGGTTACGATTTTGTGTAGCAATTACAAGATATTATGTTGAGATTGATTTCTAACCGCATGAGTGTATTTTTGCAACCAAAAACCGAGGCTTATTGTGGGGAACTTCGGGCAGCATGTTGCTGCCCGTTTCGGGCAGCTCGGGCTGCCCGAGGGGCTGCCCATTTCGGGCAGCTGGGGCAGCCCCATTAAAAATTAAAAAAAAAAATTTTGTTGCCGGAATCCGGCGACGGAGCTCCGGCGACGGTGATGATGACTAGGGTTTCCGAAAGTGTTTTGGATTATCAAAGTGTCATGGGCCTTGAGTTGTTTGGCCATTGGATGGCTAACATATTTGTGAATTTTGAATGGGCCCTTAAGTTTAAAATTACAAAAGTTGCAAATATTTTCTCATGAAATAAATATTTTAAGTTGGACTTTAAATATTTATAGTAAATGGTGATTTACAAGAAATTCGGTTATAAATAAATTAATTTGAAAGTAGACAAAGGTGTTTGTATACTTTGTTAATTTAGTTTATAATCGTGGCGGTTAGTAATTGGATCAAGATATATAATATTGGATCAATTAATTATTGTGATAATTAATTGATGGTGTATGATATGTGATATTATGCATGAAGGATGATCAAAAGCCCAAGCCCAATTTGCTAGGTGTATGCTAGGATATTTTGTGTTGAATGATTGTAATAATTATCAATTTATAAAGTGGGCTTGGTTTATGGTCCGTTCCCACCCCCATGAGATGTATCCCTATTTGCCATGGATATTTATTTGTAAATATTAGTATAGTGGATGATCAAGATTGGAAGATGGTGGCCATGATGATTATGAAGATCGAAGACATGTAAATATTGGAAGCTAATGTAATAGTTGCATTTGCATCCCTTGCATTACCCTAGGATTGGACCTAGGCCCGTGTTTAGCTCACACGGGCCATTAGTATTGGGGCGATTGATCATCCTTGTTTGTTTACAGTTTATAATATATGCATGATATATTATAAATAATGAGTATGTGCATTATTATTATGATAATAACAAAGTTGCATGAATCCGGCAAACATACGATCAAACATGGCGAGTTTTTAAATAAAATTAATGATGAGACATTTCAAAATTAAAAACCCTCATTTTGAATAAGATTCAAAATTAATATCAAGCCCAAAAAGGTGAATTATAAATTTGTTTATAATTTCCATGTCTTCCATCGACAATGGGTGCATGATGAACGCTACCCGTACTCGGGGCTCGGCTCATATTATTGGGGGGGCCCTGGGCGCCGGAAAGCTGTGACGTCCATTGACATGGTGATGTGAACTACGTGGAACTCCCATGATTTCGGCTCATATTATTGAGGGCACTCATGGCGACCGTCCATTAAGGTTCAACATTGATGAGTAAGGCTTGACACTTAAACATGAACGACGTCATATTATTGGGTCCTAATCAAACGTGAGACAAAAATTTACGTAAGGATTGCATTGTGATGCAATTGGAAACTACCTTTTAGGAATTGTGATTGGCTGATATTATTCGGGATCATAATTCGCTAATTGGACCTTACGTACCTACTGAGGAAAAGAGTTTCCCGTTTTCACTAGAGGGTAGTGGAAATGTCAAAACAGTGGGAGCGAAAATTTATAAAGTTAAAGTCCAAACTTTATATCTTATTAAATATTTTAAAATAGTCATTAACATTTATCTGTTTTACTTTTCAGTACAAAAATTTTACAATGTCTTCAATTCGCAATCCGCTTTCTGCCATACTCGAAAAACATGTGTTAACCGGACCTAACTATCTCACTTGGCTAAGAAATCTGAAAATCGTCCTAAACTCGGAAAAGATTGCATATACACTGACTGAGTCGCCCCCTGCTGAGGCTCCGACTAGCTGCACTCCTGAGGAATTGCAGACCTACAAGGATTGGTGTGACCATGACTTGAAGGCTAGGTGTTATATGCAGGCTTCTATGAACGATGAGTTGCAGAGGCGTTTTGAGGATGCAAAGAATGCTGCTGACATTCATATGCACCTCAAGGAGCTCTTTGGTGGGCAGACTCGGCCTCTTAGGCATGCTACCGTCAAGAAGCTGATCACTATGCGCATGCGAGATGGGGCCTCGGTCCATGAGCATGGCCTGAAGATGATTGGGCTCGTGGACAAGCTCGTTGGCATGGATCTGATCTTGCCTTCGGAGTTGACCACCGACGTGTTGGTCTTATCGCTGCCTAGCTCATTTGATCCTTTTGTGGTGAACTTCAACATGAACAAGATGGAGCCGACTCTTGAGGAGTTGGTGAATATGCTTGTGACCTTTGAGTCCACTATCAAGAAAGAGAAGCCTGTTCTTTTTGTGGGCTCTTCATCTGGTACAAAGACCGGTCCACCTGGGAAGGGAAAGAAGCGTTCTTTCCAATGTACCAAGAAGAGCGTGCCCTTGAAAAAGCAGACTCCAGGTCCCGTAGTGGCAGCCACACTAGTAAAGGCTGACAAGACTGTTGACATCTGTCATCACTGCAAGAAGCCTGGACATTGGAGGCGCAATTGCAGGGAATATCTTGCCCAGAAATGTTCTGGAAACGGTATGTTCTATATCGAAGTAAACATTTCAATTAACTCTACTTCTTGGGTATTGGATACCGGCTGTGGCTCACATCTCTGTAATGATTTGCAGGTGATGGGAAGAATTAGGAGGCTCAGGGAAGGTGAGACCTTCTTGAGGATGGGCAATGGGGCAAGAGTTGCTGCCAAAGCTGTTGGAGATGTTTCTTTAATTTTGAACAATGATTTTAAGTTGTTGTTAAGAGATGTTTTGTTTGTACAAGACTTGGTGAAAAACATTATTTCCATTTCTATGTTAGATAAAGATGGATTTTCTTGTTTATTTAGCAAAGGTGTTTGCAATATTTACAAGAATGAATGTTTAATTGGTACTGGAAAACTTGAAAACGATCTCTACACCTTAAAATACAAAGATATTCCACTAAACAATGTCTAAGCAATAACAACAACAAACAAGCGAAAACAAGATACTCTAAATTCGGCACAATTGTGGAATGCTCGATTAGGACATATTTCCCTAAGAAGGATGAACAAGTTAGTGGGAGTGGGCATGTTTGATATGTCTGATATTAATGCTCTCACGACTTGTGAATCCTGTCTAAAAGGAAAGATGATCGAAATTCCCTTTAAGGGCCATGTGGAGCGAGCCATAGGGTTATTGGATTTGATCCATACCGATGTGTGCGGTCCGCTTAGCATCACCACTAAGCATGGACATGCCTACTTCATCACCTTTACCGATGACTTTTCGAGGTATGGGTAAGTGTATTTGATGAAATACAAGTCTGAAGCCTTTGAAAGGTTCAATGAATTCAGAAGTGAAGTAGAGAAGCAATTGGGACGAAGCATCAAGACACTTCGATCGGATCGAGGTAGTGAGTACTTGAGTGCCGAGTTCCAAGAGTATCTTAGGGAGAATGGGATTCTCTCGCAGTGGACTCCGCCCGCTACACCACAATTAAATGGTGCTTCGGAGCGTCGTAACCGGACTTTGATGGACATGGTTCGGTCTATGATGGGGTTCACGGAGTAGCCGCCATCCTTTTGGGGATATGCACTTGAAACAACGGCAATGTTGTTGAACAATGTCCATACAAAGGCAGTTGATAAGACACCATATGAGATATGGATGGGTAAGCCACCCAAATATTCTTATCTTAGAATATGGGGGTGCCCTGCTTATGTGAAGCAGGTAGTGGGAGATAAATTGGTTAGTCGATCCATTTTATGTTACTTTGTGGGATATCCAAAGAATTCGGTTGAATACTACTTCTATAATCCCCAAGAAACAAAGGTGTTTGTTTCTAGGAATGCAACCTTTTTGGAAAGGGAATTTTTATTAGATAGAAAAGGCGAGATGATAGAACTCGAAGAGGTTCAAGAGACACCCACAATTGTAGAACCCACACCCGAAGAGCCAAGAGAGGAGATACCAGCTCCTAGAAGATCCGAGAGAGTCTCGAGACCACCTATGAGGTATGGTCTGCTTTTTGAAGAGGGCCATGATGAGCCTAACCATGGATGTGATCCAAGGACCTTCAAGGAAGCATTATCTGATGCCGATTCATCCAAGTGGCTTGAAGCGATGGAATCTGAGATGAATTCCATGCATTCGAACCAAGTGTGGAATCTCGTGGATCCACCTGAGGGAATTGTTCCCATAGGGTGTAAATGGATTTACAAGAGGAAACTTGGGGCGGATGGGAAGGTATTGACCTTCAAAGCGCGATTGGTGGCAAAAGGATATACTCAAAGACAAGGAGTTGACTTTGAGGAAACCTTTTCTCTAGTTGCAATGTTCAAGTCCATAAGGATTTTTCTAGCCATAGCTGCATGGTATGACTATGAGATATGGCAAATGGATGTTAAGACAGCCTTTCTTAATGGGGATATTAAGGAAGAGATTTACATGTCTCAACCCGAAGGGTTTACATCTATCGGAAGTGAGCATATGGTATGCACACTTCAAAGATCTATTTATGGTCTAAAGCAGGCATCTAGGAGTTGGAACCTCAGATTCGATAGTACAATCAAAGAGTTTGGTTTTACTAAGAATCTTGAGGAACCCTGTGTGTATAAGAAGGTCAGTGGGAGTGCTGTGACATTCCTGGTGTTGTATGTTGATGACATTCTACTCATTGGGAATGATGTAGGAATGTTGCAATCAACTAAGATATGGTTAGCGAGTAAGTACTCGATGCAGGACTTGGGTGAAGCATCTTTTGTATTGGGAATACAGATCTATAGAGATAGATCAAAAAGATTGCTTGGTCTCACCCAGTCCACATACATTGATACCATCGTGAAGCGGTTCTCGATGGATGAGTCCAAGAGAGGACATATACCAATGTGTCATGGCGTGTCCCTATCCAAGTCTATGTCTCCCAAGACTAATGCAGAGATAGCGGCGATGACAAGCATTCCTTATGCATCTGCGATTGGTAGCATCATGTATGGGATGATATCTACACGTCCTGACGTGGCTTTCGTACTAAGTGTAGTGACTAGATATCAATCGAACCACGGTCTTCCATATTGTAAAGTTGTGAAAGACATCCTCAAGTATTTGAGAAGGACCAATAAATTGTTCTTGGTCTATGGGGGTGGAGAACTGAAATTGGAAGGCAATACCGACTCTAGCTTCCAAAGCGATATCGATGACTCGAAGTCAACCTCTGGATTCATATTCATGCTCAATGGTGCTGCTGTCTCTTGGAAGAGTTCCAAGCAAGATAGTACTGCGGATTCCACCACTGAGGCAGAATATATTGCTGCATCAGCTGCAGCAAAGGAGGCAGTTTGGATAAGGAATTTCGTCCAAGAGTTGGGTGTCATTCCTAATGGAGTTGCTCCTGTCCCGGTGTTTTGTGACAACATGGGAGCCATTGCTCAAGCAAAGGAGCCGAGGTCTCATCAGAAGTCCAAACTCATATTGAGAAAGTACCACATCCTCAGAGAGATCGTGGAGACAGGAGATGTCACGATTGACAAAGTCGGCTCCGTAGATAATGTTGTTGATCCACTAACTAAGCCTTTACCTGGACCATTGTTCGAGAAGCATCGCGAATCAATGGGTTTGAAGCATATGGGTAGTTGGCTCTAGTGCAAGTGGGAAATTGTTAGAGTAGGTGCCCGTCGAGCCAAGTGTTGGCCGAGGGTTCATGATTAAACTCTATGTATAAACAGTCTTTATTTTAATAATATTTGAATTTATCATTTTGGCACTTCTTTATCTGTATACCCATGCTAGTTGCATAGATAAAGCCCTTGAATATACAAATAGTAGAAAGAATATGAGATGCTCATATGATGAGTATCATGAAACTCATATTTGTAATACTGTATATTTTAAACGGTTCCTAGTCGATTCAGCCGCCACTAAGAAGGATATAGGCCGCTCGAGTTCGAGACTAGTATCTGCGATGTGAGTACCATGTTTCATTGGTAGGGGACATTGAGATGTCCGAGCATGCAGATAGGTGCTCCTTGTAAAGTGCACTGAACAACCCTCCATAAAAGGACTTTCCAAGTGGTTCTCACTTATCGAGTGGAAAAGTCCTAGTTTATGGTTGTACACCATTAGTCCTTATGACCCGGGACAACATTGAGACTCTATGTGCTAGAATTACACTTTGACTTGCTTACTGACTCTCATGGGGTCATCAGGTGGCAAGGTTGGGTGTTCTGTCGAAACATATAGGAGTCGATGCATTGTAGTCGGGGATTCACCGCTTACTTTCGGGAATGGATATCCTATGTGTTATCATGTGTATGTAGGTTGAAATCTCTGATCAGAGTATGTTGGTAATTATGAAAGGGGTTTCATATATTACACCATCGATGCAACTACGACATGACACATAGTATCGATTCATTGACAACTCTCGATAAACCAATGGTTGTCGAATCGGTCGGGATATATGAGTTGAAGGGACCGTACTGTACGCTAACCATAATTGAATGGTTCTTGCAGACACTATCATTTGATACCTAGGGAATCATGTAAGCGATGCTGCTAGGCGTTTAACATGATTGGTTGGGTACTATCAGACTTGAGTTCTGACGTTCTTGTTATCAAGGAGTTGATAAGTAAGAATGAAGCAATTGGGGTATGCTCATATAAGGACATGTTTAGTCCGAATAACATGGAGATGTGAACCCACGGCTAGTTGTATCAATGAACCATTGAGGGCCACACAAGTACTAGTTTTCTAGATCCCGTTGAGAAGTAAAAATAGTTCATTGTGTTGAACGGCTTATAAATGAGTTTATAAGCGTAGAGAAAAATAGAAGTATGACTTCTATGAGAGAAATGTAATTTTTAATTTATGAATGTGTTCCTAAATTAAAAATAGGCCAATTGAATAATGTATTTGAAAATTGTGATTTTCATAAACATTATTATGGACTAAATTAAATTAATTCAAGTGTTGAATTAATTAAACACTAGTGGGCCTAATAGAGTCCAAATAATTAAATTAATTCAAGTGTTGAATTAATTAAATAACATTGGGCCTTGTAGAGCCCAATTGAAAATAATTATTTAACTAATGGGCTTGAGTAAAATCAAGTAAAGTCTAATTGAGCTCAAATATGTTTGAGACAATTTAAATAGTCCATGGGCCTTGTAATAGTTACAAGCCCAAGTCACATTCCATGCTTGGGAGGTGAAGAATTGGGGAATACTTTTGACTAAAATAATGCATGGCATGCAACCTTTTTGGATCACCTTTTTGCACTACCAAACAACTCATCCTCCCTCATTCAACACTACTTGCCCGAAATTTTGCAACTTTTTCTCTCATTTTTTTTGTGTTCTTCAATTGTTGAAAACACTCACTTCTCTTTGAAAAATCCTCTTAATTTTCTAGTGCAAATTAAGAGGGGATTTACCTAGCAAGTGGTGGGCCTAATTTTTGAAGGAAGGAGAGCTTGTAGACTTGTCATCCTTGAAGAGCCAAGTTGTTTACAACTTGGTTGGTGCCATTCATCAATCTCTTGAGATTGACAGGTAAATTCTAAAACACCCTATGTATGATTTTTGGTGTTTTATTGTATTTGTTACACAATATCATGAGGTGGCCGAAAATTTCTTCATGAAAAATCAAAACTTTTAACTTCCGTTGCGCTTCCGATCACCGTAACCGATCCCCTTTCAAATACGTGTTTTTCGAGTACAGCTGACAGTGGATTGCGAATCGAAGACATTGTCAAAAATTGTACTGAAAAGTAAACATATAAATGTTAATGACTATTTTAAAATATTTAGTAAGATATAAAGTATGGACTTTTACTTTATAAATGTTTACTCCCATTGTTTTGACATCTTTCACTACCCTCTAGTGAAAACGGGAAACTCCTTTCCTCAGTAGGTACGCAAGGTCCAATTAGCGAATAATGATCCCGTATAATATCAGCCAATCACAATTCCTAAAAGGTAGTTTCCAATTGCATAACCATGCCGCCCTCTACGTAAACTTTTGTCTCACGTTTGATTAGGACCCAATAATATGACGTCGTTCATCTTTATGTGTCAAGTCTTACCCATCGTTGTTGAACCTTAATGGATGGTCGCCATGAGTTCCCTCAATAATATGAGCCGAAATCATGGGAGTTCCACGTAGTTCACATCACCATGTCAATGGATGTCACAGCTTTCCGGCACCCAGGGCCCCCCCAATAATATGAGCTGAGCCCCGAGCACGGGTAGCGTTCATCATGCACCCATTATCGATGGAAGACATGGAAATTATAAACAAATTTATAATTCTCCTTTTCGGGCTTGATATTATTTTTGAATCTTATTCAAAATGAGGGTTTTTAATTTTGAAAGGTTTTATCATTAATTTTATTTAAAAGCTTGCCATGTTTGATCGTATGTTTGCCGGATTCATGCAACTTTGTTATTATCATAATAATAACGCACATACTCATTATTTATAATATATCATGCATATATTATAAACAGTAAACAAAACAAGGATGATCAATCGCCCCAATACTAATGGCCCGTGTGAGCTAAACACGGGCCTAGGTCTAATCCCCTAGGTAAATGCAAGAGATGCAAATGCAACTATTACATATGCTTCCAATATTTACATGTCTTTGATCTTCATAATCACCAAGACCACCATCTTCCAATTTTGATCTTCCACTATACTAATATTTACAAATAAATATCAATGACAAATAGGGATACATCTCATGGGGGGTGGGAACGGGCCATAAACCAAGCCCACTTTAAATTTGATAATTATTACAATCATTCAACACAAAATATCCTAGCATACACCTAGCAAATTGGGCTTGTGCTTTTGATCATCCTTCATGCATAATATCACATATCATACACCATCAATTAATTATCATAATAATTAATTGATCCAATATTATATATCTTGATCCAATCACTAACCGCCACGATTATAAACTAAATTAACAAAGTATACAAACTCCTTTGTCTACTTTCTAATTAATTTATTTATAACCGAATTTCTTGTAAATCACCATTTACTATAAATAATTAAAGTCCAACTTCAATTATTTATTTCATGAGAAAATATTTGCAACTTTTGTAAATTTAAACTTAAGGGCCCAAAAAATCATTTTTCACCAAAAACATTTTGGCACATTTAAATTTCACAAATATGTTAGCCATCACATGGCCCAACAACTTCAAGGCCCATGACACTTTGATAATCCAAAACACTTTTGGAAACCCTAGTCGTCATCGCCGTCGTCGGAGCTCTGTTGCCGGATTCCGGCCAACAAAAATTTTTTCTTTTTTAAAGAGGGCGTTCGAGCAGCCCCTCGGGCTGCCCTTGCTACCCGAAATGGGCAGCAACAAGCTGTCCGAAATCCCCACTCAAAAACCTTGATTTTTTGTTGCAAAATTTATCTCAAGCGGTTAGAAATCGACCTCAATATAATATTATGTATTTGCTACACCAAAATTGTAACCATAGCTCGGATAACACTTGAAAGGGGATCGGTTACGGTGCCGGTAGCGCAACGGAAGTTTCAAAAATCATATTTTATAGGGAAGAAAACCGAGCACCTATTAGTGGTGTAACAAATACAAAAACACAAAATATGTCATACATAGTGTGTTTAGAAAGTATACCTATCAATCTTTTGAGATTGATGTTTGGCTCCAACTAAGGTGTAAACACCTTAGCTCTTGAATGGCAAGAAGATCTACAAGCCTCCTCCTTTCTTCAAAATTAGGCCCACAACCAACTAACTAGAACCCTTCTTATTTTTCACTAGAAAAATAAGAAAATTTTTCAAGGAGAAGTATATTGTTTCCTCAAAAATTTAAGCACAAAAATTTTGTGAGAATATTGAGTGCAAGTTTCGGCCATGGTGTGTAGGAGGAGTGAAGGGATTTCTTTTCTTGGTGTTTTAAAAAGTAGTGACAACATTTTGCATGCCATGCAATTTTTTAATAAAAAGTATTCCTCTACCCTTCACCTCCCAAACATGCTTTTGACTTGGGCTTGTAACAATTACAAGGCCCATGGACTTTATTTAAATGTCCTCAAACACATTTGAGACAATTTAACATTTACTTGATTTTACTCAAGCCCACTAGTTTAATAATTATTTCTAATTGGGCTCTACTAGGCCAATGCTATTTAATTAATCAACCACTTGAATTAATTTAATTATTTGGACTCTACTGGGTCTACTAGTGTTTAATTAATTCAACACTTGAATTAATTTAATTTAGTCCATAATAATGTTTATGAAAATCACAATTTTCAAATACATTATTTATTTGGCCAACTTTTAATTTAGGAACACTTCCACAAATTAAAAGTTACATTTCCCTCATAGAAGTCATACTTCTATTTTTCCTTACGCTTAAAAACTCCTTTATAAGCCGTTCAACACATTGAACTATTTTACTTCGCAACGAGATCTAGAAAGCTAGTACTTGTGTGGTCCTCAATGGTTCATTGAAACAACTAGCAGTGGGTTCACATCTCCAAGTGATTCGGACTAAACATGTCCTTATATGAGCATACCCCAATTGCTCCATTCTTACTTATCAACTCCTTGATAACAAGAACGTTAGAACTCAAGTCTGATAGTACCCAACCAATCATGTTAAAAGCCTAGCACCATCGCTTACATGATTCCCTAGGTATCAAATGATAGTGTCTACAAGAACCATTCAATTATGGTTAGCGTACAGTACGATCCTTTCATCTCATATATCCCGACCGATTCGACAACCATTGGTATATCGAGAGTTGTCAATGAATCGATACTATGTGTCATGTCGTAGTTGCATCGATGGTGTAATCTATGAAACTCATTTCATAATTACCATCATATTCTGATCAGAGATTTCATACTACATACACATGAGATCACATAGGATATCCATACCCAAAGGTAAGCGGTGAATCCCCGACTACAATGCATCGACTCCTATATGTTTCGACAAAACACCCAACCTTGCCACCTGATGACCCCATGAGAGTCGTTAAACAAGTCAAAGTGTAATGCTAGCACATAGAGTCTCAATGTTGTCCCGGGTCATAAGGACTAATGGTGTACAACCATAAACTATGACGTTTCCACTCGATAAGTGAGAACCACTTGGAAAGTCCTTTATGGAGGGTTGTTTAGTGCATTCTACAAGGAGCACCTATCTGCATGTTCGGACATCACAATGTCCCCTACCAATGAAACATGGTACTCACATCGCAGATACTAGTCTCGAACTCGAGCGGCCTATATCCTTCTTAGCGGCGGCTGAATCGACTAGGAACTGTTTACAATATACAGTATTCCAAATATGAGTTTCATGATACTCATCATATGAGCATCTCATATTCTTTCTACTATTTGTATATTCAAAGGCTTTATCTATGCAACTAGCATGGGTATACAGATAAAGAAGTGCCAAAACAATAATTTCAAATATTATTAAAATAAAGATTGTTTATACATAGAGTTTAAACATGAACCCTCGGCCAACACTTGGCTCGACGGGCACCTACTCTAACACGTGTGAGTCTTAGTTTGAATCATTTTGGTTGCATGAAGTCTGCATTTTGTTCATTTCATCTTAAGTTATTGCATATGATCACCGCTCACTGAGTTGTATGAAGGCTCAGGAAAAAATGATGGAAAAAGAGAAAATTCCACTGGAAGTAAAATTTAATAGAGACCACTTGGCAATGGGCGCGGTAATTCTTGACAGCCTGACCGCCCCGCCACATGCAGAAGCGAAGGAAGGAGTTGGGCAGAAGATCTCGCGCTAGGGCGGTAATTCTTGACTGCCCAGCGCGAGCACAACAAAAATAAGATGTCCAGGCAGAACACCTCGCGCTAGGGCGGTATTTCTTGATCGCCCCAGCGCGAGAGGCTGAAGAATAAACAGAACAACTTATGCTAGGGCGGTAATTCTTGACCTCCTCAGCGCGAGATGCATGAGAAACGACCAAAACTGCTGAAGTTCTCGCACTCGAGCAGTAATTCTTGACCGCCTCTGCGCTAGTAAACAAGGAAAATTTCCTAATTGGCTTGTATTCGACTTGGAAGGTGTGTGGCTGCACAAAGAAACCCTAGGGACAAAAATTCAGCCACTTTTCAGCGACCACAAAGTTGGGAAAAGAGAAAAGGTTTGGAGAAAGCTTGGAGTTGCAAATTTCAAGATTTTCGGGCAACATTCTTCGCGTTTTCGTTAAGTCTAGTATTTCTAGTTTAATTCATCTCATTAAAATATTGTTTTACTTAGTTTGATCATGAATTCTAGTAGATAATTTTCATTATTTGTTGGGATTTAAGGGGATCCTACCCCGAAACCGAGTTTAGTTAATTCATCTATCGAATTTTGATTTATTCTTGATTGTGCTACTATTTTCATTGCCTTGCTGAAGCGTAGCTAATTTTAATAATGATTTCATATTGCGAGTGAGTTCGAGAGAATAACCCGCGATAGGAACGAGTAGCATAATCCGTGGATTTAAAATTTACATAGAAATGTGGAGTCGGATACACAATGATAGCCATAGTCCAGTAGGTCGAAAGCTAGGGGATTTTATAGAATGACATGCAATTCGTCTTTGATAAATAATTAAAGAGATCTAATTACTTCACTTCGTTGAATTAGTTTGTCTTAACTCTAGAGGGCGTGTTCAATTGGATAGGAAATCTTGTCGAAAGCATAGACGAATTAAGTAAATTAGTGAGGGGTAGATGAACTGAGATTCCCAACAAATTCATTTCTCATTGAATCTTTAATCAATAATTTTATCTTATTTATTTCATCATTTAATTTGTGAATCATTTTGTTGAGCTTTTATTTAATAACCGTATTAGTAAAAAATCATCTAAATTATCGTTGCTAAATGTATAATAACTAAGAATAACAATTGCTAAATACAGTCTCTAGAGTAGCGATACTAGTACTATCGTACAATATATTATTACTTGACATCATGCACTGGCGATTATTTTGAGGTTGAATATTATTAAATTTTACTAAGGATTTTACAGTGTAAGTTTTGCTCGACAAAATAGGATGTCCGGGCAGAACATCTCGCGCTAGGACGGTATTTCTTGTGAGGGCTCGTGCTCCTGGTTAATTTTTAATTATCAAACAACCAGGATTTATTAGCGTAAACAGTGCAAAAGAGTAAAAATTTCCATTTTGGGCCTACATAAATTTCGGCATGACCTCCCCGTAAATAGGACATACCAAAAAATTCAAAACAACACAACAAAACCTTTATACTCAAAAATAATGTCCAATAAAACAAACATAATACCAATCGCACACAGAGCCGGCAAGGCTCGATCGCACCAAATAGGATCCAACACTCAAAATACAACCATACAAATACACGAGGCATCTCCTCGGCAAATGACTCAATATATAATATAAATATCTGGAGACTCCAAACTCAAACCGACTCACTGGGTTCCACTGGCAGACGCTCCGCCAGCTGCATCAGAACCACCTGTATAACCTGCTATGGAATCACAAAACAAATCACAGCAGCCCCGAGGGACAGGGGTCAAACCCCAGTACGAAGATCAAATAAATTACAACATAAATAAATGACATGTAATGCAATCAATGCAATGTAATGTATGTAGGGTACCAATAATCTCAGGTATCAAACTAGATCCAAAGAAACGATATTAACAACTGTGGCCACATGTGCCAGGGGTGTGACGTGTCAAATACGCCCTCGGCCCTGCACATCTGCGTCAGGGGTGTCAGTCTGCAGAACTGCTCGGCCCTTTCGCTAGTCATCAGAGGTGTGACGCTTAAACGCCCTCGGCTCTAATGTCTAAATAACTCATCCAAGAGTAAACAGAGATCTCGGAAACAACGGAGTCATGGCTCGATATGAATGCGTGCTCAACAATGCATATAAATTCTCAGATTATTCCAATATATTTAAAAACTCACATTTATTTTTAAAAATGAGGAATAATCCTAAAATATACCCAAACAGCACAAAGAGCACATAAACACACAGTTTTCATAAAATCACATCAATTTAATTACACGTCGTTATAGACGCTGTAAAGAATCGATCAATCCGTACCTTAACCTTCAAATTAAATTACCACAATAGTTTATGAACTCCTCGGTGCTTCCTGGCTACTAAAACCTGTGGAAAATAATTTATTTTCATCAAATAAATATTCAACTCTTAGCCAAAAACAAATTATTTATTCCAACTTGTACCTAAGTTTGGTTTTAAGGTCATAACTCAACCAAAACCTAACCAAAACACACTTATCATACATGGCCGGACTCCTAACTCAAAATCCCATATTTCATCAGATGACATCAAAATGAAATTCAATCATCTCGACACTGAAAAATGCCCAAAACCAGCAACCATGAGATGCAAGGTCTGTGACCGATTTAGTTTAGCCACTTATGAATATAAAATACATATCTAACTCATCATTGACTCAAATCGATATCCGCCAATTGGAGATGAAATAAAACTCAAATATATAAGTTTTCCTAGAAGAAACCATTTCCAGAATCCTATCAGATAAATGCCAGAATTTACTAGAATATGCCACTACCAACGCAATTCGCGGACAACAGTCTGTACTGAGCAGTTTCGGAAAAATGAGCATAACGACCTCAATTCTTAATGATATGTAACAAATCTTATATCAATACGAAGAAAACGCATAGCTCTACAACTCTTATTTGAATCACAACTCCAGAATCCGAGAGCAGAAATGTCATAAACTCGAATTAAAGTAGCTACTCTGCACAGCTCCAACTTAGAATTCTATTTTGACACATTTTAGTAGAAAAATCATATCAAATCCGTTTTTAATTGGAATTCTATTTTGTCAGTGGCTATAGAAAGCTAACACATAGAGCTATAAGTGCTATTTGAACCAAAAGTCAAGATTCTTAGTGCAATCCACACAAAAACCCGAAAATCAGAAGCCAAAAACCTGCAACTCGAAAAACAGAAACCAACTTCTTCCATGGATAAAATTTTGAAAACCTAGGCTTAGAGATTACCTTCAAAAGCTTCCCTTGAACTGAAATAAAGCTAGAATCAACCTCTTCACACTCTAAAGAACCAAGAAAAATAGAAATCAAGAAGCTGGAATGGAAACGCAGCAACTTGGAAGAAACATGGTAACAAGAAACAAGCTCCTCTATGATGATTATGGCAAGGACAGTTGAGGGACTTCTTGGGATAACTTGGGAGAGCTATGGAGACCCACTTCCTAGCAGCCAGAGGCGACGAGTAGCTGCTCACGATGGAGAAGAAAAAAAATGGATGGAAAAGAAGAGACAAGAAGAAACGAGAAACTTAAAGGAAGAAATGGATTGGGCTTGGGGCAAATGGGATTCCTTATAAACACATCTCCATATACACATATACACATGTATTTAAATGATTTAGCCCAATTTCTAGAATGTGACCCGTTCCAAATATTTACAACTCCTATGAGCTATTAAACATCGATATGTATTTTAATATCGTCTATAATTTCGATATTTTCTAATACATATTTTTAACACACAAGTATAATTATTTGGCTTAATTATTTTAATTTAGCACTTTAAAATAATTATTTCTAATTTTTGCCAAATACTGAATAATTAAATTTGGGTTCTCACATTCTCCCCTGCTAATAAAAGATTTCGTCCTCGAAATCTAACGCACACAACACTTATACACAAAGTGGTTAAAACATTTACCACTTATAATACATAGGAAAATCTGAGTACATGGTGTTAATCATCATATTTTCAAACAAGTGAGGCCACTCTTGACGCATTCGAGCCTCTAACTCCCATGTAGCTTCTTCTATCCCATGTCTACTCCACTGCACCAAAACCAAAGGAATCGTCTTGTTCCTTAGTTGCTTCTCTCTGTGATCAAGAATTTGAACTGGATGCTCAACGTAACTTAGAGAATTATCTAACTCCACATTCTCGGTACTCAAAACATGAGATGGATCTGGCTCGTACTTCCGCAGCATAGATACATGAAACACATCGTGTATCGCAAACAAACTCTGCGACAAGTCCAAACGATAAGCCAAAGTGCCAATCCTCTCAACAATTGCATACGGACCAATATAACGTGGAGCTAACTTCCCTTTACGTCCAAATCTCATAGTACCACGAAACGGTGATACTTTCAAGAAAACATAATCGCCAACCCGGAACTCTAAAGGCTAACGCCTTTTATTAGCATAACTTGCTTGACGATCCTGGGCTGCTTTCATTCTTTTTCTGATCAATTCAACTTTATCTTTCATTTCTTGTACAAACTCTGGTTTAGACATTTGTCGTTCTCCCACATCTTCCCAACAAATCGGATATCTGCACTTTCTGCCATATAAAGCTTCAAATGGTGCCATACCGATCGTTTTCTGAAAACTATTGTTGTAAGAGAATTCGACCAGAGACAGTGATTCTTGCCAACCACCCCGGAAATCCATTACATCTACTCGTAACATATCCTCTAGAGTCTGGATGGTTCTTTCTGATTGACCATCTGTTTGAGGATGATAAGCAGTGCTCATGGCCAACTTTGAACCCAGAGATGATTGCAAACTACTCCAAAACATCGAAGTAAACCTTGGATCATGGTCTGATACTATGTTTATTGGCATACCATGCAATCTTACCACATGATCAATGTACAATTTTGGAATTTTCTTGTAAGTACAAGTACGGTCATATGGAATAACATGGGCTGATTTAGACAATCTATCAACAATCACCCAAATTGCATCTCAACCACGATTAGAACGAGGTAAGTGTGTCACGAAATCCATAGCAATGTGCTCCCAATTCCACTGTGGTACTTCAAGACTATTTAACATACCGCCAGGTCTCATTCGTTCATCTTTAACATGTTGGCAAATTAAACATTTAGCCACGAAATCAGAAATTTCCTTCTTCGTAACTTCCCACCAATAATGAGCTTTCAAAGTATGATACATCTTTCGATTTCCTGGATGAATGCTATGTCTACTACAATGTGCTTCATGTAATAAAGCTTCTTTCTTTTCTATCAAATTAGGAACCACAAGTCTCCCATTAAAGCGCAAACTACCATCTAAGGCAACACTGAACTTATCTGACTGATTTGTTTGAACCAATTCTTTTAATATATGAATGTGTGGATCAGTTCTCTGTGATGCTTTAATACTTGATATTATCTGTGGCTCGATTTTGATAGATGAAACTATAAAGTAATCTCCACTTGTTTGATAAGTCCATCCTGATGTTCCCAAATGCTCGTAGACTTAAGAAATATTCAGAGATGTCAGCATAGCGTTTTGAGCTTTTCTGCTAAGTGCATCTGCAACTAGATTCATTCGCCCTGGTTGATACTAAATCTCACAATCAAAGTCTTTAAGCAACTCCATCCATCTACGTTGTCTCATATTCAATTCGGACTGTGTGAAAAGATATTTAAGGCTCTTGTGATCAGAATAAATTACAAATTGTTCACGGTACAGATAATGACGCCATATTTTTAACGCAAACACAATGGCAGCCAATTCTAAATCATGAACTGGATATCGAGTCTCATGTGGCTTCAACTGTCGTGATGCATATGCAATAACTCGCCCATTTTGCATTAAAACACATCCCAGTCCATTCAGAGAAGCGTTTGTACACACAACAAATCTCCCTGAGCCTGAAAGTAAAACTAACACTGGAGCTGTTGTCAACTTTTCCTTCAAAGTTTGAAAACTTGATTCACATTCTGCAATCCACACAAAACGTCGATCTTTTTGCGTTAATTGGGTCATAGACATTGCAATAACAGAAAATCTTTCAATAAAACGCCTAAAATACCCTGCTAATCCCAGAAAGCTGCGAATCTCAGAAACATTTGTTGGTGTTGGCCATATAATAATAGCTTCGACTTTACTGGGATCCATTGAAACTCCCTGAGCGGATATAACATGACCCAGAAATACTACTCTGTCCAACCAAAATTCAAACTTAGGAAATTTAGCATATAATTGTGCTACTTTGAGTGTTTGGAGGACTAGTCTCAAATGTTCTCGATGCTCCTTCTTTGTTTTTGAAAAATCAAAATGTCATTGATAAAGACAATAACGAATTTGTCTAAAAATTCTCGAAAAACACGATTCATCGAATCCATGAAATTGCTGGAGCATTAGTCAATCCGAAAGGCATGACTAAGAATTCATAATGCTTATAACGTGTCCGAAATGAAGTTTTAGGAACATCTTCCTCTCTAACTCTAAGCTGATGATATCCAGAACGAAGATCGATCTTGGAATACATGGATGTACCCTACAACTGATCAAACAAATCATCGATATGTGGGAGAGGATATTTATTCTTCACTGTAGCTTTATTCAATTGACGATAGTCAATACACATCCTTATCGTCCCGTCCTCCTTCTTTACAAACTGTAAGGCCCGAGACTTTATTACTGTAATCGGAGATTAATCTGAAATGATTTATTTATTAATCGAGATGACTATAAACAAAACGAATCAGACCGGAAGAACCGAAAGAAGATTTGACATGAAGTACAAGAAGAGTCCCGCGCACATGCGCGACAGGTATCGGCGCACATGCGCGAAAATTACAGAAGCATCGGCGCACATGCGCGAGATAAGGCGCGCATATGCGCGACCCGTCCAGAAACTTTGGCGCATATGCGCGAGATGAAGCGCGCATATGCGCGAGTGGTTAAAGCCGAGACCCGTAGGTCTCGCGCATATGCGCGGATTGTGTCGCGCATATGCGCGAGACGTGTTATGTGAAGGAGTGCGCCACTTTCCATTATGCATGTAACGTATAGAATATGAATCAGATATGATGTTTCTGCTACAGTAGGCATTGTATAATTGAAGTCAGATTAAAGAATAGACTGGTTATACAATTGTTATGATTTTCAGAGTTGAATTGATTGAGATTTGATATCAGAGTTGAGTTATTACTGATCTTAAGTGTACCGATATTAAGATTATGAATTGTATTAATACTGATTATGAATTCTGGTAGTATCTATGTGATGTTGAGATTGACGGGGTTATCGAGACTGTATCGTTATGCCGTCGAAACATCAGTTTATTTAGATTGATCAGATTCAGTAATGATTTCGATTGTATCGTGATATCGTTGATATGAATTAGATTGTACCTTGTTCAGATATAGATCAGATTATGTATTGAATTGAGTATTGATCAGAACAAGTCTTGAATTGAGTTATATACTGATATGGTATTTATGTGACTTGTCATTGCCAGACTGGGTATGGACAGATTGGAATACAAGACTTCGTCTTCATCAGACCGAGAAGAGAAAGATATAAATCGATGTTAATTGGGAGATCGACTTGAGTTAGATTTTACTCGAGTTTTCCTAAACCACATACTTGTATTGTATTGTTTTTATACCTTTGTGTTTTAATGATTATGTTATTCTATTGAATTAGAAATAGAAAGCAGAGAGCTATTGAGTGAGAGTCACTGACAGAGGGGTTAGATTTTGACAGTATAGTCACTGACCCATTGCACATTGTCAGACTAGGCTTAGTCTTGGTAAATACGCCAAGGCACTGGACGTTTGGTGTATCGATATGCTTAAGATACAGACATTGTTCTTATTGTAGATTATTCGATACAGCTAGACCAAAGTCCAGAAATAAGAACGTACCGCCACTGCGACTGGTTGTAGTAGGTGGGAGACTTGTTACGTTCTTATTCACCGGGATCCCTAGATTAGAATGAGAGATGAGTCGAGTCTTAGATATTGAGAGTAGAATTTGATTTACAGATCCGTATTGATTTATGTTTCGTAGAGAACGATTCATGTTTTATTTACAGACTGGTATTGATACATGTTGTTTGATTATGCTACATGTGATAAGATATAATTCATGCTTTTATGTTAATTCAATTAACTGCATGTATACATTATTTATACTGGGATTTATTCTCACCGGAGTATCCGGCTGTTCTCTTGTTTGTATGTGTGCATGACAACAGGTGGGACAGGATCAGGGTCAAGAGGATGATGAGAGATTGAGATTAGAGTGGTGATTCCGGACTTGGATGTAGACTTGGTTTAATACTGGAAATTAGTAGTTGAACCTTAGACTAGTTTGAATAATTGTTGTATATTATTGTACTTTTATACTGAGATGTATATTAGTTAAATTCCATTACGTTCCGCGCTTATATTTTAAAAAGAAAAATTTTTAGACCATGTTTATCTTAATTGATAATTAAATCCCAAAGATGATTAAGAAGATGATTAGCGTCCGGGTCCCCACACAAACAATACTGGAGCTCCCCAAGGTGACATACTTGGTCTAATATAACCTTTCTCCAGTAAGTCTCGTAATTGGTCCTTAAGTTCTTTCAGCTCCGCTAGAGCCAAACGATACGGTGCTCTAGAAATAGGGTTCGTTCCTGACATTAACTCAATACTGAAATCTATTTCCCTTTGGGGCGGAAAGCCGGGAATTTAATCAGGAAATACATCAGGAAAATCCTTTACCACAGGAATATCTGAAACTTTCAACATTTCTTCCTGTGTGACATCAACTGCATAAATCATGAATCCTTCATTCCCTGCCGATAGCAATCTAAACATTTCCATTGCTGACACTAATGGAATGCGTGACTAAGAATCATTACAATAAAAGTTCCACTTATGGCCATAATAAGGTCTAAATCAGACAACTCCATGGAAACAATCAACGGTGGCTCGATAATTCGTCAAAATATACAGTCGAAGTCAGACATAAACAATTTGATTAGATTAGTTATCATAAGGTTATCATCAAATCTAATCACAAAGATCAGAACTATCTCACGAGACATCAAATACACACCAGCAGGGGTGACACAGACACCGTATCCATCAACAAGGTAGTAGCTATTTCATGATCATCGATAAATGCAGCAGACAGAAATGAATGAGATGCTCCAGTGTCTATCAATATACGTGCAGGATGATAAAAAATAAAGCATATACCTGCAATGACCCCTCCGAGCGTCTCATGAGCCTGGTCCTGTGTCAACGCATGCACCCTAGCCTGCTGAGGTCCTGGAAAGTACTGCTGAGAAGATCCTCTGGGCTGTTGGTAGTTAGGCTGTGGAGTAGATGGTCTAGGCACTGGGGCTCGCGGAAACTGGCTAAACTGCGAGGGTTGATACTGTTGTCTTCCCGCATTTGGACAAACTCTCGCATATTGTCCCGGTAATCCACATGTATGGCAGTCTCCCTGAACTCCTGTGCATTGGGTAGTAGAATGCCTACCTCCACATCTCCCACAAGAATCTCGAACATAACCACTAGATCTTCCTCCCCTAGAACTACCTGAACTAGATGAACTGCTGTAATACTTCTTCTTAAAGTGCTTTCCTTTAGCTCTGAATTTCTGATGCTTTGGTGGCTGGTTTGATTGTGGAGGCTGATTAGGAGGTATGCCCACTGGCATCTTAATGCTACTCCCGGACCCTTGGTAAGTAAAAGATGGAACCGGTTGTGATCCTCCCCAAAGCAAACTAGCCTCAATATTCTTTTCTTTCTCTACCGCTTCTGCATAAGTAGTTGGTGCTCAAGTCATAACCAACGTATGTATCGTCCGATTCAGTCCTTGCATGAAACGCAAAAGCTTGGAACGATCACTGATAGACGTGGTTTTTACATGTTTTATTGCATTAGTTTGTGTGTGTTTGCATTGTGCATGCGTACATTTCATTTACATTTTGTTTATTTTAGAGTAAACATTTGCATTTGATCATGTCTCACTTGTGTGTGACAAATTTGCAGGAAAAATGACCGGAAAACCAAATCTGGAGCAAAGTGCGCAAGCCAAGAAGAAAATGGCAGAAAGGCTGGCGCTCGAGTGGTAGAAAATTACCGCCCGGGCGCGAGAGGTGAATAGCTAAGATGATGTCCAGAAAGTATGGCGCCCGGGCGGTAATTTTCTACCGCCTGGGCGCGAGATTTATCTTCCGAAGAGCCAACTTACATAAGACTCAGCGCTTGGGCGGTAGTTCTACCGCCCGAGCGCGAATGCCGCATTCCTCAATAAATATTACAGAAGATCTGGCGCCCGAGCGGTAATTTTCTACCGCCTTTGGGAAAATATCTTTGCCGATTCCTTACTTTAATCTGGGGATGAGGATGATATGGGAAGGATCTTGGGACGTTTTTCATTCATTCAAACATATTTGAGCAGCCGCCACGAGCTTAAAGAGGGTTTTTGCGCTTGGATCGATAATTCGAAGATTTCCGGGCGTCGTTCCTAGCGTTTTCGTCGAGCCTAGTATTTCTAATCTAGTTTTTATCATTCAAACATTGTTTTGTTTATTTTAATTATGAATTCTAGTAGTTAACTTCACATATTTGTTGGGATTTAAGGGGATCCTATCCCAAACTTTGATTTAAATTAATTCACATATCGATTTCTGATTTATTATTGATTATACTATTGTTTTATCGTGTTGTTAGAGCGTAGCTAACTTTAACAACATTTTTATATTGCAAGTGAGTTCGAGAGAAAAACTTGTGATATGAACGAGTATTATAATCCGTGGATCTACAATTTACATAGATATATGAAATTGGATACGCGTCGATAGTTATAGTCCTAAGGGTCGAAAGCTAGGGGATTTCATAGATCGACATGAAATTCGCTCTTGATAAATAATTAAAGACATTTAATTACTTCATTGAGTAGAATTAGTTTGGCATAGCTCGAGAGAGTGTGTTCAATTGAATATGAAATCCTGTCGGAAGCATATAATCATTATCGAACGAATTAATTAATTAACGAGGGGTAGGTGAACCGATATTCCCAACAAATTCATTTCTCATTGAATTTTTAATCAACCATTTTAGATATTATATTCCATTAATCAATTCTTGAATAATCTTATTTGCACGTTTATTTGATCATAGTAGTGATAATCAATCAACCAATTTTTCGTTGCTAAAGATTTAATAACTAAAAATAATAATTGTCAAATACAGTCTTCAGTGGAACGATACTCGTACTCACGTAACTTATACTATTACTTGACATCGTGCACTTGCGATTAATTTTGAGCATATAAAACCATATTTTTATTAAGGATTTCACAGTGCAAGTTTTGCTCGATCAATCACTATTAGAAACATGAGGTACGTAAGCTAGTAGAGCAGAAAATAGAGAGGCATACTCTCCCACTGAGATATTTCCCTGAACCAACTGATTGAACTTGGCTTCCTTAGCAGAATAATAAGATGGAGGCGAGTTTTCTTGAATAAAATGAGTACGGAATACCTCCCAAGAAATTATCTGACCAGATTCTCTGATCGCTTCTTCTGTGGCTTCCCACCACAGTTGTGCTCGATCCTTGAGTTGGTATACAGCTAATTTGAGTCTCAGCTCTGGAGTGTACTCCACCAGATTAAACAAATAGTTCATGCTCTTCAGCCACGCTGTTGCCTTTTTGCCACCTTCATTTCCAAAGAATTTTGGAGGACGCATATCTTGGAATTTAGCAATTACTAACTCCATTTCTCTCATTCTTTGGGTCAGCTGCTGAACTTCACGATCAACTTCCACATTTCTTGCAACATTCCTTTCTCGACGAATTGGTGGTTCCTGCTCCACCTCTACCTCTATATTCAAATTTTGATTTGCCCTTCCTCTAGGGCGACCAAGTCTACCTCTACCAATACCCTCTGTATTTCCTATGTTCTGAGCTTCGGACTCTTGGATAAATTCTTTTCCTTTTCTGCCTCTTCCTCTCGGTGCCATTCTACAAGACACAAGGATTAATCCACAAGCAGAAAAATAATAGTAAGCACTGAAAGGTTCAAGGAAAATTAGAATTTAGTCCACTAGGTATAAATAAACGAAGCGTCAAACTTACTTCACTACCAGCTCTATCTTAGCTAAGTTAAATAATCATAGCATGCAAATCAAATAAAGTAGTAAATCAAATATGCAATCAATTTATATGTGTCTAAACTCGAGTGTCCTAGACTCTAATTCGAGCATACCCCAGTTACGCTCTGATACCAACTGTGAGGGCCCGTGCTCCTGATTAATTTTTAATTATCAAACAACCAGGATTTATTAGCGTAAACAGCGAAAACGAGTAAATTTTCCATTTTGGGACTACAGAAACTTCGGCATGACCTCCCCGTAAATAGGACTTACCAAAAAATTCAAAACAACACAACAAAACCTTTATACTCGAAAATAAAGTCCAATAAAACAAACAGAATACCAATCGCACACAGAGCCGGCTAGGCTCGATCACACCAAATAGGATCCAACACTCAAAATACAACCATACAAATACACGAGGCATCTCCTCGGAAAATGACTCAATATATAATATAAATATCTGGGGACTCCAAACTCAAACCGACTCACTGGGCTCCACTGGCAGACGCTCCGCCAGCTGCATCAGAACAACCTGTATAACCTGCTATGGAATCACAAAACAAACCACAGCAGCCCCGAGGGACAGGGGTCAAACCCCAGTACGAAGATCAAATAAATTACGACATAAATAAATGACATGTAATGAAATCAATGCAATGCAATGCATGTAGGGTACCAATAATCTCAGGTATCAAACTGGATCCAAAGAAAAGATAGTAACAACTGTGGCCACATGTGCCAGGAGTGTTACGTGTCAAATAAGCCCTCGGCCCTGCACATCTGCATCGGTGGTGTTAGTCTGCAGAACTGCTCGGCCCTTCCGCTAGTCATCAGAGGTGTGACGCTTAAATGCCCTCGGCTCTGATGTCTAAATAACTCATCCAAGATTAAACAGAGATCTCGGAAACAACGGAGTCATGTCTCGATATGAATGCGTGCTCAACAATGCATATAAATTCACAGATTATTCCAATATATTTAAAAACTCACATTTATTTTTAAAAATGAGGAATAATCCTAAAATACAACCAAACTGCACAAAGATCACATAAACACACAATTTTCATAAAATCACATCAATTTAATTACACGTCGTTATAGACGATGTAAAGAATCGATCAATCCGTACCTTAACCTTCAAATTAAATTACCACAATAGTTTATGAACTCCTCGGTGCTTCCTGGATACTAAAACCTGTGGCAAATAATTTATTTCCATCAAATAATTATTCAACTCTTAGCCAAAAACAAATTACTAATTCCAACTTGTACCTAAGTTTTGTTTTAAGGTCATAACTCAACCAAAACTTAACCAAAACACACTTATCATACATGGCTGGACTCCTAACTCAAAATCCCATATTTCATCAGATGACATCAAAATGAAATTCAATCATTTCGACACTGAAAAACGCCCAAAACCAGCAAACATGAGATGCAAGGTCTGTGACAAATTTAGTTTAGACACTTATGAATATAAAATTCATATCTAACTCATCATTGACTCAAATCGATATCCGCCAATTTTAGATGAAAGAAAACTCAAATATATAAGTTTTCCTAGAAGAAACCATTTCCAGAATCCTAGCAGATAAATCCCAGAATTTACTAGAATACGCCATTACCAACGCAATTCGCGGACAGCAGTCTGTACTGAGCAGTTTCGGAAAAATGAGCATAACGACCTCAATTCTTAATGGAATTTAACGAATCTTATACCAATACGAAGAAAACGCATAGCTCTACAACTCTTATTTGAATCACAAGTCCAGAATCCGAGAACAAAAATGTCATAAACTCGAATTGCAGTAGCTACTCTGCACAGCTCCAACTAAGAATTCCATTTTCACACATTTTTGTAGAAAAATCATATCAAATCCGTTTTTAATTGGAATTCCATTTTTTCAGTGGCTATAGAAAGCTAACACATAGAGCTATAAGTGCTATTTGAACCACAAGTCAAGATTCTTAGTGCAATCCACACAAAAACCAGAAAATCAGAAGCCAAAAACCTGCAACTCGAAAAACAGAAACCAACTTCTTCCATGGATAAAATTTTGAAAACCTAGGGTTAGGGATTACCTTCAAAAGCTTCCCTTGAACTGAAATAAAGCTAGAATCAACCTCTTCACACTCTAAAGAACCAAGAAAAATAGAAATCAAGAAGCTGGAAAGGAAACGCAGCAACTTGGAAGAAACATGGTAACAAGAAACAAGCTCCTCTATGATGATTATAGCAAGGAGAGCTGAGGGACTTCTTGGGCTAACTTGGGAGAGCTATGGAGACCCACTTCCTAGCAGCCAAAGGCGACGAGTAGCTGCTCACGATGGAGAAGAAAAAAAATGGATGGAAGAGAAGAGACAAGAAGAAATGAGAAACTTAAAGGAAGAAATGGATTGGGCTTGGGGCAAATGGGCTTCCTTATAAACACATCTCCATATACATATATACACGTGTATTTAAATGATTTAGCCCAATTGCTAGAATGTGACCCGGTCCAAATATTTACAACTCCTGTGTGCTATTAAACATCGATATGTATTTTAATATCGTCTACAATTCCGATATTTTCTAATACATATTTTTAACACACAAGTATAATTATTTGGCTTAATTATTTTAATTTAGCACTTTAAAATAATTATTTCTAATTCTTGCCAAATACTGAATAATTAAATTTGGGTTCTCACATTTCTTGACTGCCCCAGCGTGAGAGGCGGAATCAACAGAAGACCTCGTTCTAGGGCAGTAATTCTTGACCGCCCCAACGCGAGATGCATGAGAAACGACCAACACTGCAGAAGACCTCGCGCTAGGGTTGTAATCCTTTACCGCCCCAGCGCGAGTAAACAAGGAAAGTTTCCTAATTGACTTGTATGCAACTTGGAAAGTTTGTGGCTGCACAAAGAAACCATAGGGACGAAAACTCAAACACTTTTCAGCAGCCAAAAATTTGGGAAGAGAGAAGCCTTGGAGAAAGCTTGGAGTTGAAGATTTAACGATTTCTGGGAAACGTTCTTCGCGTTTTCGTCACGTCTAGTATTTCTAGTTTAATTCTTCTTGTTTAAATATTGTTTTGCTTATTTTGATAACGAATTCTAGTATCTAATTTTTATTATTTGTTGGGATTTAAGGGTATCCTAACCCAAAAACGAGTTTAGTTAATTCATTTATCGACTTTTGATTTAATCTTGATTGTGCTATTATTTTCATTGCGTTGTTAAAGCGTAGCTAACTTTAATAACGATTTCATATTGCGAGTAAGTTCGAGAGAATAACCCGTGATAGGAACAAGTAGCCTGATCCATGGATTTATAATTTACATAGAAATATGAAGTCGGATACACGTCGATTGTCATAGCCCTGTAGGTCGAAAGCTAGGGGATTTCATAGAATGACATGCAATTCACCTTTGATAAATAATTAAAGAGATTTAATTACTTCACTGCGTTGATTTAGTTTGTCATAGCTCGAGAGGGCGTGTTCAATTGGATAGAAAATCCCGTCGAAAGCGTAGATTATTTTAGAATGAATTAAGTAAATTAGCGAAGCGTTGGTGAACCAAGATTCTTAACAAATTCGTTTCTCGTTGAATATTTAATCAATAATTTTAGCTTATTTATTTCATCATTTAAATTGTGAATCATTTTGTTGAGCTTTTATTAAATCATCGTAGTAGTAAACAATCATATGAATTATTGTTGCTAAAAGTTTAATAACTGAGAATAACAATTGCGAAATACAGTCTCTAGAGAACGATACTTGTACTCTCGTACACTATATTATGACTTGACATCGTGTACTTGCGATTATTTAGAGCTTGAATATTATTAATTTTACTAAGGATTTTACATTGCAAGTTTTGCTGCATCAGTCTTGTACAAGATGTCTTTGGCAACATTGTCCAAGTTAGCCTTTCTTTTATCTTCGGAAGTCCACTCATCTCGTGGCTTTTCTATATGATTTGGTGCTCCATCAGTAAGAGTAGCAGCTGTGTTGGCTTTCATAATCTTCTTGGGTCCGTCAGTTATGACATACCACGTCATCATCTTGAGAAGCTAAATGAGCTTGCATTCTTCTCTTCCAATCGTCAAACTTTTCTCTAGAGAACGCGGGAAATTTTTGAATGACGACATGATTACCAGTTTGATCGTGTGAGAGTATTCAAGACAAGATTAACCGCTCTGATACCATTTGATAAGATTGGTTAAAACTGTTAGAGTGTTTAGAAGTGGGGATTAGAATAAACACTCAAGCTTTTTGAAATCTTTTGAGTATGAATAAGATTTTTATTTTACTTATTCTGAAATCTTATTTATCGATAAAAATCAGGCAACTAATAATAATGCGGAAATAGACTGAAATATAGATTGAATACCGAGTGTATGTGGCAGAATCTATTAGGAGGTAAATCGTTGAGCTACAATAGCTCGGTTCTTGAAATATTGAACACCGATAAATTAAATCGAGTTTGGTTTAAAAACCAAGCAGAAAATACTCGAAATAATCCTTCGTAGAAATCGATTAAATATTTTGTAAAGCATTTGAAATATTTGCAAGTTGAATGAGTAAAAATATTTTGGTTGAAGAATTTTATCAAACACTTGGTATCCAATATTTTGTTATTTTAGGAACGCATAAAATGCTTTAACAATGCATCTTTAAAACAATGAAAATGATAAGTAAATGCAATAAACAAATAGACACGAATTTTTTTATAGATGTTTGGAGACTTCAAATGCTCTTACGTCACCCCTTCTTCCACTTGTGAATGATTCAATAGAAGACTTTGATTTATACAACTTTTTGTACAAACCCAATCAGCTAGGACTTAACCACTGCCTAAACTGAACTCCTAGCACTCAAGATTGTAAGCAGCACCTCACAATCAGCATAATGTTTAATGTCTCATATGCAAAGACTACATACACAAGTTTATTGTCTTTGTGAAATACTCACTCAACTAAACTTTGAATTTCAACTCTCTTGTATATGTGTGAGTGATTGTGTGTGAGGAATTTATCCTTTACAGTGTACATCTCAATTGTATCCTCACACAAGGGCTTGTGCACTCAACTAACCGATTTCTTCATCCTAACTGCCCATGCTTTGAATCCTCTTTAAAAGCTCTTGTTTGATCCTCAATATGTTGTATTTATAAGCCCCAACAATGATATATACGTTAGACACAAGAATATGATCGTTTGGAAAGTTTATATACTATTTCCACTACAAGAAAAATACAAATCAACAACACTCATACGACAACGGTTTAATTAAAACCGTTGTGTTTTAACTTTTAACAACGGTTTTAACAAAAACCGTTGTCGTAGCCTAAAAATCCCGCTGATAGACAAGGTTTTTTAAAAACCATTGTCTTTGATGTGTCTACAACAACGGTTTTTAAAAATCGTTGTCTATGAGCGTTTTTTTTGCTACAACAACTGTTTTTGAAAATCGTTGTCTAAGAGCTTTTTTTTGGGCTACAACAACGATTTTAACAACCGTTGTCTATGAGCGTTTTTTTTAGGCTACAACAACGGTTTTTAAAAACTGTTGTCTTTCGGATGGTTTTTTTAGGCTACAACAACGTTTTTTCAAAAAGTTGTCTATATAAGATTCTGTAAAGGGTCAAAGACAATGATTTGTGTAAACCGTTGTCTTTCGGATGGTTTTTTAACTACGACAACGGTTTTTTAAAACGTTGTCGTTTTTTAGTGTTTTATTTGGTTAACGACAACGGTTTTTTGAAAAAAGGTTGTCGTAGTTTATAATTTTTTTTAAAATATAGGTTAATATTAGCGACGGTTTTTCTGAAACCGTCGGTAAAGCTAGCGACGGTTTAAGAAAAACCGTTGCTAATTTCAAATCAGCGACATTTTTAAAAAAACCGCCGCTATATTTAGCAAAAACCGTCGCAAATATAAATTAGCGACGGTCCAATAAAAAAAACCCGTCGCTTCATTTAGCTACAGTTTCAATAAAACTGTCCCAATTTTAAATTAGCGACGAAACAATCGTCGCTAATTTTAAATTTGCGACGGTTATTTAATAAACTGTCGCTAATAACGAAGGCTTTATCTGAACCATCGCTCATAGCGACGGTTTTATTTTATCCGTCGCTAAAGTACAGAATCCGTTGCTAATTGCAAATTGCCTATAAATAACCACATCCTTAGTCATTTTTTCCCACAAAAAATTCTTCTTTCTTCAACTATTTTCAGTTCTTGTTTAAAAAAAAAACTATTTTCAATTCTAATTGTAAGATTATAAATATTATTAATTTAGTAAGATTGTAAGGTTTTTCTTGTAGGTTTATTAAATTATAATAGTAATTTTTTTTTATTTTACGGAAAAATATAGCGATGGAAATTATATGAAGAACTGTCGTTAATTAGCGACGGAAAGCATATAACCACCGTCGCTAATGAGCGACGGAAAATTTGTAACCGTCGCTAATTGGTGATGGATATCATATGAAAAACAGTCGCTAATAGCGACGGATTATAAAAGCCGTCGCAAAATTTAGTTTAACAATGATTTTTCAATGTCACGACAACGGTTTTTCACCGTCGTCTTTAGTCGTCTACAACAACGGTTTTTCACCGTTGTCTTTGAGCGCATCATTTAACCACAGGGCCTTTAACAACGGTTTTACAAGACCTACGACAACGGTTTCTCACCGTCGTCTTTGACGTCTACGACAACAGTTTTTCACCGTTGTATTTGAGCGCACCCTTTAACAACAGGGGCTTTAACAACGGTTTTATTTGACCAACGACAAGGGTTTTTAACCGTTGTCTTTTGCTTTTTTTTGTAGTGTTCTGAAATTGCAACGGTCAAATTCGTCTTGCTGGGCATTTTTCCGACTGGTCAAGTCTAGTCTACTCAACCGGTCAGCAGCTGGTTCAGTTCAGTTCAGTTGCTCAGCTGCTGGTTCGGTTCATTTCAGTTGGTCAGCTGTTTCAATTGGTCTGGTTCAACTAGTCTTCAGTTGGTCTGGTTCAGTTTCAGCTGGTGTGCTGAAATCATCATAGCTGATTTCAGTTTGTGCAAAACCGGTAGCTTCATCGTCATTTATCAGCATCTTAAGCTTCGATTCAGACTTTGACTTCTGAAGATGATTTGTAGATCATCGTCTTATCTTTCCAACGCATACAGAATTGCTTCATTTTGATAACTGAGCTGAGAGATATGACAAAAATACCGCAACTGCTCAAACACAACTGATTGCTGTTTTCGTGCAATCAGTTCGGTAATTCAGCGATCAGTTAGACCATGATAACATCCGAGTTTGCCCAACGTACGTGAAATACGACTTGTTCCAAATTGAGATTTCTAATCATAACAGTTGGTGGAACTTCACACTTGAGTAAATATGTTTTAAACACAATAACAAGTTTTGTTAACATCAAAATTAAGATTGCGAACATGAAATGTTCCAACAGTATGGTACTATAAAAACTGAATAGATAATAAACTAGAACACACAAATTTTATGGATATTCGGAGTTTTCAAATGCTCCTACATCACCCCTTCTATCTCAAAGATTTGATTTTCACTAAAATAATTTGATGTAGTACAACAGATTGTAATAATCCACTTCAGTTGGACTTATACATTTCCAAAATGAAACTCTTAGTTTTTCAAATTCCTTACAACAAATAAGTTATTTGCTCTAAACAATTAGACTGTATGATGCGATTCTTCGACCACGAAAAGCAAACGTGCTCAAAAACGGAGTCACGCCCTCGATTCGACTAAAAAAGAAACGGTTGTGTTGTCCCGAACTTTTTGACGCAAGTAAGGTTGTAATATTCACCTTTAAATTACGAAGAATTTAGCAACAAATAATAACGAAAATAAACAATCAAAATTCTAACGAACCTTTAAAAAACTCGTATTTGACAATCCGAGTGAAGAACAATCGACAAACTCCACTAAGTATTAAACTTTGATAAGTTTAATTTGATAAACACACAAAGGTGTATACAAAACCAAGCTTTGAAATTGAGAGAAAACTCATAAAATATGATATAAACTCAATAATCTAAATCTATAATTCGTGTTTACAATGGATTATATAATAAAATACAACAAAATCGCAATCTAGGGTTTCCATATCTAAAATCCGCAAGGTGGCCTGCTCGGGCGCGAGATTCTACCGCTCGGGCGCATGGTTTTCTGGACATGTCGCGCTTGGGCAGTAAGATGTCATCGCTCGGGTATCGAGTGTTCTGGAATTCGCTTCTTGTACAGTAAGTTTGGTGCTTGGGCGGTAGGATTTGACCGCTAGAGCGCGGAGGCTTCTGCCTTTTCTACATCATTTAACACTTGCACAATGATCCTATGGCCCCCAAGCTCATTTCCATGCATCACAAACCCTTTGAAGCTTGGAACCTTGATTGCAAGCTCTTCTCTATTGCTCATGAGTCCATGCAATGCTTCCTTGAACCTCCTTCCCTTCCTTTGAACTCCATGCCCGATCAGATTCATATCACTGTATGCTCCAAATTAATACAATGAAAATAAGAGAGCAAGTGTGCGAATTGTAGACTGAGAAAGTGCTTGAATAATGTATCACCGCTGATTGATAATCATCGATAGTTTGTGCAGTACGTTTTCACCAACCCTCTTCAACTAAATCGATCAGCTATATAAATTCTTCAATTCCAACGGTCACATTAAATTCTTTTAATGACAAATATCCGTTGAATAGTCATTTATTTCAAGTTGATTACTTTATTTGATAGAGGTACGAAGTATTAGAATGTTTAGCTCTGTTACACCTGTTCTGCTTTTGTACGAACTGTCAGTCTGTTGGCTGACATTACAAATGATGTCGTGGCTAACTGATTAGGATTCAGCTGATCGACAGATCAGTTCACCTTGACATTTTCAGTTCAAACTGATGTCTTTTATTTTGGGATACTTCAGTTCATAAAGATTCTTCCAGTTCAGTTGAAGCGAAGTCTTCAGTTCTAATTACCAATTCCTTTAATGAACTATATGTCATCGGTTTTAAATCTTCTTTTTGTTACAACCTCTCAGCTTGGTTCTTCAGTTCTCTTGCGGGTTTAATTGTCAAACTCTGAAACTTATAATATTCCAACAATTTCCCCTTTGGTTTTGGTCTTGTTACCTTGCTTCCCTTTTTATCAGCTAGTTTCTTTTTAGTGACCAGAGCCTTTCAAATCTAGTTCTTGATGACTATCATCCCAACATCATTTATATTTAGATGTTTTTATTTAGGTCTGAGAGAGAATGTTTGGTGTAATGAGAGCTTTGAACTTGTGCAGAGTTACTGAGTTACTCAGTACGGATCCTGATTCTTCAAATATTCTTCTCAAAGGGATGGAAAATTCGAGTGATTGATTCTCATTAATGACCACTGCCTTAAAAATTTGGAAAATGATAACTGACCAATTGAATTTGGGCCATGTGGCAATAACAGTCATTACTAAGAACTTCTCGGTGATTTAGGCATCAAAAGAACATGTCTTTGCTAGAATTGGTTTAGCCACAACATCAGCCAAAATTTGATATCCAATTTCATCTCTTCCTTTTTTTTCCTGATGTCTTGGTGCTCTTGCCAGATGCAAAGAACTTCAGCTTCATTTCCTCAACTGCTTGCTGAGGAACTAGAGAGAAGTCAGTTAGCCCTTTAGTAGGCAACTGGAATAGTGCAGAAAAATAATCATGCTCGATCAACAGACTATCATCTCATAGAGGCATCATAATCTTCTAGTCTTCAGTTACTACTCCTCTAGCATAGAAATTATTCAGTTCTTCCATGTAGATGTCCAAAGAGGAACTGAGAAAAGTTCGGAGTCCAGATGTAAGGTCCAAAAATACGGTAACGTAATCCAACTACATGCAAATCTAGGAAAAGTAGAAAATGCCTAATTAAATTATTCTAATTGCATTAATTAAATGGGGTAGGCATGTTTACATGTTTAAAATATGATTTTATTTTATAATGCATAAAACTGTATGTTTAAGGGTTATTCGAGATGCAATCGAGGAATGGAGACCGAGGACCGTAAATGGAAAATATTTTTATTAAATGATTATTTTTAATTGTTAATTTATGTCGTTTTTATATATTATTTTCGAAAATAAGGTCTTCTGAGGTGTTTTTATATGCAGTGTAGAGCCCAAAATAGTACACATAAAACCCATGCATTTATTAAATTAATTATTTAATTTTAAAATGATTTTTAACGATGCATGATTTATGATTTCCATTATTTTAATTTATTGTATGTTAGTTTGATGCACGTAAAAATGTTTTCTTGAGTTTATGTTTCAGGAGAATATTCGATGCGGGATCTGGAAAAGAGACCGGTGATGATTTAGGCGATTTATGAAAATGCAGTATTTTATTTCAAGTCAAGGAGATTGATATTTGAAATCATTTATGGAATTTTAAGCATTTTAAAGACTAATTTAATTTATTGAGTGATTTTGAGATTTAGAACATTTCAAAAATATTAAGTTGAGTAGTGGGGATTTTTAAACCTTGTAAATTTTTTATTAAACCTAAGAGTGGGGTTAAATCATTAGATTAGTAAAATTGTGTCACTAATTATTTAACTAAGCATTTTTTAATCCCCTAAATATCTCCCTAACCATTACTCACACACACAATTACATGCTTTACACACACAAATTTGCACACACACACATACACGTTGAAATTGAAGGCACAAGGCTAGGTTTCTTGAGTTATCTTTCAGCAGCCACTATCTCAACCCCTTTCCCCTGCAAATTGCTGGAGATTTACGTCCTTTTTCTAGCAAGAAATCGTGTAGCAAGCGTCCCCTGGTCAGCTCTCGTAATCCACCACGTCGGTATTTGTTATCTTCGTGCGTTTTAACGCAAAGGCATGTATATTCTTTTATTTCTCCATCGATCTTGTCGTAGTAAGTATTTTAATGCATATGGTGCGTAAAAATTCACTATGTTATGCAAAGTTTGAGCGAAAAATGTTTGAAACGATTTTGAATCTGTTTTTGGATCTCAAAAACCGAATCTGCTCTCATTTCGAATCCTGCGAATTTTAGGTTAGTTTTCTAGAAAAAACATTCAACTTATAAAAGTATTACTTTTCGATACCTTCGATTTGACAGTAAATTCGTAGTTTTCGGACAAGAAACAATTGAGTTATAATTTTTCTTGTGTGATTCCTCAAACAGTGTCAAAAATGTGTTCTTCTTGAGGATTTTCGAGTTTCTGGATTCTTTGGAATTGGGCGGCGCGTGGGTGGTAAGATCTTACCTCTCGAGCGCCAAGCTTTCTTGAAAAAAAATAAAAAAATTTAATATTTGTCTTAAGAAGGCATTCATTATGTATTATTATGTTTGACGTGCAAAGAAATTTTTTTTATGTTTTTGAGATACGCGAATTGTCTTGTGAACTATTATGAACGGGTTTTGAAGTCGAAGAACGTGTTTGGGGACCTCTCCACCCCGGTAAAGCATGACCGGGTTATGATCAGGATTGGGAAGCGGTAAAGCATGACCACTGATCAATGCACCCGATAAATCATGACCAGGGATCTTATGTATGTTGCAGTGGACATCCCTGCCAGCCCAGTACTGTGGATTAGTCTGATGAGGCGCAATATGTATGGTTCACTTGCTTGGAAACATATCTCTACGCAAAATGATGATGATTATGCATGTTTAACTATGTATGATGCAAGCACGTTTATGAAAATGTTTATGAATTGATGGCACGGCTATTTTATGTAAGTATGTTCAAAGTTTAGATATGTATGTTCTACTTTTAAACGCATATGGCTTTATCATTTACTACTTGAAATTTTCAGTTTATACATGTTGAGTCTTTAGACTCACTAGACTTGATCGATGCAGGTGAGGACGAGTATGAGAAGGCGAGAGGCGGGGACCAGTGAGTTGGCTCGGACTGTGCGGAGGAATAACACGAGGACCGCTTAAGTTTCAAGAATTTTTCCGATGCATGTTGAACTCATTTACTCTGATTTTTATGAAACTACTTTATATCGTCGTTTAAACAATTACTTTTGCAAGCTAGTTGGTTGTGACTTGATGTCACGAAAATAGTTTGGACTCTTTTTATTTAAAATATTTAGATAAGCATTTTATGTGTATTTCATTTTCGAGAGTTTATTAATTATTTAAGAAAAAAAAATTATTTTCCGCAAATTTTAAGCATTTTAAAGTACGGTACGTTACAGTTGGTCTAGTCCAGACGCAGACTTCGAATTTGTCCTGAGCCTGAAATCACGAAGAGTACCATTAGAAGGGGGCCAGGAGAGTATCCAGCGTAGCCCCTCCGCGCTCAAGTTGGAGATTGAGGATATAAGTGGAGAGCAGCTAAGGGTGCTGCTGAAAAGTAATATAGTCAATCAATGAATGGTACGCTTAAACCTGATATTTATAGGAGAATACATGGGCCGCTCATGGGCCCTCCACCTGTGTTAGGGATGGGCCGGAGGACGAGTATGAGGAGGCAAGAGGTGGGGACCAGTGAGTTGGCTAGGACTCTGTGGAGGACTAACCCGAGGACCGCTTAAGTTTCAATAATTTTTTCTATGCATGTTGAAATCATGTATTCTTATTTTTGTGAAACTAATTTATGTCGTCATGTAAACAAGTACTTTTGCAAGCTAGTTGGTTGTGATTTGATGTCGCGAAAATAGTTTGAACTCTTTTATATTTCAAATATTTAGACAAGCATTTTATTTGTATTTCATTTTTGAGAGTTTACTAATTATTTAAGAAAAAAATTTATTTTTCGCAAATTTTAAGCATTTTAAAGTTCGATACGTTATAGTTGGTCTAGTCCAGACGCAGGCTTCGAATTTGCATTGAGGCTGAAATCACGAAGAAGACCGTTATAAGGGGCCGAGAGGGTGTCCCAGCGTAGCCCCTCCGATGCTCAAGTTGAAGACTAAGGAAATATGTAGAGAGAAGCTAAGGGTGCTGCTGAAAAATAATATAGTCAATGAATGAATCGTACGCTCAAACCTGATATTTATAGGAGAATATTTGGGCCGGTCATGGGCCCTCCACCTCTGTTGGGGATGGGCCGGAGGACGAGTATAAAGAGGGGATAGGCGGGGACCAGTGAGTTGGCTCAAATTGTGCGGATGACTAACCCAAGGATCGCTTAAGTTTCAAGAATTTTTCCTATGCATGTTGAACTCATTTACTCTGATTTTTATGAAACTACTTTATGTCGTCGCTTAAAAAAGTACTTTTGCAAGCTAGTTGGTTGTGACTTGATGTCACAAAAATAGTTTGGACTCTTTTATATTTCAATTATTTAGAAAATCATTTTATTTGAATTTCATATTCGAGAGTTTATTACTTATTTAAGAAAAAAATTCATTTTCCACAAATTTTAAGAATTTTAAAGTACGATACATTACAATTGGTATCAGTGCGGTTTTCTTGTAAAGGGTTATGCCTACTGTCAGCTGCGAGAAGCGCCTCAAGTCTATAGGTTTTAAAGTTTTAAAAAAAATCTTTCATGTAGTAAGCATCAAAGTCCTGATTTCAGCATGTACATGTTTAAGTTCGATTTACGTTCATCTTATGATGATTTGGATATTATGTTCATACATGTTGGTTAACGTGTTGGGTAAATTGTGGAACAGTATGCCTCCTAGACATATGATTGCATGAGGAGCAAATGAAAAGGATAGAGAGTCTTGGGATGAGGAGAAGGCCACTCCTCCTCGTCCACCACCAGATATGCAGGAGCAGATGCTTGCAGAAATGACTCAGTTCTTCGCACAGTTTGCGGGGAACAATGCTGAAGTAGATACTGGAGCGAGGCCGCCCAGGCCAGATGCGGTGTATGAGAGATTCAGGGGGATGGATCCAAAGGAGTTCTCGGGGACTACTGACCCAATGATAGCTAAGCGATGGATTATGTCCATCGAGGTGATATTCAAATTTATGGAGTTGCAGGATGCAGAAAAAGTCAGATGTGCCACCTTTCTGTTGAGAGGGGGCGACAGACTGTGGTTGCAGAACATTACTTGGGAGGGTTTAAAGGAATGTTGTAATGAATGCTAAAATGTTTATTTTGAAAGGTTATGGGATTTCATGATGAAAAATGATGAAGTTAAAAGAAGTGTTGCATGCTTGGTTTAAAAGAAAAATGATATCTATATATGAATTTTTATAAGTGATGAATTTGATGAAAGGCTTTGAAGGTGTTTTGAATGTGACTAATTCAATTAAGAACACGAAATGATATGATGAAATGTAAGGCCAAGGCTCAGTTGACGGGTGAGAGTGTCGCTGATGTCCCCGCCGCTGGTATAATGGTAATACGTAATATTTATCAATCGACCGACAGCTGTTACGAAAGTCACAATTAATGATCTGAATTCAATAAAGAGAAACGTATATGTATAAGATGAAAGGACATGTATATGATGAAAGGAAATGATTTAAAGTTTATGCATATTTATGAAAAGCTATTTTATTAAAAATAATTTTCACTGTTGCATGTGGATGTATACGTATTACTTGTTATCATGGTTAAGGTTTGCTGAGTCATTAGACACACTAGGTGTGAATGATTGATGATATTGGAGGACTTGATGGTTGAACTGGCTGGACTGATGGTGCACATAACCCGAGGATCGATGCTTGTTTTCCGCACTATTATCATGATTTTATAGTACTTTAAAGATTTAATGACATTTATGCTTATGATTTGATTTTGAGAGGATTTAGGATGTTTATGTTATTTTTTGAAAAATGATAGCTTTAGGTTTTGGTTGACGATTTTACGTTTTGCACTGTTTTTTGGATTTTGAGTAAAGTAGTTGGTTGAGTTATGTTAAATGGTGCTAAGTTAATATATTTATATATGTAAGTATGTTTAGCCGAAAGAATTTTTTAAAAAAATTATTGTAGGTTTTAAAGAAAAATGAGTAGTAGACGTTTAATCAGATGACTCAACAACTTTGAAGACTTGAGACAGAGAAACATCTTTCATAGAGTAAATTGATTCGAAATCAACTACAAGTGCATTCATATTCATGATATAGGAAGGAGTTGCTGGAGAGGCCATATCTAAAATATGTTCTTAGAAATAGATTTAGGTGATTTTCAAAGTGAAAGAAAACAAATAAGCTCAAAGAATACTAAGAGGATAGAGATAAACTGATTGTTTTAGGGATTTGAAATATGTATCATGTGCAATTCTGAATATGTAACAGACTGGATACGTTTCACGATATTAATGAAAATTTTGAGTCATGATCAAGTGAGAGACAAAATCATTAAGATGCTTAATAACATGATAAACAACATTAATAATGCATTACGACACTATTAAATGATTGAGCCAGTTAGGCTGAAAAAAATTAGTCTGTCGATTGCGAGCCTAACTGCTGACTAAATATCCAACGTCTAACTGATAGATAGTGTATCAGTAGGGCTCTATGATTCAGTATTCCCCCTAAATTAATGAATTAGGATAAATCTATAATTCCTAAAACATTTCTTAAATAAAAAAATTATTCTCGGGTAGTGGTTTGGTGAAGTTGTCTGCTGCTTCTTGTTCAGTTGAGATTATTCCAATCTAATATCGTTTTTCAATACATGATCTCGAATAAAATGATGACGATTGTCAATGTGCTTAGTCCGGGAGTGTAAGACTGGATTGTAAGTAATGGCTATTGGACTTGCATTATCACAGAAGTTAAGTGATTCTTTGGCAACAATTCCATAGTTTTTTAGTTGTTGTTGAATCCATAGCAGTTGTACAATACACATCCCTGCTGGTAGGTATTCAGCTTCTGCAGCAGAGGTGAAAATTGGTGTTTGCTTCTTACGGAACCAAGAAATCAATAGGTCTCCCAGAAGCTGACATGATCCACTTGTACTTTTCCTGTCAAGCTTACACCCTACATAATTCAGAATATATAAATAAATTTATATCTTTAGCATACCATAAACAAACATCTTGAGTTTATTTAAGATATTTAGAGATTCTTTTAGACGCTGAATAATATGATCGTTTTGGATCAGACTAAAAATGTGCACACATACAAACTGCAAACATGACATCCGGTTGACTAGAAGTTAAGTATAATAATGAGCCTATCAAACCTCGATACAATATTAACTCGATTGATGTTCCTCCATCATCTTTTTAAAGCTTAGCTGATGAGCTCATGGGGGTTGCAGCTGTTGAAAATGATTCCATAACAAATTTTTAAGTAGTTCTTTGGTGTAATATGTTGGAAACTTAATTTCGGAGTTTGACAAATTGAGTGTGAAAAGGATGAACAACTGATCAAGAAGACCGAGAGTAACTGAACTAAATATTCGTAAACTGATAGTTGCTCGAACTGAAGATTAGTGCATATTTAAGGCAACATAATTAAGCTAACTGAACTTTGTAGTCAACTGGATGATCAGTTGGAACCGATCAGTTAAACTACAATCAATTGAGAGTAATCAATTAATCATATCGGCTTCGTCAACTGATAAATCAGCTTCACACATCATCAATTAAGGAACGTAGCTATCAACCGACAATTGTACAAGAGCAAACTTCAACGCATAGTGGGAACTCATCATTTTCAGGAAAGCTACAGTGTACGATTGTCAGAAGAATGTTGACGTGGCTATACAACAGATATAAATATTCAAATGGATTTATTGTTACCGTTGAAAGAAAAGCCTATAAAAAGCCGAGAAGATCAGCTGGACATGAGTAATCCTGAAATCGAGCAATCAAGTTATCAAGCAAAACTCTGTGCACACTCTTTCAGTTCTAAATCTCTCAAAAGCTCATGCTTAAAATATATATATATATATATATATATTCGTAGCATTCAAGGCTATACGTCAAGCTTAAAAGCACAAACATTCACTAGTTCGATCTTGTAGAGATCAGTTGTGCTAAGTAGTTACGTATCAGTTGAGTACTGATAAACGGTATTGGAACTAAGAGTTTCAGTTTTGGCATTATTAAGTCCAAAATTGAAGTGGTTTTGTACAAATCGTTGTATAGATTAAGGTTTTTTAGTAAATATCATATCTCCGAGATAGAAAGGGTGACGTAGGAAGGTTTGAAATCTCCGAACATCCACAAATCTTGTGTCCCCTAATTTCAGTTTGTATTCTATCTATCATTAAGTTTATTTCCGCACTTTCATTAGTTAACTAATTGATATTGACAAACAAGATTTCTGAATTCAATTTATCACTAAACTGATTCATTATTCGAAGAAGTTGTGAAAACTATTAATTGTTTATTCAACCCCCTTTCTAAACACTTCTTCACTCCCAATCGATCCAAACATAGTTTCTCTGATTGACAAAGATTCCAGTACCGAACATCTAACTTGCAGTCCTAAAAATAAATTCTTCACCTATCATGCTCTTTTCGAACTTTTCCTACATCGGTTTAGAAAATTTCGAATATAGTTATACATTTTTGTTATCCCTTGATGAATGGAATACGGGGTACTGTGGGCTTCTTTCATAATGTCTTCTCTCAGTGAATTAACACTAGGAACCCACAGTCGGTCGCGATAACGGACTGTGCCATCCTTGACAGAATACAATCTCAGACCCTTGGACTCATCCCTCAGTCTCCACTTCTGCAACTGCTCATCAGATGATTGTCCTGCTCGAATGCTGTCTCTCAGCGTCGACTGTACTATAAGGGTAGAAAGATTAAGAGCATCGTCCCTAGCATACAATGCAAGCTTGAACCTCTGAATCTCTGCTTGCAATGGCCTCTATACAGAAAACTGTGCAATCACTGTATTCTTCCTGCTCAAAGCATCTGCTACCACATTAGCCTTCCTTGGGTGGTAGTTAATGTTGAATTCATAGTCTTTCACCAGCTCTAACCATCTCCTCTATCTCATATTGAGCTCTTTCTATGTGAAGAAGTACTTTAAACTCTTGTGATATGTGAAAATCTTACACTTCTCCCCATACAGATAGTGTCTCCAATTCTTCAGAGCGAATACTACTGCGGCTAGCTCGAGGTCATGAGTCGGATAATTCTTCTCGTGAACCTTTAGCTGTCGGAAAGCATAAGTTATCGCTATGTCAAGCTGCATAAAAACTTCACCCAAACCCTGATTCGAAGCATCTGTGCATAGCACATATTCTCCTTGTCCTGATGGCATCGCTAGAACTTGCGCTGAAGTCAAAGCTTGCTTCAGCTTATCAAAGCTCTCTGGCACTCTGGTCAACAAATGAATTTGGAAATTTTTTTGTCAAGGCAGTCATCGGTACAGCCATACAAGAAAAGCCTTAAATAAACTTCCTGTAATACCTAGCTAGACCCAAGAAACTGCGGATCTCTGTCACACTCTTAGGCACTGGCCAATCTCTGACTGCCTCAACCTTGCTGGGATTAACCTCGACTCCATTCGTGAAAATAACATGGCCTAAGACTGCCACTCTGTAAAGCCAGAATTCGTAGTTGTTGAAATTGGCATATAACAGTCTGTCTTTCAATGTTTTCAGTGCCTTTCTCAAGTGCTGATTGTGCTCCTCTCTGATCTTCGAGTAAATCAGTATATCATCTACAAAAACTATGACCAAATGATCCAAATACGACTGAAATATGCGATTAATGAGATCCATGAAGATCGCTGGCGCGTTAGTCAATCTGAAGGGCATCACCATAAACTTGTATTGCACATAACACGTCCTGAAAGTCGTCTTATGAACATCTGCCTCCCTCACCTTCAGCTGTGATATCCTGAACAAAGATCTATTTTCGAGAATACCGATGCCCCTTGCAGCTGATCAAATAAGTCCTCGATTCTAGGTAGGAGATACTTATTCTTGACGGTGACTCTGTTCATTTGTCTGTTGTAACGTCCAAAAGTCAACCCACATAAACCATATGCATGAAAATGGAATAAATTGCTTAATTGTTTTATTTAATTGAATTTAAATGCTTACATGATGCATATTATATGGTTAGGGATCTAATTGCATGATTTTATAAAAACCGTAGATTTTTGCCCGAATATTCAATAATAAGATGGAGAATAGAGACCGAGGAAGAACAAGATAAAATAAATATTTTCAAAGCTTATTAATATGATTTAATATGATTAATTTTTTTAAAAAATGGTTGGCAAACAAGAGACTTTTAAAAGATCAAAAGTATTATTTTTGAAAAGTAATATTCATAAATTTTTATTTTTCAATTAAATAAGTGTTATTGGGCCTAACTTACCTAAGATTAGTAGGCTCAATTGCTCCTAAACTCAAAGGTCAAAACATAAGCCCATTAGCATGAAAATTAAAATCTATAAAAAAATCCTAGGTTTATTGAGAGGTCATTCATTCGAAATCACATACACACAACACACACAATATTCAAAAAACTTGAGGAGAAAGCAAGAATTCGTCGTCGCCTGTTCATCCTTCTCCGCGCCCCAGGCCAACTATCGTATAATCGAGCGTTCTAAAATGCAAAGGCACGTTTCTAAATTCCTTTGACGCATCATTTAAATCATATAATGCTTGTTTTATTTATTTTTGCATGAAAAATATTTAAACCTGAAACGTTTAACGATAGGATAAATATTTTCAACATTTTTGATGATTTTACGCTTGTTTGAAAAAGGTTATGATATATAAGGACATGCTGCCAATAGGATGTGTTTAAGTGATGGAAATTGATTCGTTTATAGGTGGAACGTAGATCAGAACAATCTTGGCCAAGGATGGATGAACATGGGGTTTTCTTGAAGGATTTCCTTGAGTTGGGGGTCGGCTAGGTGAGGGGCTCCCGTGGGGCTCGGCCAGGGCTTGGGAATGTGTCGTGCTGGACGTGGTTCGGTGTTAGGAAGAGTCCTAGCATGGCTAGGACTCATGGATAGTGGGTAGGGAAGAGTCAAAGCGTGCAAGGACTCTTCCCATGCACGCATTGGACGATTTTTGAAGGAGTGGTGCATGGCTTGGTTAGGTCAGTCTAGGCTGGTCCAAGAGGGTCTAGGGAGGTTGGTTCAGGGTCATGGCTTGGGCTGGTGCAGCATGGTCCATGGTGGCTCGATGAAGGAGGGCAAAGACGAAAGAAAGCTTGCGCGTGGATGGTTCGCATGGGCTGGGGGCTGGGGCATTGGTCCAGGAGGGTTCAGGTGGGGTCCAGGAGTGTCAGGGTTAGGTCTAGTCCTATGTGGCTTGGGGGTGGCTCGGTGTTTGGGGGAGCCGTGGCTTGAAGTAGAGGCTAGGTTTCAAAATTGTTTTAGAATGGAAAGTGGTTCGAATCGTGGTCCATGGGGTCGACCATGGTTCACGTGGGTTGTTTAGGTATAAAAGTTTATGTTTATATTTTGGAACAAAAATATTTAATTTTAAATTAATTCGGGAATTATACGCTTCACCATTTAGAAATTAAGGAATTAAATCGAAATCCTCGAGTTGACGTTAAATAAAAATATTAGAAGTCAAATTTAAGTTTAAAAAATTATTTGGGATAGTCTCAAGTCAATAAGAGTGAGAAAAGGTCGAAATCGAGAATTTTAAGTCTAGGGACAAAACAATAATTTTACACCTGACAGATATTCATTTTTAATACACCATGTATAATATAAAATCCATATTCAATCTCAATATCAATATCTCAATCGGTGTCAATAGGTCCATATGCACAATACAAGGAGCACTAGCGGCATCATTCATGTAAATCATAATGAATCAGGTAAGTGCATAACAAACAATATAAACACATTAATAATTTGTACGAGTAACCAGGCATTACATCATTACAAACCACCACAATATTCAAAGAAGTTAATAATTTAAATATAGATAATTTATTTAATTTACAATTTATTCAATAATAATTGAGTTCTAGTAAAATTCATTTTTACCATAAATAACTAAAATCTTATTCTAATTATTTATTTTACAAGAAAATTATTAATTAATTAAAATTAGATCTTAATGAAAAATTGAAATTTTTTTCATAAAATATCAATTTTATCCAAAATTTTCAAAATCAGAAAATTGCACCCTAGACGTGAATAATCCAAGTCCATGACACAGCATAGTGCGCGAGACGTTCCTGGGCTCTAGCCTTCGCTGCCTGCCCGTTGTCCGATTAGATCGGCACTTGCAGGTACACTGCGCGCATGCCGCGCGCTACTCGCACAACCGTGCGCGACCCTGCGCACGCGGTATGCCCGTAACAGTTCCGAGCATTTCGATTTCTTTTTTTTTTCTAATCAAAATAAAAATTTTAATGGTGCATCAACTTTCTGAAAAACTTTTCGTGTGATGTTAGAAATAAAATACTAAACATTAAATAAACCATACGATTGAGAAACCTTGGCTCTGATACCGCTATTGGATCACCGTTTTCTCAGACCCAAGACGCAGCAGAAGTTTTAAAAAATTTTGTTTCGACATTCAAAGCACGCCTTGGGCCTCGTATGCAATAAATATCCATAGGGTGTTTAGATTGTTACCTTTACATATAAAACACTGCCTCAAAACTATTCCAGATTTCAAGTAGAGATAGTTCTTCTTGTAAATCCATTCGAACCGATCTTCTTCCTTATGATCATTTAATTAGGTTCACGATAAAAAATTGTGCACCTTGTTTGGATTGCACCACTAATCGCAAAAAATTTCTTTGTTGAGAATATATCATATGAATTTCAAAAATTTAGAGTCGGAGCATCGGCAGGGGAGCGGCGACGGAAGACTCTGATTGGCCGTTTCTTCCAATTTTTTGAAGATTGCCGAAACATTGCTAGAAGGGGAGGGAGGATTTTTGCAAAACCCTAGTTTGCAAAATTGTTTCTCATCTTTCCATATGACCCCCATATCATATTTTTAAAAGTTGATTCTTGATCTTCTTCTTAAATTAGGATTATTTTTAAAAGTTTATTCTTGATCATATCATTATGCATGGACATATTAATTAATATTAAATAACTTTAATTTAATTTCCTTAAATAACTTATTAGTTAATTCATTCTAGACCCTTCTAGAATAATTAATGATAATTGTGTACATGTTAGTAATCATTACTACTAATACTATATTTAATTAGAAAAATTATAAATTCAATATATAAATAATTGTGAACTCATTATAACCTCGATTGACGATCAGACAGCGCCGATGTACCGAGGGTACAACTCTTGTTCATATAATGATAATTAAAAATTTCGAAGATCAAAATTTCACTTATCATATTTGGTAGCTATTTGTTTTGTGAACTTCTTCACCAAAACAGGCAATTCCACTCTCCTTGCTCAACTAGCAGTTAAGCTAACTTCCATTTATTTAATCTTATGATATCAACTTATAAACTCTTTTATAAACATTCTGTTTGATCTCCATCAAACTACAATCGCCAAATTCAACTCCATGAATTTTGACTTTCTTAGCGGTAAAAATAATCCGATATTTGTGTAACTCTCAATGGTTCAGGGATACATCTACTCGTGGGTTCACATCTCCATGTTATTCAAAATAACATTTATTCTTATTCAATATTACCCTAATTAGCCTCATTCTTCTATCAACTCCTTGATCAAGAGTGTCATAACTCATTTCTGATTTCACCCATCAGATCATGGTAAGAGCGTCTAGTAGCATCACCCCATGATCCCCTAGGTATCGCTAATAGTGTTAGCAAGAACCTTAAGTCATGGTTAGCGTACATTACGGCCCCTTCATGACATATATCCAGATCGAATCTTCAATCATTGGTACATCGAGAGTTGCATATAAATTCGATAATGAGTGATTTATCTTTGAGTACTAATAGTGGCATGATATGGGAAAGTAGGAAAAATCCTTTCCCTAAAGCACATTCTTTCTCTAGCCAGAGACTTGTTGCACTATTAACTCATCAGATCACATAGGATATCTTCACACAAAAGCAAACGGTGAATCCCCGATCAAAATGCATTTGCTCCTACGTATTTTGTAAGTACACTCAACCTCACGATCTGATGACCCTCCATGGAGTCGGTAAACAGATCAAAGTGCGTACTAGTATGTATAGCCCTTACATTGTCCCGGGTCGAAGGACTAGTAGTATACAACCATAACTGCAGACTACCACTCAATAAATGATAACCACATGGATAGTCTGAGGGGGGGTTGTTGAGTGCATCATCATATGATCACCCATTTGTAAGAATAGACATCTCCATGCTCTTGCCAATGAAACATGACGTTTACGTCACAAAGGCTAGTTTCAAGTTCAAATGACCTTTATCCTATTTTTAGGCTGCTGATTCGACTAGGAACCCATTTAAAATGTATGTTACTCTTATTACTGAGTTTCATGATCTTACGTTGCAAGATTGACCTCATGGTACTTAATATATATTCAAGGACTTTATGTATGCAGCTTGTATGTGTATACATATAAATCATAATGCCATATTTGAACAAAATCGAAAAATATTATTAAAATAAAGTTCTTTTTATATTAGAGTCAATAAAAGCTTATGTCACAAGTTGACTTGCTAGGAACCTACTCTAACAAAGATATGGTTACTAAACTCAATTGTACAGCCATGATAACACAATCGAATTATGCTAATCAAATTATATATGAGATTTTCAAAAATTAGTATATCTTTAATGATAATGTTACCATGAATAAGCTTACCCTTACCCATAGTTCTATCTTGAGATGCATCTCCAAAAGTAATATTTGGTCAAGTAAACTGAGAAGTTTAGATAGTAGTTAAAGCTTCTATTGCGTGTTTTCTTGATTGCTCGCAAGCGCACGACGTCAAGTTAAAGTAAAATATATTTTTGAGTACAAGTGTCGATCCCACGAGATATGTGTATATAAATGTATATTAGTACTTGTGATTAAAATAGTCTCGACTTTATTTAGAATAATCAATTAAAAGATTTGTTTGCAAGAATAACTAAATTGAAAATGGATTTAAATGTAACACCAATTTATAACAATTAACAATGGAATAAAAGATCTAGAGCTCCAAATTTCACGCAACTGTCCACCATGTGTAATTTCTTGTAGCTATGTTATAAAAATCTTTCTTATTCATTAGCCAAGAATCCTATAATTATCTACTCCCTCTCCCGAGTGTTAAGTAGACTGTAATTATCTAAAAATTGATTGCAACGTTCCCATCAACAATCTACAAAAAAATAACACATCAAGCACTAGATTCTCTATGAGCTTCGATAGCATTATAGGCCCTCCCGAACTCTATAAATACCATTGATGTATTTTTCCATTTCTTGTTTATAATTTCCTCTTCCGAGTGTTAAATTGTAAACATATAAATCATTCAAATTATGGCCAATAAATTGAAAGCATTAAGATTAGAACAATACAAATGAACAATATGAAGAACTTAAATAGCTTAGTTCATAGAATCTAACACATGGTTTTTAGTTTTGTTCCATCTTTCCTCTAAAAATAAAAATTAGTTCATAATAACACAAGCAAACCAACAAAACATGGTTTTAAAACAAGACATATCAACTGAAAAATAAAAGAAAGAAGAACATAGAACAAAAGTTTGAAGTGCTGATTCTGTCCCCGGAGTTGTGCAAAAGGTTTCCCAAGAACTTGATGAACTTGGATCTTCAATCCTCTAGCAGCAGCCTCTACTCCTTCCTTGGCTCCCAATACCCTAGGTGGTAAGTAAATGATGTCTTTTTATAGTCCCGACAAGCTTCAATTCGCAGCATACCAAAATCTTGGACTTCCATGCGCAGCACACCAAAATACAGATTTTCCGGATTCTTTCTTGCAAGGAGCGCGGGTGCGGTCAAGAGGACACCGCGGGTGCGGTGTTGGTTCTGGTGTGCACGCGCAGGTGCGGTATGGATTTTAGTGCTGGTGCGGTGTGACACCGCGGGTGCGGTGTAAAGATGAACGCGGGTGCGATATAGCCTCTCTATTTTTTTTATCTTTTGCACTTTCCAATTCAACACTTTAATACTCCAAACTCTCATTCTAAGCTTCCAAACTACAATAACAAAAACAACAACAAATCACATAAAACCTACTCAAGAATCATAAAATTCCAAGTTAAAAACAAGTAATAAAAGTGCAATAAATTGCACTTATCAAACTCCCCCAAACTTAGGATTTTGCTAATCCCAAGCAAAACAAAACAAGCACAAACAAACAAGTCATGAAATACTTTAAAGTACTTGGCCTCAAGATAATTTAATTAACTCTTCATGCATTCATTATTCATTATATGACAAGTCAAAACAATCCAATCAATTTTTCATTCGGATATAATCATGAAATCGGTTAATTTTCTAAACTTGTAATCTCTTCAATTCATGTTTCAAAACATTCTCAATTGATTTCAGTTTTTACAAACACAATCAAGAGGTCTTTTTTGGTAAAAATTGGGTTCAAAGCAATATTCATTCAAGAAAGGAGTACCCAATAAATATTTGATGCAATGAGCTGTGTGTAAAGTTGATCAAGATTCGTACTCAATGTAAGTGTTTATCGGTTGTCTATAGGCTTGATCCTCTCAATCCCTCTCCACTAGTATATTGGACAACTATGACTTGGTCAATAGGATTTGCAATGCTTGTAATGTTAGGCCTTGACTCATGGCTACAAATGAAGATTTGGAATTCAAATAAGGGAGTAAGTTGAATTTTTATCTCTTTTGCAAACTCCACTTTTTTCTTTTATCTCCATTTTTTATTCATTTCATTTCTCTATTTTTCTTTTTTTTTTCTTTTTTTTCCAACTTCTTCGATGAACTTTTTTTTTGTAAGGGAATTTCAATATTATATTTTTTTTTTAAATCCTTTGAATTCTTACTCCCTTGATAAGGTAGGAAATTAATGTTTAAGATATTCAACAGGGTGGTAAATGTGGGATATTTGAAAAGATATCGAATGGGGGTCTTTTACACATATTTACATGTACCATTCGGATTCATATAAGCTCAAAGAGGTGACAAATGATAAATTATTTTTATTTGGTGGCTTGAAAGGCTCAATCGATCCAAAAAATCACCTAAATCATTCCTAAATCATAAGTTGTCCGTATTTCGCCTCGAGTGTTGTTTGGATAGTTCTAGACAAAATCTCAATTCACCAACACAGAGTAGAATCTAATCATCGTGAAAAATAGTGTCTCAATGCATCAACCAAATACATATATATTCAAAAGAATAGTGCTTGGCTTCCAAGAAATTTCAAGAACACAATTCTTTTCTCATATAGGCTCAATAAGGCTTCAAATGAATATTTATGAACAATATAAATAGGCTCAAATGAAAATCACAGAGTTGTTTAAAAATTATAAGTCTCAAACTTACCAAATATCATGATTATTCTCTAAATTTTTCCAATTGATTGATGAACATGAATGAAATACATGACCTTTCTTCTCAATACACAAATTTTGTTCATCATTGGCCATTTCTAAAATTTTCATGACTATGACACTACAAACACACAAGCTAAAATAAATAACATCTCCCCCAAACTTAAATATGTGCATCGCCTTTGATGAAAATGATCGTGAAAGTTAGGGAAATACACATACCTCGGGCAATGACCGTCAGTGGTCATTGCCATCCTCATCATCTGCTCCTTTTTGTGGTGGGTGGTACTCTGGCGGATCATATGCAGGCGGCCATTGCGGAGGTTGTGGAAATGGATTACCAAATGTGGAAGCTAATGGAAATTGTCGAGCCAAGACGGACGTGAAATCCATCATATAATCCATGAATGCATCGGTCATGAACCGAAACGCATCCATATCTTGGCGTTGTTGGTACATCTCTTCTTCCAAATGAGTTAATCGATCTCGCACATTTCTTGGTTGCGGTTGTGTTTGTTGTTGTTGGGCCTGAGCATGGGCGCATCTTTCAGCAGCTATTATGTTGAATTCTCTCTGAGCTTGACGTGTATCTTGTTGATCAGATGTCAGTGACCTATGTGGTTGAATTACCACAATGACATTTTTTGGTTTCAACAATTCTTCATTTGCTGCCCAAGTCACTCCCGCATAATGGCATAGGTCTGTGATAAGAGAAGGGTGGAGGAGTCCACTAGGAGAGCTACCTTTTGCATAATCTAGCATTGTGTTCTGAAGCAATTTACCTAAATCAATCGTCTTTCCCGTTAAGATGCAAAAAGTCAGGATTGCCCTTTCCTTGATGACGATAGTAGTATGGTCAGTAGGCTTAATCCTAGCCGAAATGAAGGAATACCAATCTTTGGCAACATTTTTCAGATCAGATTTAGCTAGGTTTAAATGTACATCGTCTCTCATTCGCCACTCCGCTCCCACAATGCAAATAGTCTGAAGAATGTTATTATAATCAACTTCCTCGGTCCGATATTCTTCATATTCATCATGCATGACTGGAGGGATATCATACATCGTGTTGATGGTATGAGCATCAAAAGCTACCATCTTTCCTCGCACCAAAACTTTCAAGTGATCATGCTTAACCTTAAGGTTAGCATAAAATTCTCGTACCAACGAAATAACCGCATCCTGTGGTGGCTTGCCAAACTCCTCCCAATGCCTAGCAGTAAACATTAATTCGATCTCGGTTCGTGGGAAGCTCAGGTAAAATCCCATTTCTTTCACAATGCTCTTGTTCAGAATTATAGCATAATTTTCCTCCTCCTTCTCGTCCCAGAACTTGTGTGCATCATAATTCGCAGACGAAGATGCACCCTTTGATTGTTTTTCTCTTAAAGGAATTTTGTCAAACACTTTCAAAGCACCAATTTCCCGTTCAATCCAATTCACTAAACTTTATGATTTTTCACTCCCCCAAACTTATTAATCACAATAACTAACACTCAACAATATACACACCAATCCAATCAACTCCAATCAACAATGTCAAGAATGTACTCCCTTAAAATTTAATATTTCTTTCATAGCCAATAGCATCAATAATTTTGAATTTCAAAGCCAATGTAGTATGGATTTGCTCACCTTGAGTGTTGAAATTTGTCTTGGAAGAACAAAATCAAAGCTCCAATCAATCCTTGGTGTACAAATTTCGAGCCCCCTTTTCACACCCTAGGTTTGGTGTTGAATTTGTGGAATGAAGATGGATATTGGATGAAATAAATTGAAGGTATGTATGTGTGGAGTGGAAAATGTGTTCTTGGAAGAAAAAAAATCGAGTGTGGAATGTGTTATTGAGAGAATATTGTGAAGTGAAGGAGAAATGTACTCGGTTATGTCCAATGTTCTCCTGTTTCAGAATTTAAAACCATCGACCGTAGGTGCTGTCCAGAACATACCGCGGGTGTGGTGTAGCTACTGGAATTTTTTTTTATTTTCGGCCTTCAGCGACCGCGGGTGCGGTGCTTATCTTACCGCAGGTGCGGGGTTGGTTCTGGAAACCTATCGCGGGTGCACTACAAAATAGGCCGCGGGTGCGCTTCGCCTACTGGAAATTTTCATTCTTCATAAAGCAAACACCGCAGGGGGGCTGTGAAACTACCGCGGGTGCGGTTTGATCTCTGTCAAACCAACACCTACGCGCTCAATAACGAACCGCGGGTGCACTCTTTGAAATTGTTTTCTCCTCTAATTGTTAGTCCTGAAAAACACAATAGGTATTCATAAGATTTGGGGGAATACAAGAACACACTAAACCAAAAAAATTACACAATCAAACAATAAAAATACAAGAATAAAAGTAAAACCGAAAACGAAATGCAATAAAGAAACAAAAATTTGGGTTGCCTCCCAAAAAGCGCTTGGTTTAACATCGTCAGCCCGACTGCCACCTGTGGGGACCCGGACGCTAATTCATTTCTTAATCGTATGTGGGAATAATTAAATCAATTATAATAAACAGGGCCTAATTTTTTTTTATACAAGTGTCAAGTGCGGAACGTAATGGAATTCATTCGAATATATACATCGAAACAAAGTACAAGTCTTGTACCGTAAACAGTCATTTAAAACTAAGGTTTAACAACTACATATCAAGTGTTCAAACCCTATCTAGAATCCAAGTCCGTAGTCTCCACTCTACTCACGATCTCTCTTCATCTCCTCGACCCTGATCCTGCCCCACCTGTTGTCCTGCACACATACAAACACGACAACAGCCGGATAACTCCGGTGAGAAATACATCCCAGTATAAATCAACGATACATGCAATCATATCATCAATATAAAACATGAAGCAGATATCAGTAATATGTATAAAAATCTCAAAACATAATTCAATATAAATCTGTTAATAAACTCCTGACTCTATATCTCATACTAGACTCATTCCTAGTCTAGGGATCCCGATTTCCAGACGTTGACATACTACATCGAATCTCAGTAATAGAAGTAAATCCACCTCTAATCAAACATCGATATAAACCAAACATCCAGTGTCTTGACCTATCCGTCACAGACTTTGGCATCCTCCACCAATCACTATTCGGTGACTGTGCAATGGGTCAGTGACGATTCCATCACCATCAGGCCCGTCTGTCACAAGACCAATCGTCTAATACATGCTTTCTATAAATCAATAGAACAAGCAAATCAATCCAATCAATGAACACAATAACAATAAGTATGTGGTTTGGGAAACTCAAGTATTTCACACTCGAGTCATTCTCCCAGTTCGACATTGACTTATACCTTTCTTTAATAGCAGTTTTGACAACGTTCAAGTCTGGAATTCGAAGTCTATCAATACTCAATCTGGCAATGACAATATCAAGAATTACAATATCAATATACTGCTCAAATCAATACCGAATCTGATCAATCTGAATCTAACTCAAAATCAATGGCATAACGGAACAATCTGAATATCCTCGTCAATACAATATCAAAATATATCAATTACCACAACTCATAATCGATACAACACAAATCTGATATCAATCTCAATCAAATAAACTCTGAAAATAATAACAATTCCATACTGTATATGTTCTTCAATCCGGTTTCGATTATATGATGTCTAACAAGTCGAGAACACCATATATGAATCATATCCGATTATGACAATATCATAATTTCAAGACATATCAAAACTTACATCCAGTTGTAGCCTGCTTCGATAGGAACACGGTACTGAAGTCGGATTCAAAATCTAACGGGCGGATTTTCGCACAAATCGAATTCTAGTATAGAAAGATTGGAAGCTTTCCCTGGCTCTCGGTTTCTTCCCTTTTTCCTTTCTGAAGAATTGTAGTATACATATATATATATATACACGTTGCATGGCCAAGATACGTGTCATCATTTTCTTCAATTCTGGTTGGCGCTCTGGCGATCATGAATTTCGGCTCGGGCGCGGAATGTTCAGCCCTCGTGTATTATACAATGGCGCTCAGGCGGTCATGAATTTCCGCCCCGGCGCAGAATGTTCGGTCCTTCCTTGTTATTTAAGGGCGCTCGGCTATAATCACATAAGTTCATAATCAATAATCTCAGATTAACAGAATCAAAATCTCAGGCATTACATTTGTAGAACTCGTAAATCAGTAGACGTATAAGCCATGCATAATTCTAGATTTTTAAAATTAAATTGACTTCATTGCATGATTATTTTAATGCATTTCTTTGAAGTTCATTATTTAATTATTTCATTTCAGTAGTTTGATTTTTCAGTTATTTCAGTGATGCCGGACTTGAGTTGGAGTTTTGAGATAGAATTTAAGATTCGAGAAATATTTCCAGAAGTTAATTTAGCTAACAAGTAAGTTCATTTAAGTTAAAAAGGAGGTTTGAGGATTTAATTTAAGATGCTTGAGGTGATTAAGAAAGAAGCTCATTTAAGTTGCATAATTAATGGTTTTATTCACTAAATTAATTAGGGATTAGTGAGGCTTTTAAGGATTATAAATTTACTAGCTAGATAACATTTTTCCCTTCCCTTTTAATTGTTAGATTTCGGCCACCCCTTGGTTACTAGAGGATTCAATTGCCAACTCATCAACTTTGACCATTTCTTTGCAGGTAATTAGTAGGATAAATCTAGGATTTTTGGGAGCACCATGTAATTAATTAATGTTAGAACATTATCCTAGTCTAGATGAGCATGTAGAATCGGTCATTGCACCACAATAATCCCTCCAAGTAGAATTGATAGCAAACCACAATTCAAAATTCAAAAAAATGGAGACTTGGTCTTGATTCTTTCCCTGTATTTTGCACCCATCTCCCTCACTCCCCTAACCATCATATCCCCTCCCTTAGTCACAAAATTCAGAGTGTTTTTGAGAGAGGAAAACCGTGGGACTCATAGCTAAGCGAAGGGAGAAAAATTGAGTAGAAGAGGAAAGGAAAGAAGCGCTGCATCTCCTCCGTACCGCATCGTCGTCGTTTCGTTCGTTTTCTTTCGAAACGAAACCAGGCATGTCTAGATTTCTTTCAAACCTCAATCAAGTCATATTATCAATTATTTTTCAGTTTATTATCATGTTTTATCATGCAAAAACCGAAATACATCATAGAATTTTCAGAAAATAATGCATGCAGATTTCAGCCCTTTCATGACAAGCTTCACGTTTTTCTGAGTTTTGTTGTTTCAGGTGATTGGTTCGATTCCAGGCTCCCAAGGAAACCTATATACATGTAATAGGATGCATTAGGACCACGTTTGTCCATTGTTTTAACCCCATCCTCGCTGGAAATTCAGAATGACAGCAACTTTCCCATTGCTTCTCATGTGTTCGAAAATTTCAGTTTTTATGTCAAGGGGTTGGATCTGATCTTGGCTGCCCTAAGGGCTCTTAGCCATGGTTGGATCACTCCCCTAGCATGTCTAAGACGTGACTAAGTTGTCCTTTTGGTGTCTTGGTCCATGGCTCATCGGTTTTTAATCAAAACATCAAAACAGCCCCCTATACCCTTCGGCCCCTTCCATTTTTCAGCACATGTATTTCGAGTTGGTTGGGTTAGTGTGGATCTTGGTTGGCCTATGGCCCTTAGCCACAGTTCATACCATGCCCCTATATGTCTAGATCGTGCCATGGTCAATCAAATGGCCACTGGAACGACGCAAGACATCGATCTAAGCAAAACACTACACACGCATGCACGTTGGTTCTCGGTTGGAGTTTCGGTTAAGTTATGGTGTGACGCGGATGGTGGCTGGCCTAGGGCCCTTAGCCATGGTTCAAATCACTCCTTGGGATGTTGGTAAGAGTCTCTGGTCGGTGGTTCACGCCCCAATGGCCGGTAGTCTCGAAAACAACACAAGTTACACGATTGTACAGTTGCTGGAATTTTACAGCAAGTTGCTGTGTTGATTCGGTGGCTCGTTCGAGTTCTCGGTTGGCTTTTAGCCTATGGCCTTGGACTGGACAGTGCCTCTTTGAGTTGAGAAGGTCATGTTTTTGACCGTTTTTGATTCGGAACATTTTTGAGGTCGTACGAGAATTTACGGTGCGATGTGCCAAATTGACTCTCGAAAGAGCGTTTTGTGTTTTGGCCTCCATTCCACCTAGATTTCGACCCTATCATTTTAGGAGCATTATTTTATGATTTTTCAGCATATTTTAATCATGACTATACGTCGGTTCGGTGTCGGTTCAGGTTGGCTCGGAGTCATGATTAAATGCGAAGTCATTAGGCATCATAGTCGCATCTTTTGAACGTAAATTGCGTAGTTGGTCATGTTTAAGCTATTGCATATTTTTCATAGCACAGTTAGGTTGCAGCGAGTCTGGGGACGATCCAATCCAATCCAGTTGGTAAAATTACGGGACATTTTCATTATGCCAGTTAATTATTTTACGTGCATTAAATAGAAAATGATTATTTTTGAGATTTATGCGATATGGCTTGTGGTTCATTCACTATGTGGGAGTGTTATTTTATACGGTCGCCAGTGACCGATCAGTTCAGTATGGTACCACGCGGTCGCCAGTGACCGGCCAGCTCAGTTCAGTTTCAGCCTCCCCGGTAGCCAGTTACCGATCAGTTCAGCTTAGTGCAGGGGCCACAGGCGTAAAACATAATCTCAACAGAAAATTTTACCAGCTATTTCAGTACAGGCTCCAAGGAGCAAACATTTTTTTTCTGTGATTATCAGTTCAGTTATGCACGTATTATAATTGCTCAGTACAGATTATTTTCAGCATGCCTTAGGACAGGATATGTTAACTCATGCATATTTTAATTCAGATTTTTACTCGTTACCTGCGATATTTGCATGCTGAGTCTTTAGGCTCACTAGACTTGATTGTTGTAGGTACTGATGAGGCCAGGGCCGAGGGCGGGGACCAGTGAGCCAGCTTGGGTCGGCAGTAGTGGCACCCGAGGACCTCAGAGCAGCAGTTGTTATTTCATTCCGCAAACATTTTATCAGTCGTTGGATATTTTTAAATTGTGATTTTTGGCAAACTTTATTTTCTTCCGCTGCAATATTTTTAAATATTGAACTTGATTCACCAGTGATTTTATGAATGAGGCCATTTAAGTTCTTTTAAAAAGAAAATTTTTAATTTTCCGCAAATTTTCAAGCAAGAAGTTCTAGGGCCTTTGCAATTAATTTTCCGCAAATTTTCAAGCAAGAAGTTTTAGGGCCCTTTGCAATTGGTATCAGAGCCAGGTTCTGTATAGGGTTTCACTACTACTGACCGCGAGAAGCTTACGAAGCCACGTCTTCGGTCTGTAAGTTTTTCAGTTCAGCATTTTGTTCAGCATTTTAGTTAAAGCATGAATTATTTTGTCAGCATGCTTCCAGATTTTCAGTATTTCAGTGTTCATTTAAAATAAATTATGGAAATATGCATGTTAGTTACGTATGGGTTATGTTGGAACAGTATGCCCCCTAGACGCATTTTAGAGCGCAACAGAGAGGTGGAGGATGTTATCTGGGATGGCATAGTTCTTCGCACAGTTTGCAGGGGACAATGCCGCAGCCGTATCCGCAGCCGCAGCCAGGCCGACAGGGCCCGAGGCTGTTTATGAGCGATTCATGAAGATGCGCCCGAAGGAATTCTCTGGGACATCTGACCCCATGGTTGCCGAGGGATGGATCAAATCCCTCGAGGTTATCTTCGAGTTTATGGAGCTGGGAGACGCAGATCGAGTCCGATGTGCCACCTACCTATTTACTGGAGACGCCCGCTTATGGTGGGAAGGAGCTTCGGTAGCCTTGACTTTGGCTACACTTTCATGGACCCGCTTTACGGAAATTTTCTACTCCAAGTATTTTGCTGAGGAGGTTCGCACAAGGCTGACCACCGAGTTCATGAGTCTGAGGCAGGGGGATATGACGGTTACGGAGTTTATCCGTAAGTTCGAGAGGGGCTGTCACTTTGTGCCCCTGATAGCGAATGATTCCAGAGCCAAGCTGATGCATTTCCTGGTGGGACTACGGCCGATCTTGCACCGGGATGTTAGGGTATCTGACCCTGCTACTTATGAGATTGCCGTCTCCAAGGCCTTAGCCGCAGAGCAGGATCTGCGGGATATCGAGAGGGATCGCCAGGGCAAGCGCCCAGCCCAGGCACCCCACCGCCCTCCTCCTCATCAGCATCAGCAGCAGAACAAGAGGCCTTTTCATGGACCGCCCATGAACCGAGGCCAGCAGCAGCAGCAGCAGCGGGGACGCCCAGCCCCGAGGACCCAGGAGCACCCAGTCTGTCCCAGGTGCTCACGTCGCCATCCTGGAGCATGTATGTCTGGCTCAGGAAAGTGTTTTAAGTGTGGCAGTCAAGACCACATGTTGCTGCAGTGCCCTCAGAGGAATCTGCCTACCCAAGGCAGAGTTTTTGCTCTCCATCCCGCGGAAACCAACCCTGAGACTATGTTGTTGACAGGTATCTTTAAACTTTAAATTATTATTTGAATTTCCGTGCTTTGGAAATAAGGATTAAGATTGAACTTAGAACTGTGATAGGATTGCATGCTCTACTCAGTAGTATTTTGGAGATTTAAGTTAGAAGAAGTTTGACCATTGCATGTCTATAAGTTTAGTTCTTGTAACTACTGGATTCAACTTAGAGCTCCGCTCTTTCAGTGAGAATTTTTATATCTGGTTCCGCTACCAAGGCCTTGTTAGATTCAGGGGCCACTCACTCGTTTATTTCGGAGGTCTTTGCAAACTTTCTCAAGATCCAAACCATTGGGCTAGATACAGCCTTTTCAGTAGTGTTGCCGTCAGGCGAGGAGATGGCAGCTACCAACGTTATCCGAGATATAGACCTTGAGCTGCACGGTAATCTTGTTTATGCGGATCTGATATTGTTACCGATGCCAGAATTTGACATCATCCTAGGGATGGACTGGCTATTGAGGAACAGAGTGTTGATAGACTTCCAGCGGAGACCTGTTCTTGTCCGACCGCCTGGAATGGAGCAGTTCTTATTTGAGCCGGACAGGTACTTTCCTTTACCGCGCATTATTCCTTATGTTCAGGCTAGGAAACTCATGCATAGAGGGTGTCGGGCATTTCTAACGACCTTTTTATCTGTCCTCGAGGAACCCAGCCAGTCAGCCTCAGATGTTCCGATTGTCAGAGATTTCTTAGACGTTTTTCCCGAAGACGTCTCTGGTATGCCACCCGAGAGAGAGGTGGAGTTTTCCATTGAGCTTATGCCAGGTACGGCTCCGATATCCAAAGCGTCGTACCAATTAGCACCGACAGAGATGGCAGAGCTTAAGAAGCAGATTCAGGAACTTCTCGACAAGGAGTTCATTCGCCCGAGCTTTTCTCCATGGGGCGCGCCGGTCTTATTTGTGAAAAAGAAGGATGGCTCGATGAGGCTTTGCATTGACTATCGGGAGTTGAACAGGGTTACAGTGAAGAATAAATATCCACTTCCGAGGATTGAGGATCTGTTTGACCAGTTGCAGGGAGCTTTGATTTTCTCCAAGATTGATCTGCGCTCTGGTTATCACCAGTTGAGGGTGAGAGATGCTGATGTTTCCAAGACTGCTTTTAGGACTCGTTATGGCCACTACGAGTTCCTTGTGATGCCGTTCGGACTGATGAATGCGCCAGCGATCTTCATGGATCTCATGAATCGCGTATTTCAGCCATACCTCGACCAGTTTGTGATAGTGTTCATAGATGACATTCTCGTCTACTCCAAGAGTCGGGAGGTGCACAGCAGACATCTGACCACAGTGTTGCAGACATTGCAGAAGCACAAATTATTCGCAAAGTTCAGTAAATGCGAATTTTGGTTAGAGAATGTGGCGTTCTTGGGCCATATTGTCTCCAGCAGTGGTATTGAGGTAGACCCCGTAAAAGTTGCAGCAGTCAGAGATTGGGTTGTGCCTCAGAATGCATCTGAGATCCGCTGTTTTCTTGGGTTGGCAGGATATTAAAGGAAGTTCATTCAGGGATTCTCATCCATTGCCGTTCCACTCACAGCACTGACCAAGAAAAATGTGAAGTTTGTGTGGAGCGAGGAGTGTCAGAAGAGTTTCGATACTTTGAAGCAAGCTCTTATCTCAGCACCCGTTTTGACTGTACCGTCAGGATCTGGTGAGTTTGTTCTGTATACCGATGCTTCGAAGCTTGGTTTAGGTGCAGTTCTGATGCAGCATGGGAGAGTGATAGCGTATGCTTATCGACAGCTGAAAATCCACGAGAAGAATTACCCTACCCATGATCTGGAGTTAGCGGCCGTAGTTTTTGCTTTGAAGATTTGGAGGCACTATCTGTATGGAGAGAAGTGTCAGATCTTTACCGACCATAAGAGCCTCAAGTATTTCTTTACGCAGAAGGAGCTGAACATGCGTCAGAGGCGTTGGTTGGAGCTTGTGAAAGACTACGATTGTGACATTAGCTACCACCCGGGTAAAGCTAATGTAGTTGCGGATGCTTTGAGCAGGAAAGTCGCAGTGATAGCTCATTTGACGATGCAGAAACCTCTTCAGATTGAGATGCAGAGGTTTGATCTTGAGACTTACCCTCGAGGTAGAGTTCCTCGTCTATCTACCTTGACCATTCAGTCTTCCCTTTTGGACCGTATTCGCAGTGGTCAGGCCGCAGATGAGCAGTTGGCACAGTGGAAGAAGAGAGATGAAGCCAAGGGCAGTGTTTTGTATTCAGTCAGCGACGGTATTGTGAGATACCGAGATAGGATATGGGTTCCTAGCAGTGATTCTATCCGAGCAGACATCTTATCAGAGGCCCATACGTCCCCGTACTCCATTCACCCTGGGAGTACGAAGATGTACAAAGATCTGCAGCTATTGTATTGGTGGCCAGGGATGAAGAAGGACATCAGACGGTTTGTGTCCGAGTGCCTGACTTGCCAGTTAGTGAAGGCCGAGCATCAGAGACCAGCAGGTTTGCTCAAACCTCTTCCTATTCCCGAGTGAAAGTGGGAGAACATTACCATGGATTTTGTGACCGGTTTGCCGAAGTCAGCCAGAGGATCGAATGCCATCTGGGTGATTGTAGATCGTCTTACCAAATCAGCGCACTTCTTGCCTATTAAGACGACTTTCACCATGGTTCAGTATGCAGAGTTGTATAACCGGGAAATAGTCCGACTTCATGGTATTCCAGTTTCTATCGTATCCGACAGAGATCTGAGATTCACTTCCTCATTTTGGAAGAGTTTGCATTCGACTTTCGGTACGAAGTTGCTGTTTAGCACAGCTTTCCATCCGCAGACGGATGGGCAGTCGGAGCGAGTTATTCAGATTTTGGAGGATCTTCTTCGCGCTTGCGTCATCGATTTCTCAGGGAGTTGGGAGACGAACTTGCCACTGGTTGAGTTCACCTATAACAACAGTTTCCAGTCGTCTATAGGTATGGCTCCGTATGAAGCACTGTATGGCCGCAAGTGTAGAACTCCTGTTCATTGGGATGAGGTAGGAGAGAGAGCGGAGTTGGGTCCAGAGATTGTCCAGCAGGCAGCAGAGGTAGTAGTCAAGATCCGTGATAGGATGAGGACTGCTCAGAGCCGACAGAAGAGTTATGCCGATCAGCGGAGGAGAGACTTAGAGTTTGCAGTGGGCGATCATGTCTTTGTGAAAGTGGCACCTATGAAGGGTGTCATGAGATTTGGCAAGAAAGGGAAGCTCAGTCCGAGATTCATTGGACCGTTTGAGATCCTCGACAGAGTTGGGACGCTAGCGTATCGTGTGGCTCTTCCGCCGAATTTGGCCGGAGTACACAATGTCTTTTACGTCTCCATGCTGAGGATGTACATGGCGAATCCTTCGCATGTCCTGAACTTTGAGCCGTTGCAGCTTACTCCGAACTTATCTTATGAGGAGAGACCGGTGCAGATCCTAGACCGTCAGGAGAAGAAACTTCGGAACAAGTTGGTTAAGCGATTCAAAGTCAAATGGCTCAACCATTCTGAGGAGGAAGCTACGTGGGAGTCTGAGTTAGAGATGAGGGAGCGTTACCCCGAGTTATTCGGTGAGTTATAATTTCGAGGACGAAATTTATTTTAAGAGGGGAAGGATTGTAGAACCCGTAAATCAGTAGACGTATAAGCCATGCATAATTCTAGATTTTTAAAATTAAATTGACTTCATTGCATGATTATTTTAATGCATTTCTTTGAAGTTCATTATTTAATTATTTCATTTCAGTAGTTTGATTTTTCAGTTATTTCAGTGAGGCCGGACTGGAGTTGGAGTTTTGAGATAGAATTTAAGATTCGAGAAATATTTCCAGAATTTAATTTAGCCAACAAGTAAGTTCATTTAAGTTAAAAATGAGGTTTGAGGATTTAATTTAAGATGCTTCAGGTGATTAAGAAATAAGCCCATTTAAGTTGCAAAATTAATGGTTTTATTCACTAAATTAATTAGGGATTAGTGAGGCTTTTAAGGATTATAAATTTACTAGCTAGATAACATTTTTCCCTTCCCTTTTAATTGTTAGATTTCGGCCACCCCTTGGTTACTAGAGGATTCAATTGCCAACTCATCAACTTTGACCATTTCTTTGCAGGTAATTAGTAGGATAAATCTAGGATTTTTGGGAGCACCATGTAATTAATTAATATTAGAACATTATCCTAGTCTAGATGAGCATGTAGAATCGGTCATTGCACCACCATAATCCCTCCAAGTAGAATTGATAGCAAACCACAATTCAAAATTCAAAAAAATGGAGACTTGGTCTTGATTCTTTCCCTATATTTTGCACACATCTCCCTCACTCCCCTAACCATCATATCCCCTCCCTTAGTCACGAAATTCAGAGTGTTTTTGAGAGAGGAAAACCGTGGGACTCATAGCTAAGCGAAGGGAGAAAAATCGAGTAGAAGAGGAAAGGAAAGAAGCGCTTCATCTCCTCCGTGCCGCGTCGTCGTCGTTTCGTTCGTTTTCTTTCGAAACAAAACCAGGCATGTCTAGATTTTTTTCAAACCTCAATCAAGTCATATAATAAATTATTTTTCAGTAAATGATCATGTTTTATCATGCTAAAACCGAAATACATCATAGAATTTTCAGAAAATAATGCATGCAGATTTCGGCCCTTTCATGACAAGCTTCACGTTTTTTCTGAGTTTTGTTGTTTCAGGTGATTGGTTCGATTCCAGGCTCCCAAGGCGACCTATATACATGTAATAGGATGCATTAGGACCACGTTTGTCCATTGGTTTAACCCCATGCTTGCTGGAAATTCAGAATGACAGCAACTTTCCCATTGCTTCTCATGTGTTCGAAAATTTCAGTTTTTATGTCAAGGGGTTGGATCTGATCTTGGCTGCCCTAAGGGCTCTTAGCCATGGTTGGATCACTCCCCTAGCATGTCTAAGACGTGACTAAGTTTCCCTTTTGGTGGCTTGGTCCATGGCTCATCGGTTTTTAATCAAAACATCAAAACAGCCCCCTATACCCTTCGGCCCCTTCCATTTTTCAGCACATGTATTTCGAGTTGGTTGGGTTAGTGTGGATCTTGGTTGGCCTATGGCACTTAGTCACGGTTCATACCATGCCCCTATATGTCTAGATCCTGCCATGGTCAATCAAATGGCCACTGGAACGACGCAAGACATCGATCTAAGCAAAACACTACACACGCATGCACGTTGGTTCTCGGTTGGAGTTTCGGTTAAGTTATGGTGTGACGCGGATGGTGGCTGGCCTAGGGCCCTTAGCCATGGTTCAAATCACTCCTTGGGATGTTGGTAAGAGTCTCTGGTTGGTGGTTCACGCCCCAATGGCCGGTAGTCTCGAAAACAACACAAGTTACACGATTGTACAGTTGCTGGAATTTTACAGCAAGTTGCTGTGTTGATTCGGTGGCTCGTTCGAGTTCTCGGTTGGCTTTTAGCCTATGGCCTTGGACTGGACAGTGCCCCTTTGAGTTGGGAAGGTCATGTTTTCGACCGTTTGTGGTTCGGATCATTTTTGAGGTCGTACGAGAATTTACGGTGCGATGTGCCAAATTGACTCTCGAAAGAGCGTTTCGTGTTTTGACCTCCATTCCACCTAGATTTCGACCCTACCATTTTAGGAGCATTATTTTATGATTTTTCAGCGTATTTTAATCATGACTATATGTCGGTTCGGTGTCGGTTCAGGTTGGCTCGGAGTCATGATTAAATGCGAAGTCATTAGGCATCATAGTCGCATCTTTTGAACGTAAATTGCGTAGTTGGTCATGTTTAAGCTATTGCATATTTTTCATAGCACAGTTAGGTTGCAGCGAGCCTGGGGACGATCCAATCCAATCCAGTTGGTAAAATTACGGGACATTTTCATTATGCCAGTTAATTATTTTACGTGCATTAAATAGAAAATAATTATTTTTGAGATTTATGCGATATGGCTTGTGGTTCATTCACTATGTGGGAGTGTTATTTTATACGGTCGCCAGTGACCGATCAGTTCAGTATGGTACCACCCGGTCGCCAGTGACCGGCCAGCTCAGTTCAGTTTCAGCCTCCCCGCTAGCCAGTTACCGATCAGTTCAGCTTAGTGCAGGGGCCACAGGCGTAAAACATAATCTCAACAGAAAATTTTACCAGTTATTTCAGTACAGGCTCCAAGGAGCAAACATTTTTTTTCTGTGATTATCAGTTCAGTTATGCACGTATTATAATTGCTCAGTACAGATTATTTTCAGCATGCCGCAGGACAGGATATGTTAACTCATGCATATTTTAATTCAGATTTTTACTCGTTACCTGCGATATTTGCATGTTGAGTCTTTAGGCTCACTAGACTTGATTGTTGTAGATACTGATGAGGCCACGGCCGAGGGCGGGGACCAGTGAGCCAGCTTGGGTCGGCAGTAGTGGCACCCGAGGACCTCAGAGCAGCAGTTGTTATTTCATTCCGCAAACATTTTATCAGTCGTTGGATATTTTTAAATTGTGATTTTTGGCAAACTTTATTTTCTTCCGCTGCAATATTTTTAAATATTGAACTTGATTCACCAGTGATTTTATGAATGAGGCCATTTAAGTTCTTTTAAAAAGAAAATTTTTAATTTTCCGCAAATTTTCAAGCAAGAAGTTCTAGGGCCTTTGCAATTAATTTTCCGCAAATTTTCAAACAAGAAGTTTTAGGGCCTTTTCAACATTTCTCCCCCTCTAAGATACGATTTCGTCCCCGAAATCACAGGCAATCAATCATATCAGAAAAAAATGAAACAGAAGCTAAATAGAAACTCACATCAGTGAAATAACTCTGGGAATCTCTGCCTCATATCAGAATCAGTCTCCCAAGTAGCTTCTTCGATGCCATGACGACTCCACTGAACTTTCACAAGCGGAATAGTCTTCGTTCTGAGTTGCTTTTCCTTTTCGATCGAGAATCTGGATTGGTTTCTCGAAATAACTCAATGTCTCGTCCAGTTCGGCTTCGTCTGGCTGAATGACATGTGAAGCATCAGCGAGATATTTCCTCAATAATCATACATAAAAGACATCATGTATCCCAGATAAAGAAGGTGGTAATGCGAGTCGATAGGCACGATCTCCTATCTTCTCGAGAATCTCATACGGCCCAATATATCGTGGAGACAGTTTTCCTTTCTTGCCAAATCTGACAACTCCTCGGAAAGGTGAAATCTTCAAGAATACTCGGTCTCCTGCCTCAAATACCAATGGTCTACGTCGAACATTGGCATATTTGGCCTGTCTGTCTTGAGCTGCCTTCATTCTTTTCTGTATCAGCTTCACTTTCTCAGTCATATCTCTGATCATATCAGGTCCAATCTCAGGAACCTCAGAGATATCATCCCAATACAGAAGGGATCTGCATTTCTTACCATACAATGCCTCGAAAGGAGCCATCTCAATGCTCGTCTGATAGCTGTTGTTGTACGAAAACTCACAAAGTGGCAATGCATCCTGCCAATTAGTGCTAAAATCAAGCACTACAGCTCTCAGCATATCTTCCAGTGTCTGGATAGTCCGCTCCGACTATCCGTCGGTCTGTGGATGATATGCGGTACTCAACTGTAATTTCGTACCTAGAGCCTGCTGTAAACTCTGCCATAAGTGCGAAGTAAAACGAGGATCACGGTCTGCTACGATCGACTTCGGCACTCCAAGCAATCTGACTACTTCTCTGACGTAGATCTCTGCCATCTGGTCATGTCGGTACGTCATCTTGTACGGAATAAAGCATGCTGATTTGGTCAATCTGTCAATCACGACCCAAATCGCATCATAACATCTGGAGGAATGTGGTAACTGCGTCACAAAATCCATGGAAATGTGATCCCATTTCCATTCAGGAATAGATAGACTCTGTAACAGTCCTCCTGGTTTCTTTCTTTCGGCTTTCACCTGCTGGCAATTCAGACATTTTGATACAAATTCAGCAATATCAGCTTTCATCTGTTTCCACCAAAACTGTCTTTTCAAATCATTATACATCTTTCTGCCACCAGGGTGAATACTGTATCGACTGCTATCTGCTTCTGACAAGATCTGTCGTTTCAAATCGGAAACATTCGGCACAACAAGACGATTATTCACATACAGTACACTATCCCGTACCTGATACTCTGATCGATGCCCTGCTCTGACCATCGATATCGAATTCTGCACATTCTGATTAACTTTCTAAGCCGCTTTAATTCTCACAATCAGCTCTGGTTCGGCTTGAACAGCATATAATTTCATCGGTCTATAATCTATCTCAAATACCAATCCAGACAAACAGCAATCTTCTATCAAATTTGAAACACCAATCGTCGATAAGGATAAAGAACATACCTTTCGACTCAGTGCATCTGCTGCTGCATTAGATTTCCCCGGATAGTACTTAATATCACAATCGAAGTCTTTAAGCAAATCAAGCCATCTTTGCTGTCTCATATTCAACTCTGACTGTGTAAAGAGATATTTCAAGCTTTTATGATCAGAATAGATTTCAAAATTCTCACCGTAAAGGTAGTGTCGCCATATCTTTAAAGCAAAGACGATGGCTGCCAATTCAAGATCATGAATTGGGTAACGAGTCTCATGTGGCTTGAGCTGTCTCGAGGCATAAGCAATAACATGCCCTTGCTGCATCAGAATACAACCCAATCCTTGGTGAGATGCATCATAATAAACCACAAAATCACCAGTACCTGATGGAATAGTCAATATCGGTGCACTGGTCAGTCTTTTCTTCAGCTCAAGAAAACTGGACTCACAGTCTTCAGACCATACAAACTGAGCATTCTTCTGAGTCAACTGAGTAATAGGCTTGGAAATACTCGAAAAATCTTTAATAAATCGACGATAATATCCTGCCAAACCCATAAAACTACGAATCTTGTGTACTGATGTAGGTCTCGGCCAAGAAATCACGGCTTCAACCTTGCTGGGATCAACTGATATACCATCTTCGGATATGATGTGACCCAGAAATACAACCTGTCTCAACCAAAACTCGCATTTTGACAGTTTAACATATAATTTCTCAGCCATCAGAATTTTCAATACAGTTCTCAAATTCTCGGCATGTTCAATCATATTCTTCGAATAAATCAAGATATCATCAATGAACATAATAACAAAATCATCAAGATACCTCTGAAATATACTGTTCATCAGACCCATAAACACAGCTGGAGCATTAGTCAATCCAAACGGCATGACAATAAACTCATAATGTCCATACCTGGTTCTGAATGCTGTATTCGAGATATCAGAATCCCTGACTCTCTGCTAAAGATATCCAGATCTCAGATCGATCTTGGAATATACTGAAGAACCCTGCAACTGATCAAACAAATCATCAATGCGAGGCAAGGGATTTTATTCTTCACTGTTGCTTTGTTCAGTTGCCAGTAGTCGATACAGAGTCTCATAGAACCGTCTTTCTTTCGAACAAACAATACTGAAGCACCCCAAGGCGAAACACTCGGTCTGATGTATCCCTTGGCCAGTAAATCTTCCAACTGTTCTTTCAACTCAATCGGTGCCATCTTGTAAGGAGCCCTCGAAATCGGAACTGTACCTGGCATCAACTCAATATTGAAGTCTATCTCTCGAATCGGAGGCAAACTAGGAATCTCATCTGGGAAGACATCAGCAAACTCACACACTACTGGCAAATCAGCCAATGATGGACTCGATTTCAGTAAATCAACTGAATAGACAAGGAATCCCTCCGCTCCTTTCTGTAACAATCGAGTCATAGACAATACGGATATAAAAGGAATTTCAGATCGAGAACCCTTACCGTAAAATTTCCACTCGTCAGTCATATCCGGTCTGAATCTCACAATCTTGTGGAAACAATCAACAGTAGCTCTGTACTTGGTCAACATATCGATACCGATAATACAGTCAAAATCAGACAACCTAAGCACAATACAGTTTAACTCAGTCTCATGCCCATCATACTGTAGCATACAATGTTTCACAGACTTCACTGATATCAAACATGTCCCCAAAGGAGAAGAGACAGACACTACAGCAGATAATGACTCAATAGGCAAAGAATGCATCAATGCAAATCACTCAGATATGAATGTATGCGATGCCCCAGTATCTATCAATACATATGCAGGATAACCAGAAATAAAACAGTTACCCGCAACAACATCATCAGGTGCCTCCTGAGCCTGCTCCTCTGTCAAAGCAAATACTCTGGCCTGCTGTCTAGGAGGCTGGCTCACTGTCTGGCTACCTCCTGGCCTCTGCTGTGGCTGAGATGGTGCTGGCTGGAACGAATGAACAGCAGCTGATCGTCTATCAGTCTGTGCCGCTGATCCAGATGATTCGGCACCTCTTGATCTCTGAGAATCTCTCTGGGACAAACTCTAGCAAAATGTTCCTGCTGTCTATAGATACGGAAACTGCCAAACACTCCTCGGCACTGCTTTGTGGCATGTTTCCCTCCACAAGTGCTGCAGTAGGCTCCTGCATAACTCTGGCCCTGACCGATCTGTTCCGAGCCACTAGAACTGGATGAACTGCTTCCATATCTCTTAAACTGCTTCCCTCTGGTTTTCAGGAAATTTTTCTTTCCTCCAGTGCTACTACCACTCTAAAACCGGGGAGGTGGTTGCTGTGGTCTCGGTGCTGGAGGCACAAACGAAGCTCCTTTCTGTCTCAGCAGACCAGCTTCGGCTCCCTTGGCTCTGTTCAAGGCATCAGTAAAATTGTTCGGTCGCCCCGTATTCACCAATGTAAATATTTCCGGATTTAGGCCATTAATGAACTGATCCGCAACAGCTTCGTCGTTTTCAGCCACATGTGGAGCAAATCTCAACAAGGTAGAGAACTTGGCCACAAACTCCTAGATGTTCAACTGTCCCTGTCTCAAATTTGCAAATTCTGCTCCCTTGTCCTTTCTATATGACACTGGAAAGAATCTCTGATAAAATTCAGTTCTAAATACATTCCAGATAATAGTCGTACCTCGATGCTCCAGTGCTCTCTTCGTCGTAATCCACCAATTCTTTGCGACGTCATCTAATTGGTGCCCAATCAGTTTCACTCTCCGCTCATCGGTGTAATCAAAGGACTCAAACAACATTTCAATGTCATCTAGCCAACTCTCACAATCCACTGAAGTCTCAGTACCTTTCAGAGTCGGTGGATGGAATGACTGAAATCTCTTCAGCAATGTTTCCATCGGTGTTGCTGTCACATCCATTGGAGAATTCGAAGTGCTACCATGTTCTGGTATTCTTCGAGGAGGAATATCTGATTATCAAAAGTGTTAGCAACCAAATACAACAAATCTGTTTCAGCCCTCCTCCGATCATCTTACTGCTGATCAAGAATCGGTTCTGATTCATTCTCAATAACACATGTTTCCAAATCAAGTCAGATAAACAGGTAAACATTCATTATAAAGCAGTAGAACATAATAGATTGCTAGCATGTAAAAGCAAGGAAGAAAACTCAATCTACCCCGCTCACTAGCTCTTATCTCAATCTAAAGGATCTATCGCTCTGATACCACCTGTTGTGGGGACCCGGACGCTAATTCATTTCTTAATCGTCTGTGGGAATAATTAAATCAATTATAATAAAAAGGGTCTAAATTTTTTTTTATACAAGTGTCAAGTGCGGAACGTAATGAAATTCATTCGAATATATACATCGAAACAAAGTACAAGTCTTGTACCGTAAACAGTCATTTAAAACTAAGGTTTAACAACTACATATCAAGTGTTCAAACCCTATCTAGAATCCAAGTTTGTAGTATCCACTCTACTCACGATCTCTCTTCATCTCCTCGACCCTGATCCTGCCCCACCTGTTGTCATGCACACATACAAACACGACAACAGCAGGATAACTCCGGTGAGAAATACATTCCAGTATAAATCATCGATACATGCAATCATATCATCAATATAAAGCATGAAGCAGATATCAGTAATATGTATCAAAATCTGAAAACATAATTCAATATAAATCTGTTAATAAACTCCTGACTCTATATCTCAGACTAGACTCATTCCTATTCTAGGGATCCCGGTTTAAAGACGTTGGCATACTATATCGAATCTCAGTAATAGAAGTAAATCCACCTCTAATCAAACATCGATATAAACCAAACATCCAGTGTCTTGACCTATCCGTCACAGACTTTGGCAACCTCCGCCAATCACTATTCGGTGACAATGTGCAATGGGTCAGTGATGATTCCATCACCATCAGGCCCGTCTGTCACAAGACCAATCGTCTAATACATGCTTTCTATAAATCAATAGAACAAGCAAATCTATCCAATCAATGAACACAATAACAATAAGTATGTGGTTTAGGGAAACTCAAGTATTTCACACTCGAGTCATTCTCCCAGTTCGACATTGACTTATACCTTTCTTTAATAGCAGTTCTGACAACGTTCAAGTCTGGAATTCGAAGTCTATCAATACTCAATCTGGCAATGACAATATCAAGAAGTACAATATCAATATACTGCTCAAATCAATACCGAATCTGATCAATCTGAATCTAACTCAAAATCAATGGCATAACGGAACAATCTGAATATCCTCGTCAATACAATATCAAAATATATCAATTACCACAACTCATAATCGATACAACACAAATCTGATATCAATCTCAATCAAATCAACTCTGAAAATAATAACAATTCCATACTGTATATGTTCTTCAATCCGGTTTCGATTATACGATGTCTAACATGTCGAGAACACCATATATGAATCATATCCGATTCTGACAATATCATAATTTCAAGACATATCAAAACTTAATAAAACTTACGTCTAGTTGTAGCCTGCGTCGATATGAACACGGTAGTGAAGTCGGATTCAAAATCTAACGGGCGGATTTTCGCACAAATCGAATTCTAGTATAGAAAGATTGGAAGCTTTCCCTGGCTCTCGGTTCCTTCCCTTTTTCCTTTCTGAAGAATTGTAGTATACATATATATATATATACACGTTGCATGGCCAAGATACGTGTCATCATTTTCTTCAATTCTGGTTGGCGCTCGGGCGGTCATGAATTTCCGCTCGGGCGCGGAATGTTCGGCCCTCGTGTATTATACAATGGCGCTCGGGGGGTCATGAATTTCCGCCCCGGCGCAAAATGTTCGGTCCTCCCTTGTTATTTAAGGGCGCTCGGCTATAAGCACATCAGTTCATAATCAATAATCTCAGATTAACAGAATCAAAATCTCGGGCATTACACCACCAGTATACATCAACTTGATCCACCCAAAGGAATGTTGTCAAGATGCCGTACTTCAGTCCCATAATAATGCTTGATCCGTTGTCCATTTACTTTAAACGTTCTTCCGTCATTGCACTTTAGCTCAATGGCTCAATATGGTAGGACTGATTCTATTGTAAATGGCCCCGACCATCTTGATTTTAGCTTACCAGGAAATAGTTTGAGGCTTGAATTGAACAACAGTACTTGTTGTCCGGGCTCGAAATTTCTATGCAATATATAGTTGTCGTGCCACTTCTTGGTCTTCTCCTTGTAGATCTTTGCGTTCTCATAAGCCTCATTTGTGAACTCCTCCATCTCATTCAATTGCAATAGCCGCTGCTCACCAGATGCTTCCATGTCAAAGTTGAGCTTTTTCACGGCCCAAAAAGCTCTATGTTCCAATTCCAATGATAAGTGACAGGCCTTACCAAAGACCAACCTATAGGGTGACATCCCAATAGGTGTGTTGTATGCTGTTCTGTACGCCCATAAGGCATCATCCAGCTTTAGTGCCCAATCCTTCCGGTTTGTCTTCACCATTTTCTCCAATATCTCCTTAATTTCCCGGTTGGATATTTCGGCTTGTCCATTTGCTTGTGGGTGGTATGCCAGGGTCACCTTATGCTTCACATCATATTTAGCCAAAAGTGAGTTAAAGATTTTATTACAAAAATGTGTACCTTGATCACTAATTATGGCTCTTGGTGTCCCAAACCTTGTGAAGATGTTCCTGTGAACAAACTTAGCAACCACTCGAGCATCATTAGTATTGGTGGCAATTGATTCCACACATTTTGACACATAATCCACAGCAAGCAAAATATAAGATTGACCAAAAGAAGATGGGAATGGTCCCATGAAGTCAATACCCCAAATATCAAAAAGTTCAACTTCCAAAATATTGGTCAATAGGAACTCATGGCGTCTAGAAATATTGCCAACCTTTTGGCATCTGTCACATGACTTGGCTAAGGTATAACTATCTTTTAACAAAGTAGGCCAATAAAAACCAGACTGTAATACCTTTGCTGTTGTTCTCGATGCTCCAAAGTGGCCTCCATATGGTGAAGAGTGGCATTGTTCAAGAATAACTTTCGCTTCTTCCTCCGCTACGCATCTTCTAATCAACTTATCAGCACATCTCTTGAAGACGTATGGATCATCCCATATGTAAAAATTTGCATCGTGAAAGAACTTCTTCTTTTGGTGATAACTCAAATCTGGAGGGAGAGTACCACAAGACAAGAAATTAACTATATCAGCAAACCAAAGGAGTATAGCATTTACCTCAAACAGCTGTTCATCTGGGAATGCTTCTTTTATGGTTCCTTCATCTATTTTATCTTCAAGTTTGAGCCGTGACAAGTGGTCAGCCACTTGATTTTCACACCCCTTCTTATCCTTCACTTCAAAATCAAACTCTTGGAGCAATAAAATCCACCTTATCAAGCGTGGTTTTGCATCCTTCTTGGCAAATAAGTATCGAATAGCTGCATGGTCAGTGGAAACAATTACCTTTGTGCCGACCAAATAGGGTCTAAACTTGTCAAATGCAAACACTACTGCAAGCATCTCCTTTTCCGTAGTTGTGTAATTTTGCTGTGCAGCATCCATGGTTCGACTTGCATAGTAGATTGATCTAAAAAATTTATCACGCCTTTGGCCCAACACCACACCTACTGCATAATCACTCGCATCGCACATCAACTCGAAGGGCTCCTTCCAATCTGGTACTATCATGATTGGTGCTGTCACCAATGCCTTCTTGATCTTCTCAAATGCCTGAAGACAATCATCATCAAAAATAAAAGTGGATTCTTTTTCAAACAAATTACACAAAGGTTTAGTAATCTTAGAAAAATCTTTGATAAATCTACGATAAAACCCCGCATGTCCTAAGAAACTCCTTATGCCTTTGATGTTATTCGGTGGTGGAAGCTTTTCAATTGCAACTACTTTTGTTCTGTCTACCTCTAATCCCTTTGAAGACACTTTATGTCCAAGAACAATACCCTCTTGGACCATAAAATGACACTTCTCCCAATTAAGAACTAAGTTCTTTTCTTGACATCTCTGCAAAACGAGGGAAAGGTTATGTAAACAGTGATCAAATGAAGAGCCAAATACCGAGAAATCATCCATGATGTCTTCCACCATGTCATAAAATATGGCCATCATACATCTCTGAAAATTAGCAGGTGCATTGCATAGCCCAAAAGGAATCCTCCTAAAAGCAAACGTTCCATAGGGGCACGTGAATGTTGTCTTCTCTTGATCCTCTGGTGCTATAGCAATCTGGTTATAACCTGAATAACCATCTAAAAAACAGTAGTGACAATAACCAGCAAGTCTATCAAGCATTTGATCAATAAAAGGTAATGGAAAATGATCTTTACGTGTGGCATTGTTCAACTTCCTATAATCAATACATACTCGCCATCCAGTCATAGTACGAGTAGATATTAGTTCATCATTTTCATTCTTTACCACAGTAATTCCACCCTTTTTAGGCACTACTTGCACAGGAGACACCCAACTGCTGTCAGAAATAGCATATATAACTCCAGCATTTAACAATTTCAACACTTCATTTTTCACTACCTCTTTCATGGATGGATTTAACCTTCTCTGATGATCCACATAAGGAGCGTATGACTTTTCCATTAAAATCTTATGCATGCATATGGTGGGACTAATCCCCTTGATATCAAAAATCGACCACCCAAATGCAGTTTTATATTTCCTCAACACTCTCAACAATTTCTCTTTTTCATCTAAAGTAAGAGAGGAAGAGATAATTACAGGATATGTCGACTTCTCACCCAAGAAAGCATAGCAAAGATGGCTTGGCAATTCCTTCAAAACAGGGGATGAAAGTATTATCTCTGAACATTTTTCTTCTTCCAACTTCTCATGTGCGGCTTTCTTCACCTTTGGCAACTCTTCAAGAGCGAAAAGTTGCTCTCTCAATTCCCAATCATCATCATCAACTCTACTGACAGTACTAGAAAGGCATCTTTCTAATGGATCTTCTACTGTATGACCTATACCAATCTCAGCAACACAAGAGTCAATTATATCAATACTTTTACAAGTACTCACCTCGTCGTTACCTTTAATAGCCTTATAGATGTTGAATATCACAGCTTCCCCTCCAACTCTCAAGGTGAGTTCTCCTTTGTGTACATCTATCAATGCTTTTCCAGTGGCTAAGAAGGGTCGCCCAAAAATCAATGGAGCATCTTGATCTTCCTCCATATCAAGTATTACAAAATCAGCAAGGAAGATAAACTTGTCAACTTTTACCAAAACATCTTCAACAATTCCACGAGGATAGGTGAGTGACCTATCTGCAAGTTTCAAAGTTATAGTTGTTGGTTTTACCTCCCCAAGCTCCAAGTCCATATAAACAGAAAATGGCATAAGATTAATACTCACTCCAAGATCACATAAAGCTTTATTAACATGAGTACTACCAATAATACAAGGAATAGTAAAACTCCCTGGATCTTTTAGTTTTTGTGGTAACTTCTTTTGGAGAATGGCGCTGCACTCTTCGGTCAACTTCACTGTCTCGAACTCTTGCAACTTCCTCTTCTTTGACATCACATCTTTGATGAACTTTGCATAGTTTGGCATTTGCTCTAAAGTATCAGCAAATGGAATGTTGATGTGAATCTTCTTGAAAATCTCCAAAAATTTTGCAAATTGATCATCAATAATATTCTTCCTAAATCTCTGTGGTTATGGAAGAGTCGGTTTCAGTATAGGAATCCGTTCAACTTCAGTTTCAATCCGAGACTCCTCAACCTTGTTCTCCTTTCCATTTTCACATTGATCTTCTTCAACTCTCTTCTCATTTTCCTCATTCTCTTTAAATTTTTTAACCTCAAGTTCTCTTCCACTTCTCAAAGTTACATCTTTGCATTGCTCCTTTGGATTTACTTCAGTATTACTTGGGAATTTACCTCTATTTTGATCTCTCAATGCATTAGCCAACTGTCCAATCTGTGTCTCCAATGATTTCATTGTGGCACCCATATTTCTCATGTGAGTTTCCATGCCATCAAGACGAGATTCAGTCCTAGCCATCCTTTTACTAGATTCAGCAACAAATGTCCCAACTAGATCCTCAAGTGAAGGATTTCCTTCCCCCTTCGATGTATTGAACCCCGGTGGAGGATTCAACACATTCTTATTATTCGCATATGAAAAGTTCTCATGATATCTCAAATCAGGATGATAAGTGTTAGGGAGAGGGTTACCTCGATATCCTCTGTATCCACCAAAATTCCTATTGTTGATATAATGATCCTCATCAGGAATATGTGGTTCTTCAATAACAACCGATGCATTTTCAACCTCTGCTGTACTAGCTTTATTCATAGCTGCAATTTGAGTTGTTAAAGCCGAAACTTGTGCGGTCAGTGATGTAATAGGATCTACGGCATAAATTACAGCTTGTTTCTTTACTCCTGACCTCTCAGACGGCCACTGATAACTGTTAATGGTCATCTGTTCAAGCAAATCATATGCTTGATCAGGTGATTTGGCAAATATCGTGCCACCAGCTGCTGCATCCACAGTGCCTCTTGTTTGTCCATTCAAACCATTGTAAAACAATTCAATCTGTACCAAATCTTCAAAACCATGGTTTGGACACCTCCTCAACAACTCCTTATACCGTTCCCATGCCTCATATAAATGCTCAAAGTCAGTCTGCCTAAAAGTACTTATCTCAATCTTCAATTGTACAGACTTCGCAGGTGGAAAATATTTAGCAAGGAACTTGGTTGCTAACTCCTGCCATGTAGTGATACTCCCCAAAGGAAGCGATTGGAGCCATCCTCTTGCTTGGTCCCTAAGAGAAAAAGGAAACAAGCGCAATCGAATTATATCATCAGGAGCACTATTTATCTTTACCGTGTCAGTTATCTCAAGGAATGTTTTGAGATGTAGATGAGGATCTGCAGTAGCGGCTGCCCCAAATTGGTTCTGTTGAACCATATTTATTATTGTGGGCTTGAGCTCAAAGTTGTTTGCATTAATAGTCCCTCGTGCTATGCCCGAATAATGAGCATTTAGTACCGACCTGAAATGATCTCTGATGGGTATTACCGGGGGTGTATTTTTGGTATCTATGTTGTCAGCCATTGTTTGAATCGCTTCTCTTTTTGCATTTCTTAATCTTCTTTTGGTTCTTTCGATCACGGGATCAAAGATAAGCAGGTCAAGATTTTGAGATCTTCGCATGCGCTTTCAAACAAAGATAAGAAACAAATCAATGTTTAATGTAATACAATTAAAGCATCTCTAAATTAAAATCTAGACTAATTTTGGTAACAATACAAATATAAATTTAAAATAAACATTCCCGGCAACGGTGCCAAAAACTTGTTGCGTGTTTTCTTGATTGCTCGCAAGCGCGCGACGTCATGTTATAGTAAAATGTATTTTTGAGTACAAGTGTCGATCTCACGACGAATGTGTATATAAATGTATATTAGTACTTGTGATTAAAATAGTCTCGACTTTATTTAGAATAATCAATTAAAAGATTTGTTTGCAAGAATAACTAAATTGAAAATGGATTTAAATGTAACACCAATTTATATCAATTAACAATGGAATAAAAGATCTAGAGGTCTGATTTCACGCAACTGTCCACCATGTGTAATTTCTTGTAGCTATGTTATAAAAATCCTTCTTATTCATTAGCCAAGAATCCTATAATTATCTACTCCCTCTCCCGAGTGTTAAGTAGACTGTAATTATCTAAAAATGGATTGCAACGTTCCCATCAACAATCTACAAAAAAATAACACATCAAGCACTAGATTCTCTATGAGCTTCGATAGCATTATAGGCCCTCCCGAACTCTATAAATACAATTGATGTATTTTTCCATTTCTTGTTTATAATTTCCTCTTCCGAGTGATAAATTGTAAACATATAAATCATTCAAATTATGGCCAATAAATTGAAAGCATTAAGATTAGAACAATACAAATGAACAATATGAAGAATTTAAATAGCTTAGTTCATAGAATCTAACACATGATTTTTAGTTTTGTTCCATCTTTCCTCTAGAAATAAAAATTAGTTCATAATAACACAAGCAAAACAACAAAACATGGTTTTAAAACAAGAAATATCAACTGAAAAATAAAAGAACGAAGAACTTAGAACAAGAGTTTGAAGTGTTGATTCCATCCCCGAAGTTGTGCAAAAGGTTTCCCAAGAACTTGATGAACTTGGATCTTCAATCCTCTAGCAGCAGCCTCTACTCCTTCCTTGGCTCCCAATACCCTAGATGGTAAGTAAATGATGTCTTTTTATAGTCCCAAACAAGCTTCAATTCGCAACACACCAAAATCTTGGACTTCCATACGCAGCACACCAAAATACAGATTTTCCGGATTCTGTTTTGCAAGGAGCGCGGGTGCGGTCAAGAGGACACCGCGGGTGCGGTGTAAAGATGAACGCGGGTGCGATATAGCCTCTCTATTTTTTTTATCTTTTGCACTTTCCAATTCAACACTTTAATACTCCAACCTCTCATTCTAAGCTTCCAAACTACAGCAACAAAAACAACAACAAATCACATAAAACCTGCTCAAGAATCATAAAATTCCAAGTTAAAAACAAGTAATAAAAGTGCAATAAATTGCACTTATCTGCTTCACCGGTCATGTGCCTTGAACATCTAATATCAAAGTACCAAACTGATTTCTTGATTACTTAAATTCTTGTGCCCTGCAATCACAAATAAAGAATAACTCTTGGTACCCATACCTACTTGAGTCAAGAGGGATTAGTCCTTTTGGAACACAAACGTGGATCAGTTTAACTGACGGACTAATTGTTGTGTTCCAAATAGGTTTTGCATATGCATGTGCGTGGGCTTGTCTTTTATTGGGTTATGTTTAGCATAACTGGTTCAATAAGGCTTCCAGTTTGTTTTATCGTTGGAACTCTCAGGCGCATAGCAAACACCAAACTTGCTCTCTTTGTTTATATTTTCAACAGACTTTACAAATTAAAGGGTTTGTTCTTTGTGTTCACATATCAAACTATATCTAAGAAAATGAATGTGTTTTCCTTTTCACATATCCAGTTTTGGTTGAGTACTTTCATCAAGAATGCCTTCATTGTTGCTGAAACCGAGACCAGTTTTGTCTCCGATAGGTTTCTGCAACTCTTGCATTTCGACTTGTGTAAATGAAGACTTGTTCCAAGATGAAAGTATTTCAGGTAGCTTCATATTATAATAATTTAACTTCTGATTTTAATCACGTATGCTATATTTCTCATTTTTTGTCTTGCCAATATCTGCTTTTAGACTCAAGATTTCACTATATTGTTCCTAGTCAGGTTCTGTTTTGTTGTCTAGCACGTCAGATTACTTTGATTTAACTTCCTCGAATGATTAAGAAAGTATTTGGAACTCATTTATCATGTCATAAAGTGCATTAACAAGGGCATCTCGTTTAAAATCAATTGAGCTAAAATAAAATACATGCTCATTGGTAAATTCCAGCTCAGTATCATTGGCCTTCAAGAACCTCACTTCCTCATAATCATTGGAACTGCTTGAATCTTCATATTCAGATAGCTTAGAGTCCGAGTAAGCCCACTTTGACTTGCTTTCCTCGGCTAACAACAAAATTTTGTCATGCTCTTCTTGAAAGATTTATTCTCATCCTTTGATCTCCTCTTTTTGTTAGAAGATATCTTAGCCTTCTTAGATGAGCTCATGTCATGTTTCTTTGGTTTAGGACACTCTGCTATGAAGTGGCCAGTCTTGCCACATGAAAAAACCATTGGAGTCATCGGTTGACTCCTACTTTTGAAAAGATCTTTGGTGGGATCCTTGATTCTTCCTTAGGAACTTTCCAAACCTTTTAACAGATAATGACATGACTTTATTGCTTAATTGTTCAACTGATTTTTCATTTGAAAATAATGGTTCTAGTTTCACAATAGTTAGGTCCATAATCAAATGAGAGATAGACTAATCTTCCTCTCTGGTTTGCAATTCAAATTCATAAGCTTTTAAATCAGCTAACAAGTCATGAAATTTAATCTTGCTGAAATCTTTGGACTCACGCATTGCTATAGTCTTGACATCTAATTCTTTTGGGAGTCCTCTCATTACCTTCAAATCACTTTTTGGTCTCCATACACTTTTTAAGTGCACTGAGTTCAATCACGATTCCACTAACTCTCTCATCAAAGTTAGAAATTTATTCTCCAGGTTTCATGTTGATGTTGTCAAAATTTAGTATGACCATAGAGAGTTTGTTTTCTTTGGTTTGTTCATTACATTCGCACAACTGAATCAATTTTTCATAAATTTCTTTGGCAGTCTTACGCATTTTGGTTTTTCTAAATGTGTTCTTGTCAAGAGTTTTGTATAGAATTTCCTTAGCCACATTATCAAGATTGTCTTTCTTCATTTCATCATTCATCCATCCACTCCTTGGTTTTTCTAACATTTGATGAGCACCTTCAATGATGACTATTGATGTATTTATTATTGGATTTCAATATCTTGATAATGAGCCACATATCATCCTCTTCAAGAGCTAAATTAGCTTGCATTCTTATTTCCCAGTTATCAAAATCTTCTTTGGAGAACGTTAGGATTTTGTTGAATAAAGTCATTTGAAAATAAATGTTCAGATTCAAGAATAAGCCTCGCTATTATACCACTTGGTAAAATCGGTTGAGTATTCAGAACACTTGAAACTAATTGTTTCTTAAACGTTAATTCAGTCGGGTTAGCAACTGAACTAATATATTTTCAAGTGTCAATTTCAGTTGGGTAACAAAAATACGTGTGAAAAGAAGCCTAACTGACAAATTAGAACGGTTCAAAAAAATGTCTTGACTAGGTGAATTGAATGATAAAATAAATGGTAAATAGACACGATTTTGTTTTTGGATGTTCAGAAAACTCACGTTGCTACGTCACACCTTCTTCTTTTTAGGAGGCCCGCACTAGAAGGCTTTGGATGGTATAATAATTTTGCAAAATCCAGTTCAGTTTAGACTTAAATATTCCCAAATTGAAACTCATAGTACACTTCAATTGAATGAATAACAATATAAAAACCATTGTCAAATAAAATAAATTATAATACTGCAATAACCTAGCGCTTAATTATTCACAATAATCAGGTACAATTCTTTGTAAAGTATGCTCGACTGACTGAGTTTAGATCAAGTACTTGAAAGCTTGAATATGTTTAGAATGTAGAACTTTACTAAACTGGATGCCTTCTTTATTTATAAACTCTTTAATCCAACGGTCTCGAGTTTCAAAAAGGATATGTTCCAAATAAAAGTTTATGTTGGCTTGTCTTTTGTCCACATCAAGATTCTCGCACAATTGTATACTGCTAGGGTCAGTTTTGTAAGGGAAAAAATATCCAATCATCATTTTAGCTTTTGTAAACGTAAATTGATGTCATTAAAAATGCATGTTAATTTACTCGAATCATAACCCAGTAAACAAATAAATTTCAGTATACGTCAGTTTAGTCTTGACTTAGTCCAGTCTAGTTAATTTAGTTTAGTTTCTGAAATTAGTTACTTAAGTTTAGCATAATTCAGTTTTGTCTTAAAATTTGTTTAACACCAAAACCTTTATTGATTCAACAGAGAACATCAGTATCAAATGAGTAATATTCGATCAATTTAATGGTTTTGGGGAAAAAAGACAAAAAAATCAAGTTATTAGATGAAACCAAACCTAACAAGTTACAAGACTAAACCCAAATAGACAAACATACTACAATAAATTTGCAATTTTCCCAACTTCTTTTACATAAAACCCAAAATATTCTAGAAACTAGGTAATCTACAAAAAAAGGAGAATGAATTACAAGTTAGGAGGGGAAATTATATACTTATTTTTTAGGCTAGGAAAATGATATACGTAACTCCGAATCAACCTCTAATAAATTGATTGTAATAATATTTATGTGTATTTTGTTGGATCTCGGTTTTCTCATTTCCAAATGCAGCAGAACATCTTGACATTCAAGATATATTAAACACTTGTATGGTTTTAATAATTATACATACATAGGATGTTTAAAATTTTTACCTTTGGTGAAAGATTCACAAGGCTCCAAGTATTTCAGGATTAACGAAGATAGTTCTTGATGTATTTCCCACGAACTTCCTTCGAGGCTCCTTTTTCTTCAATCCTTCTATCAAGTCCACGATTGGAAGATTTGTTCCTCTTCCAAATAGCACTAGAATATTTGGAAAAAATTTCAACTTTGAAGATTAAAACTGGAGGCGGCTCAATCCAATATTCTTTAATGGAGGCCGAAAACGTTTTGAGAGAGAGGAGAGTAATTTTCGAAACTATGGTGTCATATTGAGGCTAGGGTTTAAGTCTTCTACTTAAATAAAACCCTCATGACCTAATTACCATAATAAAACATTTGGGCCTCTTAATTAACATTAATGAGATTGATTAATTAATTAGACTAGTCCAACTAGTTTAATCAATTAGTCAAAGTCCATTAAGAACTTTAATTATTTAGTATGTTGGACTTGTACTCCAACAAGCCCATTAAACATAATTCTCACTATGTTTAATTTAATATTTAATAAACTCAACTTTTGAGTTTAATAAATTAAATTCTCAAATTTTATAAATTCAACTCCTTGAATTTATTTTTCTCAAATTTTAATTATTATAATTTCAACTCCTTAAATTTACTATATCATAATTTTATATAAATTCAAATACTTGAATGTATTCTCTCAGCGGGAACAAAATGATCCAGTGCTTGTGTGACCCTCAATGGTTCAGGGATACAGCTAACCGTGGGTTCACAACTCTTTGTGATTCAGGACATAATCTTTTTTTCATGCTTACCCTTAATTTGCCTCATTCTATGTATCAACAATTAATCATTAGAATGTCAGAAATCATATTTCTGATTAAACCCATTGAATCATGGTAAGAACGTCTTGTAGCATCGCTCCATGATTCCATAGGTCACTGATAGTGCTTGCAAGAACTAGTCGATTATTATTAAAGTATAGTACGGTCCCTTAATCTCATATATCATGATCGAATATTCAATCATTAGTTCATCAAGGGTTTTATAATAATTCGGTAACTATGTGAAGCATATTTGAGAATAAATGTGGCATTGCATGTAAAACTGGAGAACTCCTTCTCTAACGTATATTTCTTACTCTGGCCAGAGATTCCATGTACTCTTATTTCATCAGATCATATAGATATCCACACCCGTAGGTGAGCGGTGAATTCTCGACTACAATGCACAGTCTCCTACATGTGCCGTAACTATACCCAATCTCGCTATCTGATGACCCTCCTGGAGTAAATAAACGAGTCAAAGCACATCCCTATCATATAGAGAATCAGCGTTGTCCTGGGTCTTAAGGACTAATGGTGTACAATCACAACAACGGACTTATCCTCACGATGAATGATAACCAATTGGAAAGTCCTAGGGAGGGTAGTTAGATATAATCATAATATGACTACCCATCTGCATGTTTGGACATCTCTATGCCCTTACCGAGAAACGCGGTACAAAACATCACAGATGCTAGTCTCGAGCTCAAGCAATCTTTATCCACGTTTTAGGTGGCTGAATCGACTAGGAAAAAATTTAGATCATACAGTGTTTACAAATGAGTTTCAACATCGAATTATGATTTATTTGTATTAAAGTATAATCAAGGTCTTTATCTATGTTGTGCACATGAGTTTACAGATAAATAAATAAAAAACTTTGAAATAATGAATTATATTAAAATAAAGATTGTTGATTACAATTGAGTCAATAAATTCCCTAGCCAATAGTTGGCTTATAGGGTATCTACTCTAACAATCTCCCAATTGCCCTACAGCCAACTACCCATAAACTTGAATCACATTGCTTCCCGATGCTTCTCAAACAATGGTCTTGGCAAGGGCTTTTTAAGTGGATCAACAACATTTTCTGCAGAGGGGACTCTTTCGACTGATATATCTCTTCTTCCTACAATCTCCCGAATAACGTGGAATTTTCTCAATACATGTTTGGATCGCTGATGAGACCTTGGTTCCTTTGCTTGCTCAACGGCACCAGTGTTGTTGCATTACACTGGGACTGGATCAACTCCATTAGTAATAACGCCCAACTCTTGGACAAAATTCCTCATCCAAACTGCCTCTTTTGCTGCAGCAGATACATCAATGTATTTAGCTTCAGTGATGGAATCTACAACGGTATCTTGCTTAGAACTTTTCCAAGTGACAACCGAACCATTTAGCATGAATACAAACCAGATGTCGATTTCGAATCATCTACATCACATTGGAAGCTAGAGTCAGTGTAGCCTTTCAATTTCAAATCTCCATCTCCATAGACTATTAACAAGTTCTTAGTCCTTCTTAAGTACTTAAGAATATCTTTCACGGCCTTCCAATCCATTGGACCAGTGTTCGCCTGATATCTGGTTGTAACACTCAGAGCGTAAGCAACATCAGGACGTGTCGATATCATACCATACATGATACTACCAATGCCTAAGGCATATGGAATACGTGTCATCATCTCTATCTATTCATCAGTTTTGAGAAACATAGCTTTAGATAGAGTAACACCATGATACATCGGTAAGTATCCTCTCTTGGACTCTTCCATAGAGAATCGCTTCAGGATGGTACGATATAGTGTCTTGGGTGAGCCTCAGCATCCGCTTTGATCTATCTCTATAGATTTGTATTCCCAATACAAAGGATGCTTCACCCATGTCTTTCATGGAGAATTTACTTGATGACCATACTTTAGTCGATTGCAGTATTCCTATATCATTCCCAATGAGCAGGATATCATCAACATGAATTACCAGGAATGTCACAGCACTCCCACTAACTTTTTGTACATGCATGGTTCATCATGATATTTAGCAAAACAAATTCCTTGATAAAGCTATCAAATCTGGATTCAAACTCCTTGACGCCTGCTTGAGACCATATATTGATCTCTGAAGTTTGCATACCTTATGCTCACTACTTACTGATGTGTATCCCTCAGGTTGAGACATATAAATATATTCTTTGATGTCTCCATTGTGGAATGCAGTTTTTACATCCATTTGTCATATCTCATAGTCATACCGTGCTGCTATGGCTAGTAGTATTCTAATGGACTTAAACATAGCAACTGGTGAAAAAGTTCCTATAGTCAATTCCTTACCTTTGATTATAACCTTTCGCAACTAATCCTGCTTTGAAGGTCAATACCTTCCCATCCGCCCCAAGCTTTCTTTTGTAGATCTATTTGCATCATATGGGATCAATTCCCTCAGGTGGATCCACCAATGTCCAGACTTGGTTAGAATACATAGAGTCCATTTCAGACTGCATGGCTTCAAGCCATTTGGTTGAATCAGTATCAGATATTGCTTCTTTGAAATTCGTTGGATCACATCCAACACAAGCCTTATCATGGCTTTGTTCATGAAGAAGCGTATATCTTGCAGGTGGTCTAATAACCCTATCAGACCTTCTAGGAGCTTGTACTTCAACTACTGGTTGTTGTGGATTAGGTTCAACTTCTGTAGTTGAGGGAGTATCTTGAATTTTTTCAAGTTCTATCATCTTGCCTTTTCTATCTAATAGAAATTCCTTTTCCAAAAAGGTGGCATTTCTTGAAACAAACATTTTTTGCTTCATTGGGGGTGATAGAAATAATATCCAACAGAATTCTTTGGACTACAAAGTAGCATAATGTGGATCTAATATCCAATTTGTCTCCCACTGTCAGCTTCACGTAAGTAGGACATCCCTATATTTTCAATTAAGAATATTTGGGAGTTCTTCCCATCCATATCTCATATGTTGTTTTATCCATTACTTTAGTATGGACATTATTCAACAACATTACCGCAGTTTCAAGCTCAATGCCCGAAAATGATGTAGGCAATTCAGTGAATTCCATAATTGATCGAACCATGTCCATCAAGGTTCGATTACGATGTTCAGAAACACCATTCAATTGTGGTGTTGCTGGTGGAGTCCACTGTGAGAGAATCTCATTCTCTTTTAGATAACCCAAAAACAATGCACTCAAGTATTCTCCACCTCGATCAGATCGAAGTCTCATAATACTATTTATAACTAGTTTTCTACTTCAGATCTGAATTCTTTGAACTTTTATGAAACGTCTGCCCTCTTTTGCTTTAAAAGTACTAGAATTTTTTTTTCCTCCCTAGCATCGGCCGAACCACCAAAAATTACATAAAATATTTTGGACCTCATTTTAAAATAAAAAAACTAACTTTATAATTGAGAAATACAGCACATACTATAATCTCTCAAAAACCTCTCAAAACATAAATAAAAATTCGTAAATATTTTTAACATAACTTGAAATCATAAATCATAACTAGTGCGGAAAACTAGCTTCGGTCCTCGGGTTATGTGCACCTTCGGTCCAGTCAAATCAACAATCAAGACCTCCATAAACATAATCATCATAATCACCTACATCAATCACACTTAGTGAGTCTAAAGACTCAACACGTCATATCCTTGATAACAAGTAATACGTAATACAGTCAACATATAACAGTGAAAAATACTTGTACTTAAAATATCGTTTTCATGAAGAGCATAAACTTTAAACATGAACATTTTCGTAAACCTTTTTGATGATGCATGAACCTTAAATAGAAACATTTTCATAATGATGCATCAAATTTAAGTAAAAACATTTTCATGACATGCATCACATAAACCTTAACATTTTCCTTTCTTTTTCCTCAACATGACATAGCATAAAACCTTTTTCATGATCATAAAAATTTTTCGTTTTCCTTTTCCTTTTCTTTTGTTGAATTCAGATCGTTAATTGTGACTTTCCTCAAACCTCAAAAGTCGATGGATCCATCTACATATAACCACAGTACTGGGCGGCGGGGACATCAGTGGCACTCTCACCCGTCAACTAAGCCTTCTCCTATCCTCTTTCAAATAGAAATACGATCGTCGGGGCTCCCTCTGGGGCCTTCACCCATAAGTGGGCTCCCTCTGGGGCCTTCTCCCCTCACGATATTCTCATTCTTAACTCAAACCCCATATCCTCATATCCTAAATGGTAACAATAGAAGTACGATCGTCGGGCTCCCACTGGGACCATAACCCTCATTACATCTCCAATGTAACCACGTAATAGTCACAATTACTTCACCTTCTTCAACGTTTCTTATTCTCATCACTTTATAAAAATCATGCATTACATATAATTTTTTTTTGAAACCAAGCATGCAACATGTCTTTTAAATGTCTTCCTTAAATTATAAAAATCCCATAGATATTTAAAAATCATAATTTAATCATGAATATTTCATAAACATTTTAAATGACATTTTAATCTCAAAACATTTAAATAACATTTTGACATATTAAATAATAAACATATAAAATTCCCTAAACATTTCAAATATTTTTTTAACAAATAAAATTTCATAAACATTTAAAATATCATTTTAACATAAAAAAATTCCTCCTTAGAAAAAATCATAAAAAAATTCCATAAACATCCATAACTATAGGAAATAATCATATTAGCACATAAAACAGTATTCAGGACACTGCCATGATGTTTACTAATTTTAGGTGTAAAAAGACCGTTTTACCCCTAAATGTAAAACTCCTCGATTTTGACTTTTTCTTGAATTCATTGACTCTAACATGTCCCAAATAATTATTTAAGCTTACATGAATTTTCTCATATTTTTATTTGGCTTAAATCGAGAACTTTTGAAATAATCTTTAAATGTGACGTATTAATGCGTTTTAATCCCGAATTAAACCAAACCTTAATATAAAATTCTCAAATTCAAAATTTAGACTTTTAATAATTATTCAAGCTTAAATATAATTTTTCCTAATTTTATAAAGCATAAAACTAGGCTTTTTAATTAATTCGTTAATTAACGTTTCGTGCGGCGATTAAATCCCGAATAAATCCAAAACTCGTTATTTTGATCCCAAACTTTAAACATAACATTTTTAATATTTATTCTACCCTTCCAAATGATGAGCCACCCCCGTGGACCTATTGATTCAATTTTAGTCTAATTAAATTCGAAATCAACTCCTTATCGAACACACCGATCCATCTCCTAATTTACTCGAGCCATGCCCGAACCACCTTGAGCCAAAACCTAGCCAACCCACCTAGGGATCCTACTGACCAAGCCCAGCCCGTAAAACAGTCCATGGCCCGCTCAAAAACCTTCCTGAAACTGAACCCAAAATCTGCATGTTTTGTGCGTGACACTTACCACCTTACCAAGACTCCTAGCCAACTAGGACACCTCTATCCACCTAACCAACGATCACCTAGGACCCTCACCAACCCTGGACCACGCCCAGACTCGACCCAGACCAGTCCAGCCCCTGGAACCCCAAGCCCGAATCACCTGAATCAAAGAACACCAGCTGCGTGACTTGCTTCTCCTCACGGTTCCTACTTTTTCTTCGAGCCAGCAGCGACCAAGCCACCCCAACCCCTAGTCCGACGCCTGCCCATGACCCTTGGACCCTGATGGACCTACCCTGAGCCACCTAGCCCCAGCAGCGAGCCCCCTTGGCTGCTGTCATCATCACAGATCGCGCGAGGTGTCCCTTCTCCATGGGACTCCTCCCTGGCTGCGCGCGAAGGGTACTAGCCATGATAGGACCCTTCCTGACCCTGACCCACGTCTATTAGGACCCAACACCCTGACCGGATCGAGCCCCTAAGCCCCATGCACAAGAACAAGGCAACAAGACACATACATGCACAAAAACCTTCAACTCTCGGCCCCTTTTTTTTTCTTTTTCTTTCATGGTTGTTCCTGTTTAATTTTCTCAATTAACTTGTCACGTTTGGTCATATTTTATCATGTTTTGGCATATCCTAATTCATGGCAGCCCCTTAACACATAGAAATATATTTTTGGAGCCAAATAACACAAGTTTAGAACATGCATATTCATGGTTACAACAATAAAAGATTGTGTGACTTGTTTTCATGCAAATTCATAAACAATTACATAATATGGTGTGATGATGAGAAAAAGGTGAATATGGTGTGCCTTTGCGTTTTATACGCACGAAAAACCGTTGACGATTGCGAAGAACGGGGCAAGACCTTGGCTTGAATTTTCTTGACAAATTTTGAAGCTTTCCTTGTTATAATTTTTGTGTGTGCCGTGAGTTTGAGTAAAAGGACGGTTTGGAGAGAATTTGATTGCTGAAATTCTGAAGTGCCGTGGGTTAACGAGGGTTTGGGGTGGGGTTTTGCATAATTTAAACTCTAATTAATCCCTTAAGCAAGCTTAGACCCATTAAGAATGTAATTAGGCCCATTAATGCTTAATTAAAGTATAAAAAGATTTAAAAATAATTTTGCTTAAATAAGTTTGTGAATTTATTAGCCAGGTTGTCCATAAGTTCGTATTTTTGTTGAAAATCCAACACCGATAAAAATTACGTCCCGGCGTATAAAATCATCTCAAAACTCCTTATTTTCAAAAATAAGAAAAAGCATCCCCCTTAACTTAAATAATTAAAAACAATTATTTAATAAAAACATTTTCTATTTTTCAGCTCTCGGTCTCCGTTCCTCGATCGGAACTCGAATAACCTTTAAAAATACATTTTAATGCAATCATGTAGAAAAATATCTTTTAAACATGCAAATATGCACAACATAATTAATTCATGCAATTAAAACATTTAATTAAAATACAAGATAATTTAATAATTGCATGCATGTGGTTTGCGTGGACCTTTAAATTTTCGGAGCGTTACAATATTCCCCCCTTAAATTGAATTTCGTCCTCGAAATTCGCTTATCCTTAATAACCCAAAGTTTAGACTTAGTTCCAGCATCCCAAAAATCCACGCTTCCGCTGCGCTACTCTGATAAAACTTAAATTCTAGAATGTCCTTACGTCTCCTTGATCCCAATTACATTTTCTTTCTAAATTCTTATTTTCAAATCGCAACTTAAAAGACCCAAATGACTTAGTGCTATTACTATTATAAACTCAAATTTCAATTTTTCTTACAATTCCCATTATTAAAAGATGGATAATCATGTTTATCGTATATTAGTTTCTTTATTTTATACCCAAAATGTTCATCACTTATCATATTTCAATCTTAAAATCCCAAATGCATACGCTAACGCTTAGATTTTTCAAGCTTAGTATTGATTCATCCTTAAAAACCCATGATCAACATTCCTTATAACACTATAACCAAGATATCCCAAGGTTCCAAGTATTCTTAAAAGTCTAAATCATCGAAAACTCTTATAATTTAACCCATTCAATTCTCACTTATTATTATACTAGTTCCTAAATTCCGTAATAATTGCAAAATAAATTCTTAATTTCCTCAAAAATCATCCTAATTGGTTCTTAATTTCAAAAATCATACGATTAACCCATAAGTTCTTGGCATTCTTAATTTCCTGCTACGAGTTTCCCATAACATAATTTCAATAATTTTAAACTTATTTACCCAAAAATCAATTCTCATAATCAATCTTACCTTTCATCAAAACTGTAACGCCCCGAAAATTTAAAGGTCCACACGAACCACATGTATTTGAATTATTAAATGCTCATGTATTTTAATTAAATGTTTTAATTGCGTTAATTAATTATGTTGTGCATATTGCATGTTTAAAATATATTTTCGAGATGGTTGCATTAAAATGTATTTTTTAAGGCATATTCAAGTGACGATCGAGGAACGGGGACCGAGGGCTGAAAAATGTAAAATGTTTTTATTAAATAATTTTTTTATTTATTTAAAATATGGTCGATGCTTTTTAGTATTTTTGAAATTAAAGGGTTTTGAGGTGATTTTATACGCCGGGGCGTAAATTTTATCGGTGTTGGTTTTTCAACAAAAATACGAACTTTTTGGCAACCCGGCTAATAAATTCACATATTTGATTAAAGAAAAACCTTGTTAAAATTTTTATTAATGTCCTAATTAGACTAATGGGCCTAACTTAAGGCTTAATAGGCCTAGCCTAATTAGCAAAGCAAATTAGTATTTAAAGCATGAACTAATCTCGAAACCCTACACTTTTTCCACAAAAATAATCGGCCACCCTATTCCATAATCTAGGAACTCTCCCCACCCTACACACACACGGCACACACAAAATAATTTGGAGAAATTCAAAAGCTTCAAGGGAGTTCAAGCCATGATCGTTCGTCGCCGTTCTTCGATTCGTCAACGTATATTCGTGCGTAATTCACGCAAAGGCACGCCATACATCTCTTTTTCTCGTCCATCACATTATATTATTGTTTAAATTATATTTGAATGAAAAGCATGAGGTTTTTATGAATATTTTCAAAATATTGCATGTACATGAGGTAAACTTGTGAATTGTTGTTCCGAAAACATGAATATTATGTTGATTAGGGGCTGCCATGATTAGGATAGGTTGAGGGATGTATTTACATGTTATATTGAGTCCTTAATCACCCTAAAACGCTGCAAATATGAGAAGAATAAAGCTGGAACCGTGGGCAAAGATTTTACGAGAGGGCCGCGAGGTTGTGTGTTGGGTACTAGATGTATGTGGCTTGGTTCCTATGCATGTGGTCACGGGGCTTGGACAGGGCTGGCTGGGGCTCGAGGTGGGTCAGTTTTGAGGGCTGGTAGAGTCCTAGCCGGGCAGCAAGCTAGGAAGAGTTCGATGGTGCAAGGACTCTTCCAAAACACGCAGGGGAAGAAGGATGCTGGGGGGCGGCTCACGGCTGGCTTGGGTGAGCCAGGCTGGTCCTTAGGGTCTAGAGAGGATTGTCCAGGGTTGGGTCAGTGGCTGATGTAGTTTGGTTCAAGGAGGGCACGAGCGAAACCTGTAACGTGGAGAAGCATGGAGTCGCGGCGCTGCTGTCTTCTGATTCAGTGGCTCGTGCGCAGGGTACAGGGGCTGGGCGTGGTTCAGGGGTGGTCAGGGTCGGCTAGGCTCGGGGGTGGCTCGGCTGGAGGTGACCCAAGAGGAGTAGGAGTCTTCTAGCGTGAGTTCAAGGGGAGTGCAGAATTGGGTCAAGTTCAGTAGGCATTTTGAACGGGTTAGGGTCATGATTTTGGGCTGGGCTTGGTCAGTAGGGTCCCTAGGTGGGTTGGATAGGTTTTGGCTCAAGGTGGCTTGGGCGTGGCTCGAGTAAATCGGGAGATGGCTCGGTGGGTTCGTTAGTGTGTCAAAAACGAAAATTAAAGAACTTAAATTGAATCCATGGGTCCACGAGGGTGGCTCATGACTTGGAAGGGTAGAATAAATACTAAAAATGTTATGTTTAAAATTTGGGATCAAAATAACGAGGTTTGGATTTAATTGGGATTTAATCGCCTCACGAAACGCTAATTAACTTGTTAATGGAAACGCCTAGTTTTAACTTTATAAAATTATGAAAAATTAGGTTTAAGCTTAAATAATTATTATAAGTCTAAGTTTTTATTTTGGGAATTTTCTATTAAGGTTTGGTTTAATTCGGGATTAAAACGCATTAATACGTCACATTTAAAGATTAAATTAAAAGTCATCGATTTAAGCCAAATAAAAATATAGAAAAGTTCATGTAGAAATAAATAATTATTTGGGACATGTTATAGTCAATGAAATTAAGAAAATGTCAACAACGGGAAATTTTATGTCCAGGGGTAAAACGGTCATTTTACACCTAGAAATTTGTAAACGTCATGGCAGTGCCCTATTTGCTGTTGAATATGCTAATATGATTATTTCACATGCTTATGAATTTTTATACGTTGATATATGATTTTTAAAATGTTCATGGATGTTTATGATTTTTAATATGTTAAGTTATGATTTTTAAATGTCTAAGGAATTTTTATGATTTAAGGAAGACATTTAAAAGACATGTTGCATGCTTGGTTTCGAAAACAAAAATGTTATGATTATGCATAAATTTTTATAAAGTGATGTGAATGAAAAATGTTGAAGGAAGTGAAGTGATTGTGACTAATTCGTTGATAATGGCGACGTCGTGAGGGTTATGGTCCCAGTGGGAGCCCGACGATCGTGTTTCCATTATTGAGAATATGAGGTTATGAGGTTTGAGGAAGAATGGAAATATCGTGAGGGGAGAAGACCCCAGAGGGAGCCCATTTATGGGAGAAGGCCCCAGAGGGAGCCCATTTATGGGAGAAGGCCCCAGAGGGAGCCCCGAGGATCGTATTTCTATTCGATCATGTTAGGCCAAGGCTCAGTTGACCGGTGAGAGTGTCGCTGATGTCCCCGCCGCCCAGTACTGTTTTTTTATGTAGATGGATCCATCGTCATGTCATGTCATGTCAGGAAAGTCACAATTAACGATCCGAATTCAACAAAGGATAAAGGAAAAGGAAAAATGTTTATGATCATGTTAAAGGATTTTATGTCATGTTGAGGAAAATGTTAAAGTTATGCATATCATGAAATGTTATTTTTACTTAAAGGTATTTTTCACTGTTATATTTTGACTGTATTACGTATTATTTGTTATAAAGATTATGGTATGTTGAGTCTTTAGACTCACTAGGTGTGATGGATGCAGGTGTTAATGAGGGAGGTCTTGATGGGTGATACTACTGGACTGAAGGTGTACACAACCCGAGGACCAGCGCTACATTTTCCGCATTATGCTTTATGATTTAAGCTAAAGATTTTTAAGATTATTTATGCTTTTGAGAGATTTTTGAGAGGTTTAGTATGAGCTTTACTTTTCAAATTATTGCTTTTTAGGTTTGGTAAAACAGCAGACGATTTTACTTTATGACTATTTCACTTGAATTTTTAAATACTAGTTTGTTGAGGTTTTATTCTAGAAGGGGCAAAATATTTTATAAAAATATTTTCATGTATTAAGTGGGTTGACCGAAATAAAAAAAAATTTCTAGTACTTTTTAAAGCAATAAAAAGGGCAGACATTTCAAAAACTTAAAATCTCAATTTATACATTTTCTTACTCTCAAGTCGTTGTAAATCCTTGAATCATTATTTCTTATGAGTAATTCTCAAAAATTATTTCAACTAGTAACCATGAATCAAAAATATTTTCTTAGAAAATCTACATGTCCCAAAAGCATTCATAATATTCACGATTAACTTATAGCCCAAAAAGTATAACGTCAATACTAAAACCCAAAAATCAACATAGTCCAATTCCACCACAAAGCCAACATGCGTTAAAATCAAATAATTTTTTATTCCATATCGTCATGCATGAAACATCATGCTGAATCTTATAAAGCATGTAAAACTTACAACTTTGAGGCTTGACGACTGATCTTTCCGGCGCTGATGGTGGCACAACCCTTTACAGGACCTTTGCTCAGATACCAACTGAAACGTCTGCCCTTTTTTGTTTTAAATGTACTAGAATTTTTTTTCCTCCCTAGCATCGGCCGAACCACCAAAAATTACATAAAATATTTTGGACCTCATTTTAAAATAAAACAACCAACTTTATAATTGAGAAATACAGCCAATACTATAATCTCTCAAAAACCTCTCAAAACATAAATAAAAATTCGTAAATATTTTTAACATAACTTGAAATCATAAATCATAACTAGTGCGGAAAACTAGCGTGGGTCCTCGGGTTATGTGCACCTTCAATCCAGTCAGATCAACAATCAAGACCTCCCTAAACTTAATCATCATAATCACCTACATCAATCACACCTAGTGAGTCTAAAGACTCAACACGTCATATCCTTGATAACAAGTAATACGTAATACATTCAACATATAACAGTGAAAAATACTTGTACTTAAAATATCATTTTCATGAAGAGCATAAACTTTAAACATGAACATTTTCGTAAAACTTTTTGATGATGCATGAACCTTAAATAGAAACATTTTCATAATGATGCATCAACTTTAAGTATAAACATTTTCATGACATGCATCACATAAACCTTAACATTTTCCTTTCTTTTCCCTCAACATGACAAAAAATAAAACATTTTTCATGATCATAAAAATTTTTTCGTTTTTCTTTTCCTTTTCTTTTGTTGAATTCAGATCGTTAATTGTGACTTTCCTCAAACCTCAAAAGTCGATGGATCCATCTACATGTAACCACAGTACTGGACGGCGGGGACATCAGAGACACTCTCACCCGTCAACTGAGCCTTGTCCTATCCTCTTTCGAATAGAAATAAGATCGTCGGGGCTCCCTCTGGGGCCTTCTCCCATAAGTGGGCTCTCTCTGGGGCCTTCTCCCCTCACGATATTCTCATTCTTACCTCAAACCTCATATCTTCATACCCTCAATGGCAACAATAGAAGTACGATCGTCGGGCTCCCACTGGGACCATAACCCTCACGATATCTCCAATGTAACCACGTAATAGTCACAATTACTTCACTTCCTTCAACGTTTTTTATTCTTATCACTTTATAAAAATCATGCATTACAAATAATTTTTTTTTGAAACCAAGCATGCAAAATGTCTTTTAATTGTCTTCCTTAAATCATAAAAATCCCATAGACATTTAAAAATCATAATTTAATCATGAACATTTCATAAAAATTTTAAATGACATTTTAACCTCAAAACATTTACATAACATTTGGACATATTAAATCATAAACATATAAAATTCCCTAAACATTTCAAATATCATTTTAACATATAAAATCTCATAAACATTTAAAATATCATTTTAATATAAAAAAATTCCATAAACATCCATAACTATAGGATATAATCATATTAGCACATAAAACAGCATTCAGGGCACTGCCATGACGTTTACTAATTTTAGGTGTATAAAGACCGTTTTACCCCTAGATGTAAAACTCCTATATTTTGATTTTTTCTTGAATTCATTTACTCTAACATGTCTCAAATAATTATTTAAGCTTACATGAATTTTTCCATATTTTTATTTGGCTTAAATAGAGAACTTTTAAATTAATCTTTAAACGTGACGTATTAATGCGTTTTAATCCCGAATTAAACCAAACATTAATATAAAATTCCCAAATTCAAAACTTAGACTTTTAATAATTATTCAAGCTTAAATATATTTTTTCCTAATTTTATAAAGCTTAAAACTAGGCTTTTTAATTTATTCGTTAATTAATATTTCGTGCGGCGATTAAATCCCGGATAAATCCAAAACTCGTTATTTTGATCCCAAACATTAAACATAACATTTTTAATATTTATTCTACCCTTCCAAATCATGAGCCACCCCGTGGACCTATGGATTCAATTTTAGTCTAATTAAATTCGAAATCGACACCTTATCGAACACACCGAGCCATCTCCTAATTTACTCAAGCCACGCCCGAGCCACCTTGAGCCAAAACCTAGCCAACCCACCTAGGGACCCTACTGACCAAGCCCAGCCCATAAACCAATCCATGGCCCGCTCAAAAACCTTCCTGAAACTGAACCCAAAATCTGCAAGTTTTGTGCGTGACACTTACCACCTTACCAAGACTCCTAGCCAACTAGGACTCCTCTATCCACCTAACCAACGATCACCTAGGACCCTCACCAATCCTAGACCACGCCCAGACTCGACCCAGACTAGCCCAGGCCCTGGAACCCCAAGCCCGAACCACCTGAATCAAAGAACACCAGCTGCGTGACTTGCTTCTCCTCACGGTTCCTACTTTTTCTTCGAGCCAGCAGCGACCCAGCCGCCCCATCCCCTAGTACGACCCCTGCCCATGACCCTTGGACCCTGATGGACCTACCCTGAGCCACCTAGCCCCAACATCTAGCCCCCTTGGCTGCTGTCATCATCACAGATCGCGCGAGGAGTCCCTTCTCCATGGGACTCCTCCCTGGCTGCGCACGAGGGGTCCTAGCCATGCTAGGACCCTTCTTGACCCTAACCCATGTCCCTTAGGACCCAACACCATGACCGGGTCGAGCCCCTAAGCCCCATGCACAAGAACAAGGCAACAAGACACATACATGCACACAAACCTTCAACTCTCAGCCCCTTTTTTATTTCTTTTTCTTTCACGGTTGTTTCATTTTAGGTTTCTCAATTAACTTGTCACGTTTGGTCATATTTTATCATGTTTTGGCATATCCTAATTCATGGCAGCCCCATGCCCCTTAACACATAGAAACATATTTTTGGAGCCAAATAACACAAGTTTAGAACATGCATATTCATGGTTACAACAATAAAAGATTGTGTGACTTGTTTTCATGCAAATTCATAAACAATTACATAATATGGTGTGATGATGAGTAAAAGGAGAATATGGCGTGCCTTTGCGTTTTATACGCACGAAAAACTGTTGACGATTGCGAAGAACGGGGCAAGACCTTGGCTTGAATTTTCTTGACAAATTTTGAAGCTTTCCTTGTTATAATTTTTGTGTGTGACGTGAGTTTGAGTAAAAGGAGACTTTGGAGAGAATTTGATTGCTGAAATTCTAAAGTGTCGTGGGTTAAGGAGGGTTTGGGGTGGGGTTTTGCATAATTTATACTCTAATTAATCTGCTTAGGCCCATTAAGAAGGTAATTTGGCCCATTAATGCTTAATTGAAGTATAAAAAGATTTAAAAATAATTTTGCTTAAATAAATTTGTGAATTTATTTGCCAGGTTGCCCATAAGTTCGTATTTTTTTTTGAAAATCCAACACCAATAAAAATTACGTCCCGGGGTATAAAATCAGCTCAAAACTCCTTATTTTCAAAAATAAGAAAAAGCATCCCCCTTAACTTAAATAATTAAAAACAATTATTTAATAAAAACATTTTCTATTTTTCAGCTCTCGGTGTTCGTTCCTCGATCGCAACTCGAATAACCTTTAAAAATACATTTTAATGCAATCATGTAGAAAAATATCTTTTAAACATGCAAATAACATAATTAATTCATGCAATTAAAACATTTAATTAAAAAACAAGAGAATTTAATAATTACATGCATGTGGTTTGCGTGGACCTTTAAATTTTCGGGGCGTTACATTTTCAAAAGCTTCAGATTTGTGTTTCTTCAAATAAAAGTACTCATACATCGAATAGTCATCAGTAAAGGTAATGAAGTAGGACTGCACAAATTTTGTGCTAACACTTAGCGGGTCACAAACGTCTGTGTGGATCAAATCCAGTATACCATGCGCATGTTTCACGTTTCCATTGAATGGAGTCTTGTTCATTTTTCTTTTAGACAGGACTCAGATCTAGGTAAATAATTTATGTCTCACAAGTCAAACATGTATTCTCCCACTAGCTTGTGCATCCTTCTTTGGGAAATATGACCTAGTCTAGCGTGTCATATTTGTGCGGGATTTGGATCTTCCATTTTTTTTTGTTGTTGTTGTTTTCGTATGCACTTGGATATTGTTTAATGGAATATCTTTTCATTTTAAGTTATAGAGATCATTTGTTAATTCGCCGGTTCCAATCAAACATTTATTCTTGTATAAATTTCAAACACCTTTAGCAAAAACACTAGAATAACCATCCCTATCAAGCATAGAAATAGAAAAATTGTTTTTAACCAATTCAGGAACATATAAACTCTCTAAAAACTAACTTTAAATAATTGTCAAAAATTAAAATAATGTCTCCAATGGCAGTGGTAGCAACCCTTGCTCCATTTCCTAGTCTTAGAAATGTCTCGCCATCTCTAAGCCTCTTGTTTTTCCCATCACCTGCAAATCATTTCATAGATGAGAACCACATCCGGTATCCAATACCCAAGAAGAGAAATTAATAGAAATAATAACTTCAATGTAAAACATACCATGTCCAGAACGCTTCTGGGAAAGATACTCCTTGCAATTACGCCTCCAATGTCAAGGCTTCTTGCAGTGGAAACAGACTTGTTCTGACTTGCCAAGCTTTGTGGGCCCCGGAGTTGGTTTCTTGTATGGCTTTTTGTTGGACTTGTTCTTCTTTAGAGGGGCAGACCGCTTCTTTCCATTATTTCGGGCTTCCTTTTTCATACCAGACGAAGAACCCACTAGAAGAACAGGCTTCTCCTTTTTTATTGTAGCCTCATAAGTAATAAGCATATTGACCAACTCTTCAAGCGTTTCCTCAAGCTTGTTCATATTAAAATTAACCACAAATCCATGGAACGAGGGAGGCAGTGACAACAAGAGAATATCAGTCGCAAGCCCACAAGGAATAACCACGTCGAGCCCCACTAATTTCTCAATGAGCCCAATCATCTTAACACCATGCTCATGGACAGAAGTTTCATCTCGCACACGTGTAGTAATGAGTTCTTTCACAGCAGCATGTCTCTCTTAGCGAGTCTGTACTCCATACAACTCTTTCAGATGAAGGTGAATTAGGTCTACGTGTTGGGTAAAATGTTGGAAAAGTATGCCTCCCAAACGTAGGATTGTGCGTGAAGCAGGCGATGAGAATAGGGAAGCCCAGGATGGGGAGAGGGTCACTCCCCCTCGTCCACCCCCTGACATGCAGGCTCAGATGCTTGCAGGGATTACCCAGTTTTTCGCACAGTTTTTGGGGAACCAGACTGTAGTAGACACAGGGGCGAGGCCCAGACCGGAGGCAGTTTATGAGAGGTTTAAGAGGATGGATCCGAAGGAGTTCTCGGGGACTACTGATGTGAGGCCCGGGGCCGAAGAGGGCGGGGGGTGATCGCCGGTGCCATCAGTTGCACGGACAATGAGCGGCTCCTGGCAGGCTTCTAGGTGGAGGGAACATGAATGAACCGACCCACATGGGAATGAGAGGGATTCCGAGACTGTTCAATGTAATGGACTGTACAGTTGAAGAGGGCTTAAAAGATTTGATTTGTACTACTCATATCACGAAGGTGCATCTTCTTTTCGGTAGCTCATCACATAAGAACCTTAAAATTAAGCGTGCTTGACTTGGGGTAATTTTGGGATGGGTGACCTCCTGGGAAGTTTCCCAGGATGCGTGCGAGTGAGGACATAAGCACGCTAGAAAGACACGTCTTGATACAGTGAGGACAGTCGTCGAATCTGGGGCGTTACAACTGACCCGATGAGAGCGGAATGATGGATTAAGTCCATCGAGGTAATCTTTGCATTTAAGGAGCTGCAAGATGCAAACAGAGTTAGATGTGCCACCTTCTTGTAATCTTGCTGACTGGAGAAGTCAGGCTTTGGAGGGAAAGAGCGTCAGTGTCAGTGAACTTACAAATACTGACGTGGAATGGGTTCAAAGAGGTTTTCTACTCCAAGTACTTCACTGAAGAAGTACGCTCCCGCCTGACCAGGGAGTTCATGTCGCTTCGACAGGGGGACAGCAGCGTGGCAGACTTCGTGAGGGAGTTTGAGAGGGGGTGTCACTTTGTGCCCCTGATTACAAATGATGCCCGGGAGAAGCTGAGGCATTTTATGGATGGTTTGCTGTCGATCTTGCGACGTGATGTCAGGGTTGCTGGTCCTACAGCTTATACAGTTGTCGTGTCGAGAGCTTTGGCGGCAGGGCAGGACATAGGGACATTGAGGTCGATAGGCGTGGCAAAAGGCCCTATCAGGCACCTTGTTTTGAGGAATATTTGTAAGTCATTAAAAAACTTAGGATTAAGTGGATATGAGTACTGGAATCAGGTTATCTAAGACTACTTGGGTTGTGTAAGTTTTAATTTCAAGTTTATGAAATAGGTGATCATACGGGGTTATTGGGTGAAATAAAAACAAAAGGGAATTAGTTGTATTCAACATAGGTTACCAATGGTCGAATATTAAGATTTTTATCGAGTAAAAAATCTAAAATCTTTATATGAGGATTCTAGAATTCTGTGGGTTATAAGTGAAGTTTATTTATTAGAAATAGTTCATCATTAACAAGGGAAAACTTATTAAGCTTTATATGTTAGAATGAATTAAGTATTGAGGATACATCAAAGTGTGACATTTGTTCCAATGAGGAATGTATAAGTGCTCTTAGGCCTCAACTATAATATAATTGGGAAGGAAATATTTTAAGCATGTGTTTGATGCTAGGAAGGTTTTTTTATCTAAGCAGAATATCGATATTTCCTATTTTGGGGTTTTATGGATTAATGTTACTCGAAATTTAAGATTAGCAACAATCTTTATTTGGGATGTACATGTAAATAGCTAAGTTACGTAAGTTTGGTGTCGTAAGGTAAAGATTCGATTCAAGGATCGTAGATCAATGTTATTACGGGGTTAAGATAAGGTTTAACTTTTGAGTGTAGTACCAAGGATAGAAGTTGATCAGTAACTTTTGGGGCTAATATTTCTTAGGTTGAACTGCGTAAATGTTAATGTAATAGATTGATGAACATTACGGGTATAGTATAAGGAAAGTAAGAAACGATAAGTTTGAACCTCCATTTCTAATATTGGGAATTGTGAGAAAAGTCAGAATTCGAGGTCATAGTAAAGTAAAACTAAGACAGCCTTCAGGACTAGATATGGGCATTACGAGTTCTTAGTGATGCCATTTGGACTTACAAATGCTCCAGCGATTTTATGGACCTCATGAACCGAGTATTTCAGCCTTACCTAGATCAGTTCCTCATAGTGTTCATTGACGACATTCTCATATACTCGAAGAGCCATGAGGAGCACCATCAACATTTGGGTTCAGTTTTGCAGGTCTTGCAGAGTCGCAAGTTGTTTGCAAAATTTAGTAAATGTGAATTCTGGTTGGAGAAGGTAGCGTTTTTGGGGCATATAATATCTAGCAATGGTATCGAAGTGGATCCAGCTAAGGTAGCAGCAGTTAAGGAATGGGTTTAGCCGAATAATGCGTCAGAGATCCGCAGTTTCCTAGGCCTAACAGGTTACTACAAGAAATTTATTCAGGGATTTTCTTCGATATCAGTGCCACTCACTTCATTCACCAAGAAGAATGCTAAATTCGTATGGAGTGATAAATGTCAGAAGAGCTTTGACACTTTGAAGCAAGCTCTTATTTCAGCGCCAGTTTTATCCCTGCCAGCAGGGCAAGGTAATTTCTTGTTGTACACCGATGTTTCTAAGCTCGGATTAGGCGCAGTGTTGATGCAACATGGTCGTGTCATAGCTTATGCCTCAAGACAGTTGAAGGTGCATGAGAAGAACTACCCGACCCATGATCTTGAGTTAGCCGTTGTCGTCTTAGCATTGAAGATATGGAGACATTATTTGTACGACGAGAAATGCCAGATATTTACTGATCACAAGAGTCTCGAGTATTTCTTCACGCAGAAAGAGCTGAATATGAAACAAAGACGGTGGGTAGAGTTAGTTAAAGACTACGATTGTGAAAATTAGCTACCATCCGGGAAAGCTAATGTTATGGCAGATGCCTTGAGCAGAAAGGTTGCAGTCATAGCACCGCGGTCAGTACGGAGATCTCTTCAGTCAGAGATTCAGAGTTTTGGGTTAGAGGTTTATCCTAAGGTCAGAGCTCCTAAGCTGTCTAATCTGACAGTCCAATCTTCTTTGTTTGGCCAAATCTGTAGAGGTCAGCCTTCAGATTATCAGTTACAGAAATGGCGGTTGAAGGATGAAGCCAAGGGTAGTGTACTCCACACAGTGTCCGATGGTATTGTGAGGTACAGAGGAAGGATGTGGGTGTCTAGTATTGATTCGATCAGAGAGGATATTCTGACAGAGGCACATACATCTCCGTATTCTATCCATCAAGGAGGTACCAAGATGTACAAAGATTTGAAGATTTTGTATTGGTGGCCAGGGATGAAGAGAGACATCCGTCGATTTGTGTCTGAATGTCTCACTTTTCAGCAAGTGAAGGCAGAGCATCAAAGGCCAGCAGGAATGCTTAAGCCACTCCCTATCCCCGAGTGGAAATGTGAGAATATCACCATAGACTTCGTTGTTGGTTTGCCGAGGTCAGTCAGAGGATCCAATGCCATTTGGGTTATAGTGGATCGACTTACTAAGTCGGCACACTTTTTGCCAGTGAAGATGACTTTCTCCATGACGCAGTATGCGGAGCTCTGGAGATAGTCAGATTGCATGGGATTACAGTTACTAGTGTGTCCAACAGGGACCCGAGGTTTACATCGTCATTCTAGAAGAGTTTACATGCAGCCATGGGGACGAAGTTGCTATTCAGTGCAGCTTTTCACCCGCAGACAGATGGCCAGTCCGAGCGTGTGATTCAGATTTTGGAAGACTTGCTGCGAGCCTGTGTGATTGATTTCCATGGGAATTGGGAATCGAAGCTACCTCTAGTGGAGTTTACCTACAACAATAGTTTCCAATCGTCTATAGGTATGGCTCCTTACGAGGCATTGTATGGGAGGAAGTGCAGGTCGCCGATTCATTGGGATGAAGTCGGTGAGACATCAGAACTTGGTCCAGAGATTGTTCAGCAGACTGCGGATGTGGTGGTCAAGATCTGAGATAGGATGAAGACTGACCAGAGTCGTCAAAAGAGTTATGCTGACAAGTGGAGAAGGGATCTTTAGTTTGCCATAGGCGGTCACGTTTTCGTAAAGATAACACCTATGAAGGGTGTTATGAGGTTTGGGAAAAGAGGGAAGCTCAGTCCGAGATTAATTGGACCGTTCGAGGTTCTTGACAGAGTTGGGACACTAGCTTATCGTGTACCCCTACCGCCGAATCTGGCCGGTGTACACAATGTGTTCCACGTCTCGATGCTGAGGAAGTATCTAGCGAATCTCTCGCATGTTTTGAGCTATGAGCCGTTACAGCTTGCTCCGGATCTGTCGTATGAGGAAGGACCTGACCAAATCCTAGACCCACAGGAACGGAGACTTCAGAACAAGTTAACTTAGCTGGTCAAAATCCGATGGCTGAATCAATCAGTGGAGGAATCCACTTGGGAGACCGAGGCAGATATGAGGAATCGCTACCCGGAGTTGTTTGGTAAGACTTAATTTCGAGGACAAGATTTATTTAAGTGGGGGATGAACTATAGAGCCCAAATTCAGTACACGTAAAACCCATGCATTTAATTAAATTGTTAAATCATTTATTTAAATTTAAAAGGATTTTAGAGATGCATGATTTATTCAAATGAATTATTTTAAATTAATTATGATTTTGTGATGCACGTCAAAATGTTTTCTTGAGTTTCATGTTTCAGGCAATTATTCGATGCGGGATCGAGGAAAGGAGACCGACGACGATTTTGAAAATTTTAAAATGTGGTATTTTATTTTAAGTCAAGAAAGTGTCATTTTAAATGATTTATTTAGTTTCTTGCATTTTTAAAGCCTAATTTGATTATTAAGTGATTTTATGAGTTTTTAAACTTTTAAAGATGTGTCACTTGTGCATTTTATTTTAAATTAGAGGTGTTAGAAAAGTTATTATTAGATTATAATTATTTTATTAATAATTACTCATGCATGATTATCCCTGTAATGCCCGAGATTTTATATCGTGCTAAATTACGATTATTGATTTTAATCGAGACAATTATGAAAGGGCTAATCGAGACACGAAATGAGGTCGCGTGTGAGATTTGTGGTGCGAGGACCGTAGCTCTCGCGCACATGCGCGTCATAATGCGCGCACATGCGCAAGATGGACAGAAGGCCCCGCGCATATGCGCGAAGTGAGTGCGCGCATATGCGCGAGCATATGTTACCAACGTCCAGAGAGCCTCGCGCATATGCGCGGAAGGCGTCGCGCATATGCGCGAGCTGTCGAAAAGTGATGTGCGATGACCAGTAGGTCTCGCGCATATGCGCCGGTTGATGTCGCGCATATGCTTGAGACGTGTTTTATGAAGAATGATTCACTTGGCTTCAGCATGCATCGTTGATGTGTATATATATACAATGCAATTCCCTTCAGAATTTGGCAAGAAAACCGAGAAAAGGGTAAGGGGAAAGTGATAGAAAATCCTTACGCCTTTTGTGAGAAATTCATCCGTCCGATTTTAAATCCGACTTCAGTACCGTGTTTCTATCGACGTAGGCTACAAGTGGACGTAAGTTTTGTTACGTTTTGACATGTTCTGAAATTATGATGTTGTTGGAATTGAATACACGTCATATATGATGTTCTTGACATGTTAGACATCATAGAATCGAAGTCAGATTAAAGAACAGACTGGTTATGTAATTGTTATGATTTTGAAATTGATTAATTGAGATTCGATATCAGATTTGTATTGTTATTGAAATTATAAGTTGCACCGATATTGATTATGAGTTCTGGTATTATATCTATGGTGTTGGAATTGACGGGGTTATCGAGACTGTATTGTTATGCCGTCGAAACATCAGTTTATTGATATTGATCAGATTCGGTATTGATTGAGATGGTATTGTGATATCATATGTCGATTGGCATTGATCAGATTATGTTTTGATTTGAGTATTGATCAGAACAGGTTTTGAACTGAGTTATATACTGATATTGTATCTATTCGATTGTCATTATCAGATTGGGTATGGACAGAGTTGACTTCAATACTTCGTCTTCGTCGGACCGAGAAGATAAAGGTATAAATTAATGTTGAGTTGGGATTGCACAACTCGAGTGAGGTTTGGCTCGAGTTTCCCTAAATCACATACTTTACCTCATTGTATTGATTGATGTACTTGTTCTCTTGATTTATAGACAGCAGGTATTAGACGAGTAATCTTGTGACAGATGTGCCTGGTAGTGGTGGGATCGCCACGGGCATATTGCACGATGTCACAAGATAGTGTATTGGCGATTGTGCCAAAGTTTGTCACCGGATCTTTGGCTATCGATGTGGATAGAATTATAACTTCTTCTATTACTGATGATCGATATTATATCGATGTGGATAGAATCGGAGCTTCTTCTATTACTGGTGGTCGGTACCGTATCGATGTGGATAGAATCATAACTTCTTCTATTACTGATGGTCGATATCATATCGATGTGGATAGAATCAGAGTTCTTTCTATTACTGGTGATCGATACAATACCGATGTGGATAGAATACGAGCTTCTTTTATTACTGGTGATCGATACCATATCGATGTGGATAGAGTTGGTATTTCTTCTATTACTGGTGATCGATATCCTATCGACGTGGATAGCACTGGAGTCTTTTCTATTACTGTTGGTCGATATGGGAATGCTAACTTCTGGAAACCGGGATCCCTAGACTAGGATTGAGTCTAGTCTTAAATGAGGAATCATGAGTCTAATTGACAGTTTATATTGATTTATGTTGATTATGTTCCTGAATATGGTACATATCGATTTATGTTCCTGATGATGGTACATGTTTATAATAAGATTTATTCTTGATATGGATTTATATTCTGATTTGAATACATGTTAGACATATCTGTTATCTGCTTTTATATTGTTTTTATGATTGCATGTATACATGATTTATACTGAGAATGTAATTCTCACCGGAGTTATCTGGCTGTTGTCTTGTTTGTATGTGTGCATGGCAACAGGTGGGATAGGATCAGGGTCAAGAAGAGAAAGAGGCTGAACTAGATAGCGTGGAGTTCCGGGCTTCGAAGCAACTTAGGATTCAGCACTGAGATATAGTTGAACCTAGTTGAATTCTTGTAGATAATACAAGATTTGTATAATTATGTTTAATATGTAATTTGAATTGAATTACATTACATTTCCGCTTTGTATTTAAAAAAAAAAAATGTAGACCCTGTTTATTATAATTGTTTGAATTATTCCTAAAGACGATTAAGGAATGAATTAGCGTCCGGGTCCCCACAACAGGTGGTATCAGAGCATTAGGTTCCAGAACATTAGGTTCTAGAACTGTAGGTTCTGAGATTGAGATAGAAGAGAGTGAGCGGGGTAGATTGAGTTTTCTTTCCTGTATGTGATTGCTAGCATGTGATTATTATAATGTTGAATTACATGGTGTGTGCTAGCATGATGTTATGTGTTATTGCTTGAAGTTACATGGCACATATTGGACTATAATGTTGAAATTACATTGTATATGCCAAGATTCCAGTATGTTTTTACTGTATATTAAGCTACATGTTACCTGAATATCTGAATTGATTTGGTAATATGTACTATTTGAAACTGGATCAGAACCAATTCTTGATCAGAGGTAAGCTGATCAGGATTCGGATTGAGACGGATTTGTCTCCTGTTATTACTAACATCTGTGATTATGAGATATTCCTCCTAGAAGAGTTCCAGAAAAGGGTAGTACTTCGTCTGATCAGATAGATGTATCAGAAACGCAGATGGAAATAAAGTTGAAAGAGTTTCAGTTATTTCAGCCGCCGATTCTGAGTGGTATCGAGACGTCTGAAGATTGTGAGAACTGGTTTGATGACATGGAAATACTGTTTGATTTACTTGATTGTACAGATGAACAGAGAGTTAAAATGGTGCCTAACCAGTTACGAGAAGCCGCCAGGAGTTGGTGGATTACAAGTAAAAGAATGTTAGAACAGAGAGGTACAGTTATTTCGTGGGAAATATTCAGAACTGAATTTTATCGAAAATTTTTCTCAGTTTCGTACCGAGAGGACAAGAAAGCAGAATTTGAGAATTTGAAGCAAGGTCAACTGAATATTTAAGGGTATGTTGCTAAATTCTCCACTCTACTGCGTTTTGTTCCTCAGATAGCTGGGAATGATGAAGCTGTAGCGGATCAGTTCATCAGAGGATTGAACTCGGAGATAGTTGCATTGATGAATATGCAGCGACCTTACCATTTTGCTGATGCCTTGAGTAGAGCGAAGAGAGCGGAGGCGAGTCTGATTAGACAATTAGGAAGGGTGTGTGCGATGCAACCCCAGACACAGCAATCCCCTCTCCGATTTGATCGCGGCAGCACGAGTGGAAAAGCAAGATTTGCTGAAAGCTCGAAAGAAATAGTTCAAGAAGTTAGGGAGCGGTTCATCTAGCTCCAGTGGTTCTAGCCCGAGTTATACCGGAGTTTATTGTAGAACCTGTGGAGGGAGACATCCCATGGAGTAGTACCAGGGAGTGACTGGTCGGTGTAATATCTGTAAACAGCAAGGACACTTTGCTAGAGTCTGTCCACAGAAAGGTTTCCGAAGATTTCAGGGAGCAGAATCATCTGGTGGTAGTGATCGAGGAACAGACCCAGGACACACGTGATGATATAGTGGCAGGTAATAATCTTTTGTGATTATGTTGCATATGTATTGATATATACTAATGCATTCCCTACGATTATCTTTGACTGAGTTGTATTGATATATGTTGTACCTGCTGGGTCTGTATTACTGTAGTATTGATCCTTGTACCTTTTGGGAAAGGAATTGATATCAGTGAATTCTGTGATATATTGTGTACTGCAGTAAAAAGAGAATGAGATTGAATTAGATTGTATTGTACTTGTGTTATCTGATTCTGATTACATTATTGATATTAATATGCTAACAAGTGCAGAACTATTATAGATTCTTGCCAGGAGATGGTAAGATTCGGACCTGAAATGGCCGATGAACGAATGATATACGGTAAGGATTCTCGATTTTGAATTCCTTGATATCCGTATTATGTATGATTCGATGATTATCGAAAAGAATGGAGTGATTCCTTATGTATTCAGTTGATTACTGAAGTTGAGCCTATTTGGGAATGATTTGTCAGTAGCAAGAGAGTTGCTATAGTCGTTCCAAATGAATTCCGGGTTTGTCTTATATCAGGGAGAGTGACTTCAGCCTTGATTTGATATCAGGTATGGATTTCATTTTAGACTCCTGTACAGAATGATATCGATTGAATTGAAAGAATTGAAATGTCAGTTAGAAGATTTACTGCCTGAGAGTTAGAGTTACATCTGATTATGTGTTCCTCTGGGGAATACTTCAGTTCTGTGAATGGGTTGAAAAATCCTGTGTTCCGAAATGTTCTGATGACCTTATGCTCGTTGTAGCTAAGAGATCTTGATAGATTCGCAGCGTATGATTGATTGAATCGAACAGTTGAAATTTGTATTGAATATTCTGGGAACTGAGATTGTTGTATACAAAATTGTTCGGCTATGAATCCAGATTGCAACAGATTACATTCAGAGTCTGTGATATCTGAAGATAGTATACTGATTGATTATAGCACAGTTGAGACAGTGATCAGATTGTTCAGAACTTGATTTCGATAGTCAGAACAGTGTGTCAATCAGAATACCAGGTAGGTAATGCTTTATTTTATATAATTAGCTGATTTGTTTGTGCCAGATATTTCGAATTTGAAATGATAGGTATTGTCAGAGGCACACAGTAGTAGATTTCGTATTATTCTAGTAAGAAGAAATGTGTGATAATTCGAACGGACAGTTTTGATGTAAATAAACGAAATCAATTATGTCAGAGTTTGTATTGAAATGTCTAAATCGCTGACAGATGAAGACAGGAAGATAGAAACCAGGAAATTGGTTATACAGATTATCGATTCCTGGATAGAAATAGGAGTACATTTCTATGGATCTGGTGATAGACTTACCGAAATCATGCCAAGAATGTACCAGGATGTGGGTATGATTGAACGATTGTTCAAATCGGCATATGGATATCGTACCGGATGACGTACATATATGAAAAGACGACTGAGAGGTATGTCAGAAAAGGGGTCAGATAGTATTGAATGCCAGAGTTAATTATCTCATACCGTGATTTTTGGTTGATTTTAAATTCTTGACAGAATGTATAACATGATGTTATATCTATGGTTTATAGATTGACGGATAGTCGGAGCGAACTATCTAGATACTGGAGGATATCCAGAAACTGTAGTGCTGGATTTTAGCACTAGTGACCTGAGATCTTGTCACTTTATGAATTATTGTACAATAATAGCTATTAGATGAGTATCGAGATAGCTCTAGTCGAGGTATTGTACAGTGAAAACTGCGGATTTCCTTCGTATGGGGATGATATTGCGGTGATGCCTGAGATTGGATTTGACGGGATCCAAGATCTGATAAAGAAAATGAAACTGATTCAGAAGCAAATGAAGATAGTTCGGAAATTGATATGAACCATGCCAACGTCGGGCGATGACTGTTGGTGTTTCAGGCCGGGATTGAGTTGTTAGGATCTATTGATTGGTATATACAGATGTTGTATAGCCAGTATTTGCAATTAATTTTATCAGAATGGTTTGGTAGAATGAGTTTTCTGAAGTAACCTCTATTATACATTCCTTCTTTATCTGAATTGATTGCCTGCGATTTCGAGTACGAAATCATATCTTAGAGGGGGAGAAATGTAATGCCCGAGATTTTATATCGTGCTAAATTACGATTATTGATTTTAATCGAGACAATTATGAAAGGGCTAATCGAGACACGAAATGAGGTCGCGTGTGAGATTTGTGGTGCGAGGACCGTAGCTCTCGCGCACATGCGCGTCATAATGCGCGCACATGCGCAAGATGGACAGAAGGCCCCGCGCATATGCGCGAAGTGAGTGCGCGCATATGCGCGAGCATATGTTACCAACGTCCAGAGAGCCTCGCGCATATGCGCGGAAGGCGTCGCGCATATGCGCGAGCTGCCGAGAAGTGATGTGCGATGACCAGTAGGTCTCGCGCATATGCGCCGGTTGATGTCGCGCATATGCGCGAGACGTGTTTTATGAGGAATGATCCACTTGGCTTCAGCATGCATCGTTGATGTATATATATATACAATGCAATTCCCTTCAGAATTTGGCAAGAAAACCGAGAAAAGGGTAAGGGGAAAGTGATAGAAAATCCTTACGCCTTTTGTGAGAAATTCATCCGTCCGATTTTAAATCCGACTTCAGTACCGTGTTCTTATCGACGTAGGCTACAAGTGGACGTAAGTTTTGATACGTTTTGACATGTTCTGAAATTATGATGTTGTTGGAATTGAATACACGTCATATATGATGTTCTTGACATGTTAGACATCATAGAATCGAAGTCAGATTAAAGAACATACTGGTTATGTAATTGTTATGATTTTGGAATTGATTAATTGAGATTCGATATCAGATTTGTATTGTTATTGAAATTATGAGTTGCACCGATATTGATTATGAGTTCTGGTATTATGTCTGTGGTGTTGGAATTGACGGGGTTATCGAGATTGTATTGTTATGCCGTCGAAACATCAGTTGATTGATATTGATCAGATTCGGTATTGATTGAGATGGTATTGTGATATCATATGTCGATTGGCATTGATCAGATTATGTTTTGATTTGAGTATTGATCAGAACAGGTTTTGAACTGAGTTATATACTGATATTGTATCTATTCGATTGTCATTATCAGATTGGGTATGGACAGAGTTGACTTCAATACTTCGTCTTCGTCGGACCGAGAAGATAAAGGTATAAATTAATGTTGAGTTGGGATTGCACAACTCGAGTGAGGTTTGGCTCGAGTTTCCCTAAATCACATACTTTACCTCATTGTATTGATTGATGTACTTGTTCTCTTGATTTATAGACAGCAGGTATTAGACGAGTAATCTTGTGACAGAAGTGCCTGGTAGTGGTGGGATCGCCACGGGCACATTGCACGATGTCACAAGATAGTGTATTGGCGATTGTGCCAAAGCCTGTCACCGGATGTTTGGCTATCGATGTGGATAGAATTATAACTTCTTCTATTACTGATGATCGATATTATATCGACGTGGATAGAATCGGAGCTTCTTCTATTACTGGTGGTCGGTACCGTATCGATGTGGATAGAATCATAACTTCTTCTATTACTGATGGTTGATATCATATCGATGTGGATAGAATCGGAGTTCTTTCTATTACTGGTGATCGATACTATACCGATGTGGATAGAATACGAGCTTCTTCTATTACTGGTGATCGATACCATATCGATGTGGATAGAATTGGTATTTCTTCTATTACTGGTGATCGATACCCTATCGACGTGGATAGCACTGGAGTCTTTTCTATTACTGTTGGTCGATATGGGAATGCTAACTTCTGGAAATCGGGATCCCTAGACTAGGATTGAGTCTAGTCTTAAATGTGGAATCATGAGTCTAATTGACAGTTTATATTGATTTATGTTGATTATGTTCCTGAATATGGTACATATCGATTTATGTTCCTGATGATGGTACATGTTTAGAATATGATTTATTCTTGATATGGATTTATATTCTGATTTAAATACATGTTAGACATATCTGTTATCTGCTTTTATATTGTTTTTATGATTGCATGTATACATGATTTATACTGAGAATGTAATTCTCACCGAAGTTATCCGGCTGTTGTCTTGTTTGTATGTGTGCATGGCAACAGGTGGGATAGGATCAGGGTCAAGAAGAGAAAGAGGCTGGACTAGATAGCGTGGAGTTCCGGGCTTCGAAGCAACTTAGGATTCAGCACTGAGATATAGTTGAGCATAGTTGAATTCTTGTAGATAATACAAGATTTGTATAATTATGTTTAATATGTAATTTGAATTGAATTACATTACGTTTCGGCTTTATATTTTAAAAAAAAAAATTAGACCCTGTTTATTATAATTGTTTGAATTATTCCTAAAGACGATTAAGGAATGAATTAGCGTCCGGGTCCCCACAATCCTCTAATTAGGCAATTAATTATTAATTAAGCACAATTTTGTCCCATTATTAATTATTTACCAATGCATGATTATCCCTTAATTAGGCAATTAATTATTAATTAAGAACAATTTTGTCCCATTATTAATTATTTACCATGCATAATTTATCCCCTAATAAGGCAATTAATTATTAATTATGCAAAATTAATTCCCCTAATTACCTACAAACACACGCACACACACATTATCACCCACAAACAATTCTCCCTTCCATTTCATTTTATTTTTTTAAGAGAAAAGCTTAGGGTTCTAGTGTACCAGCAGCCGTCCCCTTCTCTTCAAATTTTCCAGAAATTCTCGTTGAGTTTTCTTCAAGAAAAATCGTGCCATGTTCGTCCCGGATCAACCCTCGCATCCTTCCCGCTTCGATGTCGTCGTTTCGTTAACGTTAAATATCAAAAGACATGTATATTCTTTCGTTTCTGCGTCGATCTTGTCATAGTAAATATTTTAATTTTTATTGTATGAAAAACATGTGAATGTTATACAAAAGTTTGAGCAAAAATGGTTGGATCGATTTTGAAACGTTTTTGGATCTCAAAACTCAAAGTTTGCTATAGTTTTAAATACTGCGACTTTTCGGTCGATTTTCTGGAAAGACTTTCAACATATAAAACGTAGTACTTTTTGATACCTTCGATTTGACAGTAAATTCGTACTTTTTGGATAAGAAATGAGTGAATTATGATTGTTTCCGTGAGACTGCTCAAACTGCACTTTTCTGAAAATGCGTTTTCAATGTGTTCTTGAAGTTTTGGTTGCAGGCTTTGTTGGGATCTCCTGAATCCTTGTTGCTGTTGTTAGGGCAGCATGTCCAGAATGTTGTTACGAAGCCCTCGACATTTTTAAGTATGTTCGACGTGCAAAGAAAATACTTTTAAGTTTTTTAGGTATGCTAAATGTCTTGTGACCAAATTATGTATGGGATTGGAAAGCAGTAAAGTATGACCAGAGACCAATCCACCCCGTTAAATTATGAACGGTTTTAGATCAGGATTGAAAAGCGGTAAAGTATGACCAAGGACCAATCCACCCGTTAAATTATGAACGGGGATCTCATGTATGTGGCAGTGGATCTTCCCTGTCAGCCCAAGACTGTGGTTTAGTCTGATCAGGCGTATTTATGTATGGGTCACTTGCTTTGAAACATGTCTCTACGTAAAATGATGAAGTTTATGTATGTTCAAATATGTACGAAGTAAGCATGTTTAAGAAAAAATTTATGTGGATGGTGCCGTCTATGTATGTATGTACATATGCTCAATCTTATTTATGCAAGTTCAAGTTCCAGTATGTACGTTCTATTTTAAAGCTGCATGTGATCTTATTACATAGTACTCGTTACTTCCAATTTATACATGTTGAGTCTTTAGACTCACTAGACTTGATCGATGCAGGTGAGGATGAGTTTGAAGAGACGAGAGGTGGGGACCAGTGAGCTGGCTTGGACTGAGCGGGAGGCTAAACCCGAGGACTGCCATATTTTAAGTTTTATTAAATATTCAAAATACTCTGATTTTACGTTTTTGTTTTTGATCTTTAAACAAGCTTTTTTTTAGCAAAATTTATTGTGATCCATCTTCTTGCAAATACTTTTGGTTGGACAACTTATTTATGATCAATTTGAAAGTTTATTTTATAATTAAGAAAATTTTTATTTTTTCGCAAAAATTTAAGTAGTTCAAAATACAGTACGTTACACCCTAGTTCCAAACAATTCAAGCCCAATTATCAGCACAATGCCTGGGATGTTCTCGGGCAGCCGCACGCGCTGCTCGCTTGCTGCCCGAATGTTTCAGGCAGCAGAATGAGCCCAGGGCGCGCACAGGTGTGCGTAGCGTGCGGACGATCCACATACTACTTGTGCACTGGGCAGCGCGCAGCCACGCTGTACGTGGTGCGCAGGGCTATGCACGCGCGGTCTGTCCAGAACAGTTCCGGGCAGATCCGTTTTTATTTCTGGAAAAATAAAATTTTTTATGGTGCATCAATTTTCTGAAAATTTTTCCTGTGTGGTTAGAAATAAATTATTCAATATGATTTAAAACCAAACGATATAGAGAACCTGGCTCTGATATCACTATTGGATCTCGGTTTTCTCATTTCTAAACGCAGCAGAAGTTTTAAAAATTATTAGATCTTGACATTCAAGATATATTTGAACACTCGTATGGTTTTAATAATTAAACATACATAGGATGTTTAAAATTTTTACTTTTTGTGAAAGATTTACAAAGCTCCAACTATAACGGGATTAGCGGAGATAACTCTTGATGTATTTCCTGCGAAATTCCTTCGAGGCTACTATTTCTTCAATCCTTCTATCAAGTCCAAGACTGAAAGATTTGTTCCTTTTCCAAATAGCACTAGAATATTTGAAAGAAATTTCAACGTTGGAGATTAAAAACTGGAGGCGGCTCAAACCAAAATTCTTTGATGGAGGCCGAAAACTTTTTGAGATAGAGGAGAGTAATTTTCGAAATTATGTGCCATATTGAGGCTATGGTTTTAGTCTCTTACTTAAATAAAATCCTCGTGACCTAATTACCATAATACAACATTTGGGCCTCTTAATTAACATTAATGGGCTTGATTAATTAATTGAACTAGTCCAACTAGTTTAATCAGTTAATCAATGTCTAATAAGAACTTTAATTATTTAGTATGTTGGACTTGTACTCATACAGGCCCATTAAACATACTTCCCACTATGTTTAATTTATATTTAATAAATTCAACTTTTGAGTTTAATAAATTAAATACTCAAATTTAAATAAATTCAACTCTTTGAATTTATTCTCTCCAAATTTTATAAATTTATAAATTCAATTTTTTGAATTTATTATCTCATAAATTCAACTATTTGATTATCATAAAATCAACTCCTTGAATTTACTATATCATAATTTTATATAAATTCAACAACTTGAATTTATTCTCTCAATGGGAAAAAAATGATCCAGTGCTTGTTTGACCCTCAATAGTTCAGAAATACAACTAGCCGTGAGTTCACAACTCTTTGTGATTCAGGGCATAATCCTTTATTCAGGTTTACCTTTAATTTGTCACATTCTATGTTTCAACAATTGATCATGAGAATGTCAAAAATCATATTTCTGATTAAACCCATCGAATCATGGTAAGAACGTCTAGTAGCATCGCCCCATGATTCCCTAGGTATCACTGATAGTTCCTGCAAGAACCAGTCGATTATGATTAACGTGTAGTACTGTCCCTTCATCTCATATATCCTGATCGAATCTAATTCGATAACTATGTGACACATATTTGAGAATAAATAGTGGCATCGCATGTACAACAGGAGAACTGCTTCTCTAATGTACATTTCATACTCTGGCCAGAGATTTCCTACACTATTATTTCTTTAGATCACATACAATATCCATTCATGTAGGTGAGCGGTGAATTCCTGACTCCAATGCACTGGCTCCTAAATGTGTCGCAACTGTACCCAATCTTGCCACCTGATGACCCTCCTAGAGTCGGTAAACAAGTCAAAGCATAGCCTTAACATATAGAGCATCAGTGCTGTCCTTGGTCGTAAGGACTAATGGTGTACAATCACAACCACGAATTTATCCACTCGATGAATGATAACCACTTAGAAAGTCCTAGGGAGGGTAGTTCGGTATAATCATCATATGACTGTTCATCTGCATGTTTGGACATCTCTATGCCCTTACCAGAAAACACGGTACACAACATCACAGATGATAGTCTCGAGCTCAAGCGACCTTTATCCACGTTTTAGGAGGTTAAATCGACTAGAAACAAATTTAGATTATACAATGTTTACAAAAGAGTTTCAACATAAAATTATGATTCATTTGTATTAAAGTATAATCAAATTCTTTATCTTTGTTCTTCACATGGATATTCAGATAAAGAAATAACAAACCATGTAACAATGAATTATATTAAAATAAAGATTGTTTATTACAACAGTTGGCTTACATGACATCTACTCTAACATATTCTCAATATTATATGATTAAAGGTGAAATTATTTTAGACCTCTCCACAATTACCCTACTTTAACCAAAAAAATTACTTCAATATAATTAAACTTTTCCAAAAAGTTAAATATTTATAGAATTGAATAAAAAAATCCACATTGCTATTACTTGATTATTATGTCTTACCCTGCTCACCGATATGTTATTTTTGGAGTTGATTCACTACGGGAAAATGACGTCTTATAAGTAATAGTGGTCACTGCAGCATGTTAGTGGGGCCTTTTAGCCTTAAAAAAAGTCTCACTCTATGATTTTATGGCTTAATTCGATGCCCATGTGAGGGATGGGAACGGAATAGGTTTAAATATTATATCCCACTTGAAAATTGAGACCATAACGTGACACATTGATCTTCAAATTTTGCCTATAACACATTATTAGATGTGGTGTATGTAGTTTGTTATATAATTGAATAAAGCGTGAAATTGGCACGTTCTTTCTAACCAAATGATATGAATCCTCGTACGAATGAATAGCAAACACGATTATTTCGAACCGCGTCCTCAATTCAATAACATTAAAAGGAATTCGTGTTGTGTCTCGATCTTTTGAATCAAGTGTGTGCGTGATTTTCACCTCTAAACTATAAAGAGTTTAGCAACAAATAATCCCAAAGAAAACAATCGAAAAACTCGAACGAACCTTCAAAGAACAGGCCTATGACAATCCGCACAAGAACAATCGACAAACGCAACAAAGCATAAACTTTGATAAGTTTGATTTTTTATAACAAAGCAAAAAGCTTTTGATTAGTTTGAGAGAAAACTCAAGAATAAATTAATTCAATCTTCAATAATGTGTGGTGATACCCCTGTAAAGGTCCGGGTTAATGGTGACCCATTTCCGGGTTAATGATGACCCGGGTTATCGGTTGAATAGCCCGGATTAGAAGCCAACTGCCCGGGTATTTTTCCTCCACCCGATTTCTCATACAGGTACCCAGGTAACCAACTACCCAGGCCACCTCGAGAATTGCACCACACTCGAGTGTGATCGATACAGGCAGTCTAATCCGTCAGAACCACTTGGGTTTGGAGTGTCCGAGAAGTCATCAGAAGCTAGTATGATAAACCGACTTAGTAGATGGTGTGATAATCGAGGTAACTACCCATTCTTCCACTATAAATAGCAGGTATTAAAGTCATTTGATGATTCTGAGATCTTTGAACTAAAAGTACTTAGATATTTTCCCTCAAATATTGCTTGTGTTCATCTAAAAGCCTGCTGACTTAAGCATCGGAGTGGCCACGCCGGACATCCCTCCGGCGCCCATTCACGAGTTACTTTCTTGTTTGCAGGTGTTGATCCAAGCCATTATCTTCACTCAGATTCCCAAACATTATAAATTATTGATTTGGTCCGTTGGAGCCCCGTATCCGGCTCACCCATTTTAACGAGATCACATCATTGGCGCCGTCTGTGGGAAATCACTGAGTTCGAGACGTTGATATGGCTCGTACGAGAAGAACCAACCAGGGTAATTCTCACGCCCAGGGTGATGGGGGACAAACTTCAAGACAAGCCGATGATTAATAACATTGGAACAAACCTCATTACCCTGACCCCTGAAGAGTTAAAGAAAATGATGGCTGATGCTGTTGTGCTAGCTATGGCCAGGAAGGAGGTCTCTCACCCTGTCACACCACCCGGTGATAAACAGGGACATGATCAGGGATTTGAGCAGGAGCAGGAGCAGGGGCAGGGAAGGAGGGATAACGAGAGGGTAGGAGAAGACGAGGGATCCAGCGCTGGGTCCAAATCTCCTACCGTGGCAGAGGAATTGTTGGAATTAAGGCAGAAGATGAAGGTCTTGGAAGGACAGTTGGAAAGACGGAGGGTTGCCTGGACAGTCCCGAGAGGATGCCCGTTTTCTGATATCATCGTCCGGGAACCTCATTCCTGGAAATTTCAAATCTGCGAAGGTGAAAGACTATGATGGCAATGCAGACCTGGAGGAACACCTGGCCAGGTTTGAAAATATGGCCATGTTGCACTGTTACACTGATAGAATCAAGTGCAAGGTATTCCGAACAAAAATGGTGGATTCAGCTCAGAGGTAGTTCGAAGGCTTGACTTCCCAAAGTATCAGTTCTTTTGGAGACTTCCAGAAGGTGTTTTTACACCATTTTAGCAGCAGTAAAAAGTACAAAAAGACTGCTTTTAGTCTTTTTAAAGTTAAGCAGAACCCAGAAGAGAGTTTAAGGGCCTATATAAGAAGATTCAACAGAGTGGCCCTAGACGTCCCTACTTGTGCCACAGAAACAAATACTACTGCATTCACCCAGGGTTTGAGAGAGGGTGAATTCTTCAAGTCACTGACTAAGAAGGTGCCGGGAGATTTCGAGGATCTATTGTCGCGAGCAGAAAAATATATCAATATGGAGGAGGCCCAGAAACAGAAGAGAGAGGCTGTGAGAAATGAAAAAGGAGACCGGATGTCTAAGCCCGAGGAGAGGGGACAGAAAAGAGGCAATACATGGCACTTTTCTCACCACGTGCCTCTGAAAATTGCTCGGGAGAGGGAAGTGCAGGAGTGCAGCAGAGATTTGGCCCCAGATCATCAGTTATCCCGGCCAGAAAAGAATGGATTTTGCTCTTTTCACAAAGTATGCCACCATAACACTGAAAACTGCAAGGCACTAAAGGGGAATTATGTCTCACCCTCCATCCCGGGACCCAGTAACAATAGCCAGAGGCCAAGAGTGCCACCTTGGACATCTCGGCCACCAGGATCCAGCGCCCGAGGAGGAAGTGTGAGGAATATCCCGAGGATTGAGCCCAGTAGAAGAAGGGAGCCTGAGCCTGAGAGAAAAAAGAATTCGCCCCCTGCCACAGGAATGATCAAAATGATATTAGGAGGCTCTACTGATGGAGACTCTAACCGGGCAAGGAAGTGGAGAAGCAGGAGGGAATGTTTGGAGGTAGAGGGAGCAAGAAGGAATGAGGCGATCATTAGTTTTGGCCCGGAAGATTTGAGAGGGGTGAATCTGCCCCTTAACGACGCACTGGTGATCCAAGCCCGAGTGGCGAATTATGATATTCTACGGGTCTTTGTGGACTCAGGCAGCTCTGTAAATGTAATTTTTAAAGATGCCTTTCTACAGATGGATTTGCAGGGCTACCACCTAGAGGCTGTGGAGACTGCCCTCTTTTGTTTTGATGGCCATATGGTTTACCCGGAAGGGAAGATCATGTTGCCATTAACCTTGGGTTCTCAGGATCTTAAGAGGACGGTGATGATTTCATTCACCGTAATGGATTCCCCGTCATCATTTAATATCATTTTGGGGAGACTGGCTATGAACGAATTGAGAGCCGTAGCATCCACATACCACCAAAAGATAAAATTTCCAGTAGGAGCTCGGGTGGGAGAAATCCGAGGAGATCAACCATCCTCTCGGAAATGCTATGTGGAGGCAGTCCGGGCTGATCAGAGTAGAACAAGGAAGGAAGGGAAGAAGGCAAGGGTGGACGGGGAAAGAACGATGGGGAGAGGAGAGGTGCATTTTGTGGCAGAAGAAGAACAAGAAGTAATAGAAATCGGACCAGGCCAGCAAATCCGGGCGGCCCGAGATCTCAGTATATCCACTCGGGTCAGTCTGATTCATTGTTTAAAAACTAATATTCGTGTGTTTGCTTGGTCCCAACAGGAGTTGACAGGGATTTCTCCCTTGATAGCAGAACACCAATTGAACATCCTCCCGGGATCTCACCCAGTAAAACAAAAAAAGAGGCACTTTGGCCCTGAAAAGGACAAAGTGATTGATGCGCAAATTAAGGAGCTTCTGAAAGCTGGCCACATTCGGGAAATTCAATTCCCCACATGGCTTTCGAATGTGGTCTTGGTACCCAAATCTACCGGGATGTGGCGCATTTGTGTAGACTTCCGCGATCTCAACAAGGCGTGCCCCAAAGATCATTATCCTCTGCCCAGGATTGATCAGCTGGTGGATTCCACCTCGGGCTATGAATCGCTAAGTTTCATGGACGCATACCAAGGGTACCATCAAATCCCCCTAGCTAAAAAGGATCAAGACAAAGCCAGCTTCATCACCTCGGGAGGTACATTTTGTTATATTGTAATGCCTTTCGGGTTGAAGAATGCAGGGGCTACTTACCAGCGTCTGATGGGTAAAGTCTTTGAGAAGCAGCTGGGACGGAATGTGGAAGTCTATGTGGATGATATTCTATCCAAATCCCGGGAGGGTGCCAACTTTATTAGTGATCTAGAATAAACTTTTGCGACTCTCATGCATTATGGAATCAAGCTTAATCCTGCCAAGTGTATTTTTGGCGTGAAGAGTGGCAAATTCTTGGGATACATTGTGACAGACCGAGGGATCGAGGTGAATCAAGAGAAAGTCAAATCTGTGCTAAGCATGCCATCTCCCCGATCTGTCAAGGAGGTACAAAAGCTAACTGGGAGAATTGCTTCCCTTTCCAGATTTATTTCCCGATCAGCACACCGGAGTTATCCTTTTTTTCAAGTCTTAAGGAAGGCCCATCAATTCGGTTGGGATGAGAAATGTGAACAGGCCTTCCAGGACTTGAAAATTCATCATGCCGGGCTCCCGGTGTTGGTGAAACCAGAACCTGGAGAAAAATTATATGTCTACCTGTCCACTACAGAGTATGCTGTCAGCTCTGTTCTAATAAAAGAGGAAGGAACTGATCAAAAGCCTGTCTATTATGTCAGCCATGCTCTGAGGGGGCCCGAGCTCCGGTATAGCGAAGTGGAGAAAATTGCTTTGGCCCTAGTCATAACCACCCGGAAGCTAAGACCTTACTTTCTGTCACATCAGGTTATTGTTCTTACCAATAGTCCTCTGGGTAGGATCATGACTCACTCTGAAGTATCCGGGCGAAATGATAAAATGGACAGTAGAGTTGGGTGAATATGACATCGAGTACAAGCCCCGAGTGGCCATTAAAGCGCAGGCTTTGTCAGATTTCTTATCTGAAATGATCCAGCCCAGCGAGGAGGAGGTATGGAAAATGTCAGTGGATGGGGCATCTAGCCTGGTGGGGTGCGGAGTAGGGGTGGTGTTAGTGTCTCCCCTGGGAGAAAAGGTCAAATTAGCATTAAAAATTGATTCCCGGATAACCAACAATGAAGCTGAATATGGGGCTGTTCTTGCAGGTATTCGAGCTGCCCGGGAAGTTGGAGCTTCTCGGATTATTCTATATTCTGATTCACAGCTCATCACTCAACAAATATAGGGCATTTATGAGGCTAAGGATGACAGGATGCTTAAATATTTACAGCTCATTCGAGCCCAAGCAGAAAGCTTCATGGATTGGAGTATTGAACAAATACCCCGGGAAGAAAACAGTGAGGCAGACGCTTTGGCTAAAATGGCTGCTTCTTTATCAGAATTTAATACCCGGGAGGTGCTGCATATTACTCGGCTGGTTCTCTCTACGGAAGAAGAAGCATCACCCATGCCTGAAGATTCATGGATGACACCGCTGATCGCGTACATTACGAACCATGAGCTCCCTGAGGATAAAGCCCGAGCTCAGAAAATCAAAAGACAAGCTCCCAGGTTTGTTCTCTTAAATAAAATTTTGTACAGAAGATCATTCCAAGGACCGCTTTTAGAAGTGTTTAAATGAAAAAGAGGTGGATTATGTTCTCCGAGAGATTCATGAGGGGTGTTGTGCCGAGCACCTCGGAGGAATGTCTTTAACTCGAAAAACAATGCTTGCTGGATTCTGGTGGCCTACCTTAAAACAAGATTCTGCTCGTTTGGTCCAGATTTGTGAGGGCTGTCAGCATCATTCGAATTTCAGCTACAGCCCGACCACTCTCATGAAGCCTATTTGGGCATCCTGCCCTTTTGATCAATGGGGCATGGATATTGTGGGTCCTTTTCCGGTTGCCCGGGATCAGAAAAAATTCTTACTAGTAGCTGTTGACTACTTTTCCAAGTGGGTTGAAGCTGAGCCTTTAGCAAAGATCACCGAGCAGGAAGTATTGAAATTCTTGTGGAAGAACATTGTGTGCCGGTTCGGTGTGCCCAGGAGAATAATCTCGGACAATAGAAGACAATTTCAAGGTAAAGGAATTACGTCATGGTGCCAGGGAATGAAAATCACTCAATCTTTTACCTCTGTTGCATATCCTCAAGCCATGGTCAAACAGAAGTTGTCAATAGAATCATTGTGCAAGCATTAAAAGCAAGACTTCAAGGTAAAGGAAAGAATTGGGTGGAAGAGTTACCAAGTGTTATATGGGCTTACAGAACTACTTCCCGGGCACCTACTCAAGAAACTCCCTTCAGTTTGGTATATGGTTCTGAAGCAGTTCTTCCAGTAGAGACCGGCATACTTCTTCCTGGGTAGAATCTTACCCGGAGGACAATGACCAGAGCAGGGCCATGGAATTGGACTTAATAGAAGAAAAAGGAACAGGGCATTTATTCGAATGGAGGCATACAGAAGTCGGGTGATGAAATCATATAACAAGAAGGTCCGCATCCGAGACTTCCAAATTGGGGATTTAGTAATGAAAAAAGTCAACCCTGCTGGGGAAGTTGGGAAGCTGGAAGCCCGATGGGAAAGACCTTACAAAATCACTCGGAGAGTCAACTCGGGATCCTTTTATTTAGAAGATGCGCAGGGACGTCCCCTCAAAAGGCCTTGGAATGTGTTTAACTTAAAGAAGTACTATGCATAATAGATGTAATTGTTTGATGGAAGAAATCAATAAAAAATATATTTTCTCAGAGTATTGCGTTTGTTATTATATCTCGGGAGCTGCTATGACCCGGTTCTTAAAAAGCCCAGGGCACTACACCCTGGCTCGGGGCACCACACCTCGACCATTCCCAAGTCCCGGGACATGATCCCCGGCCCAAGGCTCCGTACCTTGGTTCTAAAAAACCCCAGGGCACTACACCCAGGCTCAAGGCACCACACCTCGACCATTCCCAAGTCCCGGGACATGATCCACGGCCCAAGGCTCCGTACCTTGGTTCTTAAAAAGCCCAGGGCACTACACCCTGGCTCGGGGCACCACACCTCGACCATTCCCAAGTCCCGGGACGTGATCCCCGGCCCAAGGCTCCGTACCTTGGTTTCTTAAAAGCCCAGGGCACTACACCCTGGCTCGGGGCACCACACCTCGACCATTCCCAAGTCCCGGGACATGATCCCCGGCCCAAGGCTCCGAACCTTGGTTCTTAAAAAGCCCAGGGCACTACACCCTTGCTCGGGGCACCACACCTCGACCATTCCCAAGTCCCGGGACATGATCCCCGGCCCAAGGCTTCGTACCTTGGTTCTTAAAAAGCCCAGGGCACTACACCCTGGCTCGGGGCACCACACCTCGACCATTCCCAAGTCCCGGGACATGATCCCCGGCCCAAGGCTCCGTACCTTGGTTCTTAAAAAGCCCAGGGCACTACACCCTGGCTCGGGGCACCACACCTCGACCATTCCCCAAGTCCCGGGACATGATCTCCGGCCCAAGGCTCCGTACCTTGGTTCTTAAAAATCCCAGGGCGCTACACCCTGGCTCGGGGCACTACACCTCGACCATTCCCAAGTCCCGGGACATGATCCCCGGCCCAGGGCTCCGAACCTTGTTTCTTAAAAGCCCAGGGCACTACACCCTGGCTCGGGGCACCACACCTCGACCATTCCCAAGTCCCGGGACATGATCCCCGGCCCAAGGCTCCGTACCTTGGTTCTTAAAAAGCCCAGGGCACTACACCCTGGCTCGGGGCACCACACCTTGACCATTCCCAAGTCCCGGGACATGATCTCCGGCCCAAGGCTCCATACCTTGGTTCTTAAAAAGCCCAGAGCACTACACCCTGGCTCGGGGCACCACACCTCGACCATTCCCAAGTCCCGGGACATGATCCCCGGCCCAAGGCTCCGTACCTTGGTTCTTAAAAATCCCAGGGCGCTACACCCTGGCTCGGGGCACTACACCTCGACCATTCCCAAGTCCCGGGACATGATCCCCGGCCCAGGCTCCGAACCTTGTTTCTTAAAAGCTCAGGGCACTACACCCTGGTTTGTGGAATCCAAGAAATACTCCTTTTGAGTTCAGGTTTAAATCTCTACATCTTGAGTATTAGTTAAGTTACTTATTTAACGTATGGACCGGGACCTCGGGTATTTGATTAAAATTACCGTTTTCTCATACTAAGAAATATTCATAAGTTATTGCATGACCCGGGTTGCGGAAAAATTGTCAAAAACCATATTGAAAAAGGCACAGCGATGGAAAGAAATCAACATTTCCTTACAAAGTTCAAAGGCAAGAAATACAAATGAAAAAATAAAGAGTAAATTACAAGCCTATTCTAAAGTCTGCTGCCCTGATGGTTCTCCGGATTCCCCGGGAGTCTTCTCAGCCTCTTTCTCGATAGCATCATCTTTGGGAAGGGAAGCAATGTCCTTATCAATATCGGGAAAGCCCTCCTTATCTGTTGGAATCAGACCTATCTCCTCAAATTGCTCCTGGCATTTCTCAAAGCCAATCGTAAAGTATTTGTATGCCCTATCTTCAACAGCTGCTTGGAATTCCGCCGATTGAAGGAAAATAGTCCTCCATTCTTCATGGGTCAGCTTAAGAGGTCTAAGCTTATCTTCAGCAATTTCGGCTCGATGTTGCTGGGCACTGGCCTCATCCTCGAGATAGCTAATCCGAGATGCCAGGAACGCAGTTTGCCTCTGAGAAGCCTCCTCCCGGGCTATGCTCTCATCACGAGAAAGTTGAGCAGCGGCCAGCTCTTGATTAGCTGCTTCCAAGGAAGCTTGGAGACTGGCAGTTGTCTCCTCGTGAAGCTTCTGAGCCCAGGCCATCTCTCCTTGGAGATGGTCATGAATATCCTGAGCCGCCCGGGCTTGCTTACCCTTCTTGGTTGCCACCGCTGCCACCTCTTCAAAGGCCGAAACTAGCATCTGGGCAGCCTGGACAAGAAGGAATCTCAAAAAAGAAAAAGGGGGGAGGGAGAGAGAGGGAAAAGAAATAAAAGAATAAAGCTTACAGACAAAAGACGATTGGACCCCTCCAAAAAGCTCACACTAGAAGGAGTGCTTTTCAGGATAGCTATCTCAGCAGGGCTGAGCACCTTCTTGAAGCGCTTAACACCAACAACGGAAGCTCCCTCGAAGAAGATGTTGGCTAGAGAAAGCTGGTCGGTTGGAGGGAGCTCTTGGCAAGGTTCTTCATTGGACTGGGGGGGGAGAGGAGGAGGTGGAGCAGATCGGAAGGCGCCTTGGTCACCCTCGAGAGGGTCTTCGAGAATAATCAGCTCGGGTTCTGCAGTAGCTTTTCGTTTTCTCTGACTGAGGGGAATGAGATCTTCAGATTCCTCCGAGTTCTCAGTCATCGCCCGGGAAGCGCCATCCTGGGGAGGTTCTTCCCGGGACACCTCAGCTCTCAAGGCTGCCGCTTCTGCATCCCGTTGTTTCTTTTCTTCCGCAGCTGCCCGGCGAGCCGCCATTTCCTTCTCTCGGGCTGCCTTCTCAGCTGCACGCCTTTTAGCAAAAGCTGCTTGCATCTCAAAGTTATCTGCATAGAGGAGTGACAGGGTTATGATACATTAAATAAACAGGACAAAGGAATAAGGAAGCACAGAAGATAAAGTATGTACCGGGTTGAGAGCCCGAGCCAGCCACCTCATCAATTACCCGGTCTATGGGGTCCTCAGCCCGGGAACTCAACCCGTAGGCCACTAAGTTCTCTTCTGAGATAAGGATGGAAGAGGAGTACTTGTGTCCCTCCACGAGAGTTTGACTCATGAGGAAAGGCTCCTTAAATTTGTAAGATGGAGGAAGGGAAGGTTGTTGGGGAAGGGAAGGGAGAAACCGGGTTAGACAGGGTAGAGGACCCGGGAGTTGGATGTAAAAAAATCTTCCTTTCCATCCCTTTTGAGAGGAAAGGGATGTCATCAAGGAATCTGGTGTTTAGCCGGGATTTAAGGGAAAATGCATTATCCCCGAAATGGCAAGAAAAATAATAGTGAAGGATGAGGGGGGTGATGAGAAGATTATTTATTTTAAAAAGGACATAGGCCGAGGCCATAATCCTGAAAGAATTGAGATGAAGTTGATTGACAGGTACACCAAAAAATTTGGCAACATCAATATAAAAGGGATGAACTGGGAAATCGAAGACCATTCCTAACCTAGTCCCGAAAGAAATTTGTGTACCTGGGAGGAGGGTTATCGGCCCTATCAGAAGGCCCAGGTATCAAGATAGAAACGGAAGAAGGAATATTGCCCAGCGCTCGGAGTTCCTCATCTGCCCCCGAGCGTAAGGCGCTTCGCATAGAGGAGAACCAGGGAGTTCCCGGGATCTCGATCGCCCGAGGACTCGAGACCTTGGCTTTACCCTTACCCTTGTTCTTCGCAAGAGCTCGGGCACGGGAGGGGCCAGAAGATGAAGGTTTAGAAAAGAGAGGTTTGGTTGGAAGTGCCACTGGTTTTTTAGAAGGTTGGGTGATGGAGCGACGTGGGGGAGAGGGGGGAGAATCGGAACGAAGTGCGGAAGACTCAGTGCTAAGAGAGCCTCGCACATTCGCTCCTGAGGTGGAAGAAGTGGAGTGAGACATTTTAAGAAAAGAAAACTTACGACGATATATGCGGTGGAAGATTGCCGGAAATGATTTCGCACAAATAGAGTCTCGAGAAGAGAATTCGCAAGAGCTTCGCTGCAATTTCGAATTTGAGAGTAATTTTTGGAAAACATGTTAGTTAGTATATATAGGCGGTGGGGGAAAATCTCAGCCGTTTATTTAGAAAGCATGCGTGGACGACCACGATTTGCCTAGAAAATTGTAGCCAGGCATACAATGGGACACACGCAATAATTAAAAAGGTCAGACTTATCGGCTCCTCGAAATACGAAACGTTCCTAACCGTTGAAAGAAAGGGCACGCGTTATCATGGCACCCCGTGGGTTACCCAAGATCTCATTATAGCCCGGGAGGTTTGAGGCCCCGGCATTTACTCTTAAAGCCCGGGAGGTTTGAGGCCCCGGCATCTTATCTTAATCCCGGGAAGAGTAAGGCCCCGGTACTTCATTTTGAGCATGGGGAATTTTAGGGCCCGGTTTTTTCAGTTGGTCACTTATCAGTTCTGGATATTTATTCTGATTCATTTTATGGTACATATATCATGCGGTGGCAATGAAATACGGGCAATAAGAGTAATTAGATAAGTATTTATTATTATTATTATTATTATTTCGGGAATTCTTTATCCGTTACATTAAATAATTCCTCTTCTACAGAGGCTATCCACTTAATCACAAAACTCTTTACAGAGCTACCAGTGAACGCCTTCATAAAGCTAGCGGAGTCGGCAATCTTCTGCAGCGTCCTCCTCTCTTTATGAAGCAATAGTTGGAGGATGAAGTCGTCCTCAAAGAGGTCCTCAGTATCAGAAATCTGCAAGCGTTCCCGATACTTTGCAAGCTTGGCCACCAGCTCAGGAGTGATAGCCTCCTCCCACTCGTGAAGAAGCTGAAGTCCTTGCAGCTCCTCCCAGTAATGGAGGATCTTTTGGAAGACTTCATCTTCCAATTCAGATTTTCGTTTTTCAAAAGCTGCTTGCATGAACTCTGCTGCCATGTCGGGAGCTTTCGAACCACTGGAACCCGCCATTGCACTTCTTGAGGACTGAATTGATGGAATGTAGGAGAATAGGTAAGCAGGTTACTGTATATATATATAGGAAGGAATCAGTCTCCACCGTCGATCCGAATCCAATCGGACGATCAGAGGGAATCTAGGAAATTGAGCAGGCAAATGAAAAGACGTGTACGGATATCGAGGAAATAGGCTCATTATTACCTCGGAATACGAACAATTTTCGACGGTATCACTGTTAACGCATGCAGCATAATGACATTCATTGGATTTCCCGAGAGTACTAAACGATGAATGTCCAAAACCTGAGAGATATGGAAACCTGACACCTCATCACTTCTGCAGGATATTTAGAGACCCAATGCTCTTATTCACTCTGGGATATGTTTTGGAGTAAACATGCATGACTGATCGGGACAGCGAGTCAAGCTCTAGCCCGACTATTTTTAGGATGTGTGGTGATACCCCTGTAAAGGTCCGGGTTAATGGTGACCCATTTCCGGGTTAATGATGACCCGGGTTATCGGTTGAATAGCCCGGATTAGAAGCCAACTGCCCGGGTACTTTTCCTCCACCCGGTTTCTCATACAGGTACCCAGGCCACCTCGAGAATTGCACCACACTCGAGTGTGATCGATACAGGCAGTCTAATCCGTCAGAACCACTTGGGTTTGGAGTGTCCGAGAAGTCATCAGAAGCTAGTATGATAAACCGACTTAGTAGGTGGTGTGATAATCGAGGTAACTACCCATTCTTCCACTATAAATAGCAGGTATTAAAGTCATTTGATGATTCTGAGATCTTTGAACTAAAAGTACTTACATATTTTCCCTCAAATATTGCTTGTGTTCATCTAAAAGCCTGCTGACTTAAGCATAGGAGTGGCCACGCCGGACATCCCTCCGGCGCCCATTCACGAGTTACTTTCTTGTTTGCAGGTGTTGATCCAAGCCATTATCTTCACTCAGATTCCCAAACATTATAAATTATTGATTTGGTCCGTTGGAGCCCCGTACCCGGCTCACCCATTTTAACGAGATCACATCAATGTGTGTCAAGTGTCAAATTTTCGTCCATATATTTTACAAAATCAGAAAGATATCAAATCTACTTGCCAAACTAATTAAAACTTTTAATAAGGAAAATTAATCTGTGTCGCGCGCATATGCGCGCCCTATACTCGCGCATATGCGCGGAGTCTTCTGTTCTGTTACTTCGGTGGACAGTACTTCTCGCGCATATGCGCGCCCTATACCCGCGCATATGCGTGAGACTCTCTGTCTCGGCCGTTCGCTGGGCGCTGTGGCGATGGTCCACACACATTAATCCACACTTAATAACATTTGTATGGCCTCCAAAGTCACTTCCATGCATCATGAGTCCTCCTAGACTCGGAACCTTGTTTGCAAGTTCTCCCCGATTGCTTGAGTGTCCATTCAATGCGTCCTTGAATTTCTTCATTCGCCCCCTCGTGATTGGTCCTTTCGACAACTCTAAAGGATCTCATGCTTCTCTTGGGGCTTGATATACCATTATCGCATCACCAAAATTGCTCGAACGATCATGTGGATCTTTCGGTGTGTATAAGCAAGAATTATCCTGAAAGCACCAAACAACGAGGTGAGAGGGCATTAGGAATTTATCCTGGAATGCAAGACCTCTATATTGATCAAAATATGTTGGCTATAAAGTATACAGTGAAAGGCTTCTAATTACTTTTTTGAAAAAAAAAAAACAGACAAAAAAAGAAAAATTGATGAACAGGTTTATTTATATTCAGTGATTCCATGCATTTTAAATTTTTTTTTATAAAAGCTCATTTGTTTGTTTGTAATGTCTGAAATCCGCTCACGTAAATCACATGCTCGAAAATATTGAATGTAATAAAATAATTTAAATAAATGATCTAAATAAATAATTTATATTATTTGGAAGTAATATATGTTTAACCAGTAAGTCGATAAATGATCCATCAAGTCAGTTCGTGTGAAATAGCAAATGATACTGATAATCGACAAGTATTAAGTAAACCTAAATATTGAATATTCATCAGTATAATAAGTTTCCATGACTGATAGTCCAATATTGCTTGTTGCAAAAAAGTTAGGAATTCGACTCGGGCTATGACATCACTAGGTCATAATTAATTGAATTTTTAAAAAATTTTATTTTGATAGTGCACGAAATAAAAATGGTCAATTATTCTATAACTAGAGGGTTTTTTTAAAAATAATTTCCTTGCAATGCGTATAATAGAAGAAGCAAATATTCTATGAATTCTCCAATTAATGTTTAAGCGTTGACTAACCCATGTAAGATTTTTCGTGTGAGACAAACGGAAATATGACCCTTTAAAGGTTAAAGTTAATGTGGATGTATTTGATTTAAAAGCTCAAAGTATTTTAAGTTAATGTAATTTTAAATGCATGTGATTGTGTATATATATTACTTGTTATAATAGTTTGAACGTGTTGAATCATTAGACTCACTAGGTTTAAACTTGTGAGTGTATAATCATGATGTTCAGATAGGAGAGTTTGACTACTTAGCAAATCCAGACCAAAGGCGGTACACTCCCGAAGACCTTGCATTCTATTACAATTTAAAGTTCAACGAACGTTAATGAGAGAATTTTTATTTTGCACGGTCTTGACCTTTTCTTATTTGCTGAATTTTATTGTCTATAGAGTATTTAGAACGTTATTCAAATATTACTATGATATTTATGCATTATCGAGATAGTTTTGAAATCTTGGAATTTTTATTTAAATGCGGTATCGATTTAACTTTTCTTTAAAATTTTATCAAACCGAAGTTTCGAATAATTTTTCGGTGAATAGCTTTTTTGTGAATAGTGACAAAAAATTGTGTTATTTATTAAATTGAGTTTGAGAAATTTTAGTTGGTATCAGAGAAAAGATCTTGAAAGGGTTGTGCCTACTGTCGGTTCCTAGGAGTTCAAGAAGTCATGCATCAAGTCTATGAGTTTTAGAGCTTTAAATTTTAAATTTTTGAAGTTAAATGTTCTTATGATTGTTAATAGTAGAAGAGAAGATGTCATGGATTTTAATGTATGACGGTTACATGTTGAGTGGGATTATGATTATAGATATTCCTCCGAGACGTATTATCCATAGACAAGGGGAAGATGATCGTAGGAGGAAAGGCATGAGGAGGCAACACCCCGACCTCCTCCACCTCCACCTCCGGACACGAGCGTTCGTGTGCTAGAGGGCTAGGAGCGGTTGTCGGAATGACATACTGAGACTGCTCGTAGGGTTCGATCAGAGGCGGTATATAGAGATGTAAACGAACCAAACCGTTTGTGAGCTATTCGAAGCTCGATTCGATAAAAACTCGTTTGAGCTCGTTTAATGAGGCTCGTTAAGATAAACAAACCAAACTCAAGCTTTACAGTATTCGGCTCGTTAGCTCGTGAACATGTTCGTTGATAAGTTCATGAGTAATATTTTAGATGAAAAAATAATAAGTTTTGATATTTGATTTATTGATTTTGCATATTATTTATGAAATATATAGAAAAATCTATTAAATTTATTTATTATAACAAATTTACAAATTTTAATAAGAATAATATATTTTTCTTTAAATATATAATTTACTTTTTAATTAATTTAATGAAAATTTAAATGTATAATTCATATTTATTAAGCTTGTTTAGGCTCGATAAAGGCTTGAATAAGCTCGTGAGCCATGCATATATTCGTTAAATAAAGCTCGAGCTCAGCTCGATTATAAACGAACCAAGCTCAAACATTCAAGAGTTCGGCTCGGCTCGACTCGATTACATCCCTAGCGGTATATGAACGCTTCAGGAAGATGGTCCTCAAGAACTTCTATGGCACTACCGATCTGTTCATGGCTGAGGGATGGATCGGGTCCTTGGAGGTGATATTCAGATTTATGGACATGGAAGATGCGGCCAGAGTGCGATTTGTCATTTACCTGCTGAAGGATAATGCTTCTTTGTGGTGAGAAGGAGCGAAGAAATCAGGGGACTTCGAAACTTTGAGTTGGGAAGAGTTCAAGATAATATTCTACAAGAAGTACTTCACCATAAATGTGCGATCCAGAATGAAGAGAGAATTCATGAGTCTTCGACAGGGAGATTTATATGTTGCTGAGTATGTCCAAAATTTTGAAGGGTGTGCCACTTTGTGCTTCTAATGGCCAACGACGCTGCTGAAAAGTTTGAGGCACTTCATGGATGGTCTGAGGCCTACTATCCACCACGAGGATATCACCAGGGCCTATCGAGCAGAGGAAGATTTGAAGTAATTTGATTGGGAGATGCAGAGAATGAGGCGGCATCCGCACCAGCAACATCAGAACAAGAAGCCTTTTGTGGGACCACCCAGATTCCAAGGAGCGCAAAAGTCTCAAGGACTACAGAAACCTCAAGGACATCAGAAGCAGCAACCACAAAAGCCAGTTGCTCTGAAATCTAATGACAAACCATTGTGCAAAGAGTGCAACCACCACCATTTCGACAAATTCATGTAGGGAATGGGCAAGCGCTTCAAATGTGGAGAGGTTGAGTACCAGTCATAAGATTGTCCAAAATTTGCGATAGCCAATGACTGGCAGGTCCTTTGTGATCCATGTAGAGAAGGCCGAGCCAGATACTACTGTTATCACAGGTATTACAGTTAATTCAGCATTTTATTCCGTTTAATTTTTTGGATGTTCAGCTAGAAATGTTAGAATTATCTATGGTTTAAGTTTTCAGAATTGTGGTTATTAAATAGGAAACTTTAAAAAAATTGAAATTTCAAATTATGGTGTAGTTTATTTTAATAATTTTGTACGGGGTGCGAAGTTTTTTTTTATCACTGGTGGGATTTGTATCGCGAGTGTAGCCGCTAATGCTTTATTATATTCTGGAGATATCCACTCATTTATATCTAAATCATTTGTGAATCATTTCGGAATCAAACATGAACGACCGGAATTGGGATATAGAGTTAAAGTACCTTTAGGGGAGGAGATGCTATCCACCAGTTTGGTTAGAAGTGTTGTGCTCGAGTCACAATGGAACATTATTCGAGCAGATCCTATTATGTTACAGTTGTCCGAGTTTGAAATTATATTGGGAATGGAATGGTTTATGTTAAATGGAGCCTTTATAGATTTTCGTCAAAGGTCTGTATCGATTAGATCGGCCAATGGGAAATCTTTTATCTTTGAGACAGTCAAGAACAAGGCAGATGCCACATGTTAATTCTTGCGTCTGTTCGAGGGAACTTTTGCATAGATGCTGCCAAGGATTTCTAGCAGGCATCACTTCAGTTCCCGACGCAGTCAGTCAGCCTATAGATGATGTAGAGATAGTCAAGGAGTTTCCCGATGTATTCCGGGATGATGTAGCTGGCATTCCACCTGAGAGAGAATGTAATTTTCTATCAAGTTGTTACTAGGTATAGTGCCAATCTCTAAGGCACCTTATCATCTAGCACTTGCAGAGGTGAAAGAACTGAAGGATAAGATTTAGGAGCTGCTAAATATGGGATTTATTCATCCTAGTTCCTCTATTTGGGGCACACCAGTGTTATTCGAGAAAAATAAAGACGGAAGAATGAGGCTCTGCATTGATAACGGGGAGTTGAATAGAGCAATAGGGAAGAATAAATACCCATTGCTGAGGATTGAGGACCTATTTGATTAGTTGCAAGGAGCTTCGGTATTCTCGAAGATAGATCTTCATTCAGGTTATGATAATTTGAAGATAAAGGAAGCAGATGTACATAAGACAGCCTTCAGAACTCGTTATGGACATTATGAGTTCTTTGTAATTCATTTCGGGTTGAAAAATGCCCCAAAAATCTTCAAGGATTTCGTGAATCGCATATTTCAGCATTCCTGGATCAGTTTATTATATTGTTCATAGATGAAATCATTATCCATTCGATGAGCAAGGAGGATCCCAGATAGCACTTGGGAACAACATTGCAGGTACTTCGACAGCGAAAATTGTTTGGTAAGTATAGCACGTCCGAATTCTGGTTAGAGAAGGTGGCGTTCTTAGGCCATATTATTTTGAGTGAAGAAATAAACGTTGATCCGTCTAAGGTTGAGGTAGTCAAGGAGTGGTCAGTGCCTAGAAATGCATCTGAGATACACAGTTTCTTAGGCTTAGCTAGCTACTATCGCTAATTTATGAACGACTTTTCATCCACTGCAGTGCCATTCATAGCCTTGAAAAAGAAGAATGCTAAGTATGTGAAACGTCTATTATTAAAATACTACTAGAAATTATTTTTTTTTTTGCAAGCTGATTTCGGAAATGCTCATACACGTGCATGCGAATGAAAGCACACCACCATGCGTATTAAAATTTACTCGATCACTGAATGAAAATACTGTAGTTAATAAAAAAAGTAAATATCATAAAATCCATAGACTACTGATTTAATAGAACTTCCATGCAATAAATGAATCATATCAAATCCTCAATATGTGTAAAGATGTGAAACACAAAAACATAATGTATCATCTGTCATTCAATAACAAGTGCGGAAAAACGTAAGGTCCTCGGGTTAGCTTGCCCACTCCCAGCTCCGCATACTAAGTCTTCTGCGCCTCCATTCTCCACATCATCATGCTCACCTGCATCAAATATATCTAGTGAGTCTAAAGACTCAACACACCTGAACCATCATAGCAAGTACATTTACATAACATGCAACGGTGAAAAGTACTGTAAATAACATACATTTCATAATCTTAAAAGCATGAACTTAAACATAGCATGTCAAAGCATAACGTGAACATCACAAATCTCATCATTACAACATATACGTGGTCATTTTCTTTATTTGAATTTAGATCATTAGTTGTGACTTTCGTATCAGCTCTAGTCGATGTATCCATCTACGTATAATCGTGGTACCCGGAGGCGGGTACATTATCGACTATTACCCATCAACTAAGACTTGGTTTTAAAAATTCGTGTTCATGTTCTTATTAATCACAACCAACTCCAATCTTTCAAAACGTATCATCATATTCATCACTTATAAAAATCATGCATATACGTAAATTTCCTTAAAATAGTATGCAATGTATTTTTGTATTTCCATAAAAAGTCATGTTAGTGAATACATGTACCGTTAAAACATGTCAATTTGTGATCAGGGCTTTGCCAGGACTGCTAACTAAATCCGGGTGCAAAATGACCATTTTGCCCCTGGAAACCCTAATTGCCCATTTTACCCCTAGACCTCAAAATTTCGACCCGAAGTCAACTAAATTTATTAGAACACCTCAAAACATACTTATAACTATTTCCCTAGACGTAAACGCAAGTCCAAGAATGAATTTGATAGTTCGTTTTAAAACTTGGGCCGCAAACCCGGTTTTAACTCGAACTCAATCAAAATTAAACCATAGTCCGAAGATTCCTAATCGAACTTCATATGACCTAATTTAACTATCAATAACCTCGGTCACATTGACATTGCAACACCCGACGAGTCATATGTGCTAAAACCACTACCACTATCCACACTAGACTTACGCCTAGGCGCATGGCATTAGCGCGGCAGCGCTACCAGCCTCGAAGATCGGGCGTTGTAGTGCCTAAAGGCAGCGCCGCGGTGCTAGCCTTGCGGATCAAAAATCCCAAACAACATTTGAATGAAACCAACCTCTACCACACGTTCAACTAGCCCGGACCTGCCTCGAACCAACCCTTCCTAGCCCACCTTAAGACCCTCCTGGATCGAACTAGTCTTGGTCCTTAGCCCCATGCACGTTGCCCTCAACCCTTCGCACAAACTAGCTGTCCCAAGCCCTAAATCGAGGAAACCCAATCGCACCATCACCAAAACTGACTCACGATCTGATCCTAACATCTAAACACCATAATTCAGATGTGTTTGAGTCCCCTACCTCCCCATCCATGCAGCCCCTTCAACCAGGAGAAAAAAACATGAGAATCAATTCATAAAAATCGGTTTCCTCTATGCACATGCATTCAAAACTCACATAAAACATTAAAACGACATTAAAACATGCAAAATTGATCAAAAACTCCTATTATGGTGTGAAAGACAAGAAAATAGAGATATCGTGCAGTGCCTTTGCATATTTACGCTCGAAAACATCGACACGATTGGGTAGAACGGACACCCGAGGGATGGGGAAGAGCTTCTATGAATTATTTTGAGGAAACCGAGCACAAAGACTGCTGAAATGCCACTGAGCGGCTGCTGCTAGGGCTTGCGAGGGGTGGGGGGGCGCGAATACAAAGAGTGAGGGGATTTGGGTTTTGAGGTAGGGTTTGTTATAAAAAGGTTGTATGATGGGCCCTTAATAAATAATTAAGAGGTGAAGGAGTTTGGGCCCAATACAACTTAAAGTAGGTCCAATAAGCCCAGAAGCGCCCTTGCAAAATATTTCGTTTCAGTGTGTTTTTGAAAATATTACTCGACCCTAAAAACGCCCTCCGATTTGCTAAAAATTGTATACCGGTTTAAAATATGACCCGATGAGTAAAAACACACAATCAAGGCCCATTTTCAAAAAATCATACATATTTACACCATATATTAAAATAATTATTTAATAAAAATATTTTTCCTTATATGTTCCTGGTCTCCATTCCACATTCGAGCGTGAAATACTATTAAAAGTCCTAATGCATGAAACCTTAATAAACCATGAAATAAGACATATTTATGCAATAACCATGCATTTAATGTATTAAAATAATTAAACCCATAATTTAGTAAAACCCTAGATTGCAATTTTCTAGACCTTACAATTCTTCCCCCTTAAAAATAATTTCGTCCTTGAAATTTTAAAATGTACCAAATAACTTTGGGTAGCGACTCCTCATCTCGGTCTCTCAAGTAGCCTCCTCCTCGAAATGATTCAGCCACTTGACCTTGACCAACTGGATCACCTTGTTCCAGAGCCTCCTCTCCTGCCTATCCAATATATGAGTGGGTCTCTCCTCAAAAGACAAGTTCAGCGTCAGTTGCAGTGGCTCATTATTCAGCACATGCGAAAGGTTGGACATGTACTTCCGCAGCATCGAGAGGTGGAACACATTATGAAATCCCATCCGATTCGATGGTAATGCAACTCGCTCTAGGATCTCAAATGGTCCTATGAATCTAGGACTGAGTTTGCCCTTTTTCCCTAATTTTGTCAGTCCCTTCATCGGTGTGACCTTCACGAACACATGATCGCCCACTGCAGACTCTAGATCCCTGCGCCACTAATCTACATAACTCTTCTGTCGTCTCTGCGCGGTCTTCATCATGTCCCAAATCTTGACCACTAGCTCTGCAATCTGATTGAAATTTTCTGGTCCCAATTCCGCTCTTTCCCCTACCTCATCTCAATAAATTGGTGACCTATACTTCCTCCCGTAAAGTGCCTCATATGAAGCCATACCAATAGATTCTCTATAGCCGTTGTTATACGTGAACTCCACGAGAGATAACTTCGGCTTCTAGTTGCCCTGGAAGTCGATTATGCAAGCTCTGAGTAGGTCCTCCAATATCTGAATCACCCTCTACGACTGACCATCGGTCTGCTTGTGACAAGATGTACTGAATAGAAACTTGGTACCCAATGTCTGATGCAAACTCTTCCAGAAATCATACGTGAATCTCGGGTCCCTGTCTCACACTATGGACACTGGAATCACATGCAGTCTGAATATCTCTCTGATGTACAGCTCTGCTTACTGAGTCATGGTGAAGATCTTCCTGATCAGTAAAAATTGTGTTGATTTATTGAGCCGATCAACTATCACCCAATAGCATTATATCCTCTAGTTGTCCTCGATAGCCCTGTCACAAAATCCATGGTAATTTTCTCCCATTTTCACTCGGGAATAGGGAGTGCTCTCAGCTTCACTGCAGGTCTCTGATGCTCGGCCTTAACCTGCTGACACGTCAACACTCAGACACGAATTACAAAATATCTCGCTTCATGCCCGGCAACCAGTATAGAGATTGCAGATCCTTATACATATTTGTACTCCCTAGATGAATGGAGCACGGGGTGCTGTGGATCTCTCTCATAATATCTGCACACAGGGAATCACCATCAGAAACCCACAATAAGTCCCTATATCTGACTATATCATCCTCAATTGAACACAACCTTAGGCCCTTAGACTCAACCCTCTGCCTCCACTTCTGTAACTTCTCGTCAGAAGTTTGCCATGCTCGAATCATGTCCCTCAGTGTCGACTGTACTGTTAGAGTAGAAAGACTAGAACCATCGCCCCTAGCATAAACTGCAAGCTCAAACCTCTGATTCTCTGATGCACCGGTCTCTGTACCGACAATTGAGCGACCACTGCATTCTTCCTGCTAAGGGCATCCGCAACCACATTATCCTTACCTAGATGGTAGCTAATGTTGCAGTCATAATCCTTCACTAGCTCCAGCCATATCTGTTGTCTCATATTCAGCTCTTTCTATGTGAATAAGTACTTCAGACTCTTGTGCTAAGTGAAAATCTTACACTTCTCCCCATACAGATGGTGCCTCCAAATCTTCATGGCGAATACTACTGCCGCCAGCTCGAGGTCATGAGTCGTGATGCGACTTTGATTGTTGCACTCCCAAGAGCAGGTTGTCCACAAGTAGTATAATTCGGTGAGTCCGAATATCGTATCCACAGGGAAGCTAAGGTAATTACAAGTCCACTACAATGTCTTTTTGTTTTTGTTTTAGTTTTTTCGTTTAATTGTTTGAATCTTTAATTGGTAATTTTTAATTCTTTAAATTTTAATTTAAGTAGTTGAGATTAAAGGATCCACTCTTGGTACTTCAATAAAGTTAACATTGATGAACATTATTGAAATCCACTTAATAAAATGGTTCCAATATATTAAATAATTATATTTATATTATGTTATATATTATTATCTTATAAGTATATATACCAAAACTTATAAATGTTGTCAAGTATTTATTGTGCTATATATATATTTGTAAACACTAAATCAAGATTCCCACTTTAAATGGTTGGTAAAACCAAACTAAAATTTAAATGGTACCAAGAAATTAATATTATGATGTATTCATAAATAATAAATCAAGGCATCCACTTTAAATGGTTGGTAATACTAAACAAACATTTAAATGGTACCAAAAAATTAATATTATGATATATTCATATATAATAAATCAAGGCATCCTACTTTAAATGATTGGTAACATCAAACTAACATTTAAATGGTTCCAAGAATTTAGTGTAACATATAACAACAATAAATCAAAACTCTCACTTATAAGTAGGGTAAAATAATGCTTAAAGATATAAATATAACATAAACAATAAATAATGATTAAATAATATAAAATATAGATTCTTACCTTTTAATAACCTTATTATCATGCCAAGAGTTTCACATTTTCATCTCAACTTTGAGAAGTTAGCTACTCATTATTCAAAGTATAAAACTTTGAATATGAAATTAACATTCTAATTATATTTAAATGAAGAAATACAAGAAAAACAAAGAGAGAAATATTATGAACTCAAAGGTTTGTTCATAAAAATGAGGGATATCTCAATTCATTACAATGCACCCCTATTTATAGTCAAATTTGGGGAAACAACCACAAATAAAATATTATTTTTTTACACATAAATATTCATTGGTGTTCCAAGATATTATATTTTAATACACATCAATTTTGAAAATCTTCCCATCCGAATTTTATTTTCCACATAAAACAAAACATGTAGATAATTGAGTTGTTTGAATTGTGGTATTTTTTTTTAACTATATGACCAAGTAATTTGAGAGATATGGTCAAAATGCTAGAGCATGGTAAAACTATCACTTCTTTGGTAACTTTATTGGTTGCTTAATTTGATCCCACTTGTGAGAAAATTTTTATCTCATGCTTACCACCAATATTGTAGATATTAACATCAACTTTCTACAGGTCCAAGAATCATCTTAATCCCATTTGCTAACGCCAATGTTATTATTGTTTTATCGAATCTGTAAAAATAGTAAAAACTTATAATTACACAACAAATTATGTTTTATAAAATTTATTATAAAACATATAATATTTAAACATTTAATAAAACAAAAACTATAAATTTATATTATAAAACATTTAATTAATATATAATTTTTTATCTTTATCACACTTCGCAACCAGCTTATTGCTAGTCCATAGAAATTTAAGCATTGATAGCAACACAAAACATATTGATTAATTTAAATAGAAATGTAATCCGAACTATCCAAGTGTTTAAATTAAATTTTAAAACTTTCAAAGTTATATCAAGATCATTATAATTATAATTTATGAAATAATCTGAACTGATCAATTCAAAGCTTATTTTCAAGTAGTTAAATGTAAATGGTCTTCAGAAATTCCTAGTAAAAGTCTCAACTCCATATCCTCACAGGTTAATAAATGTTTCTATTTATGGGAACGATTTCTCTCATGGAGTTGGAATACAGATAAATGCTCAGGAAAATGGTTTACAGAATGCAGACAAACAAACGAGCCAAATTAATCAAAGGATAGGAAATCCATTGATTCAAAATCTAGTTGTCTTATTATATTTTTTTCCCTGATCTTTTTTTTAAATCATGGAATCAGACTAAATTTATGCTTCTTGACCACATATTTATTTAATTTGTACAATTAATTTCTCTCTTTTTTTTCTTTTTTTTTAATTTTTATGAGATATAAATGGGTCGTAGCATATAACTTAAAATTACATAGATCTTCAATATCTTTTTCTTTTCTTTTTATTTCTTTTTTTTTTCAGGAAATATCATTTTTTTTTCAAAATAAGAACTCAAGATCTAAACAATAGATAGCATCTCTGATGATCAATAAAGGCTCACAAACTGTTTTCTCAATTCTATCCACTCACTCACAAAATATGTGTGAGTTTAAAAATTTTAGGCACTTTTATCAGATATATCTTAGGGCCATATACTTTAATAACTGATTTTATCACAGTGGTTAATCATTCAAAAAGATTTCATAAATCATATTTTTATAGTTATCAGAATATTAAAATTGACTTTTTTCAAATAAAAATTTAAACATCCTTAGATAGATTAATACATTTTCAAATTTAAACCTTTTAAACATGTAATGTAATGATATTTTTGCAAAAATTACTAAGATACAAACAATAAACATGGTTTTATTTTAAAATAATATTTTTATTTAAAAGTTTTTTTTAGAAGTTTGTTCTCCCCCCAATCAGAATATGACATTGTTCCTAATGTCAAAATAACTATTAATAAAGAGTACATAATGAAAGATATATCACCTGGAATTTTATTGAAGATAACAAACTGAAACAAACGCAAACCAATCCACGACTTTTGAATCAATGATCCAACTTTCTTTTCTTACTGCTTGATTGCGACCAATTGATCTTTGTTATCATCGGATCAGGCTTATAAACAAAAGCTTCCAACTCATCAATTAATTGGTCAGCATTCGAAGCAGTGATGAGCATCCTTCGTGAATTTTCTGAAATGAAATTTTGTTCCACAGCTTTATCAAGAAATGTCAACAAACTGTCATAATAATTATTGATATTCAACAAGCCCGCAGGTTTATTATGGATATTAAGTTGTGCCCAAGAAACAGTGTGAAAAATTTCATCTAATGTACCAAAACCACCTGGTAGTGCGACAAAAACATCAGAATTTTCAATCATTTTTGTAATTCTTTCATACATAGAAGAAACTTTTAATTCCTCCCCAATCGTCATTCCTGTAATATTGCCTTCAACTAAAGCTGTAGGAATAATACCCAAAACCTGACTACCTCCAAGATGAGCAGATGTGGAAAAAGATCCCATTAACCCAATATTACCTTCACCATATACCAAGTGAATTTTTCTCTCAGCCAATATCTTTCCAAGATTATTCGCTACTTCTACAAGCACTTCATTTTTTCCAGGAATCGATCCACAAAATACACAAATATTTTTCAATGTCTGTGCAGAGGATCCAGCCATGTTTTTACTTTTTTTTTATCTGCGAAAATATAGAGAAAGATGAGAGATTTTATAGGGGTAATATGTTATCATGACAAAACTATGGGTCACAGCTGTAAGTAGAATAAGTAGTAAAAACAATAAGGACACACATGCATATAAACAGTAGTGTGATTGTGGCTCACAATTTTCCACTTGTTTTACGTCCAGAAACGACTTCAACGCCTTCTATGAGTCGAGGATATGCTTCCCATCCAATTTTCTTATAAATTGGCAAACTATGTTCTTTTTTAGTCGCATTCCCCAGACTATGACGCTCATCTTGGAATTGTTTCCATAAACGGAGAAGTTCAATAAGCACGTGTCCACTAGAATGCGTCTCAAGAGTCAATAAGATATTATCTAAGACTCCTTACTCAGCCCATTCTTAATGAACCTAATTTTATCTTCTCTATTATTGGAAACACATCCCAAAGATCTATATCGTTTGTCACAAGTCCATCTTGCACACTTATGACAAACCCCTAACCTTTTGGCCCTTCATTTTTTCGCATAAATGTTTTTTCCTAATCCAGGACAAATACCAAATGAGCAATAATCGTGGAACTTCTTCTCCTAATCGGACCTTAGCTTCTATTACAAGACGAATATATTCTGGAATTCTTTTTTGCATTAGCAATCTCAATCTTTCACACCTACCTGCATAAATTTTTCTTAGAACATTTTCAGAAACAGAAGGAAAATATTTACAAATTTTTGAGAGAATTTCATCCATTTTGAAAAGAAAAGAATTTTTTTTTTTGTATCAGCAATTGTGGGAAACTGATTTAACCGACTATGAGAGTCACGGAGTACCGTTATCTAGCATTTAACCGGGAAAATAAAACGATTAAGGAAACCTCAAATAAAAACAAACAAAATTAAATATAAAAAAAAATCAAGGATCAGAAAGGGAAATAAACTCTTCTTGAAAGATTTCATTTTCTAAAAATGGTTTAATCCTTTGTCCATTTACTTTAAAAATGTAAGGCCCGAGATTATAGCATTGTAAACCTACATTAATTAATTGACGAATTGATGTGGTCATGGAAGGACAAGCCCCGAGGAAGGCGTGGAAAAGCATGGGATACGTGTTGAGGCAGAAGACCTCGCACATATGCACGGAGATGAGGCGCGCATATGCGCGAGCAGCAAATGCCGAGACAGTAAGTCTCGCGCATATGCGCGAGACAGGCCGCGCATATGCGCGAGCTGGTGAATTTCATAAGTGCCGAGACAGAGAGTCTCGCCCATATGCGCCACATATGCGCCAGGGTTGGACGCGCATATGCGCGAGACGTGCTGAATGAAAAATGAGCCACATGTCTTGCCATGCATGTTAGGATGTAAACAAACTTTCATTTCATTCAGAATCCTCAGCGAAAGAACCGAGAAACTCCATGGAAATTCTCAAGCTTTTTCTTAGATCTTAAATTGTTGATTGTGCAAGATCCGGCCATCCGATTTTCGATCCGAGCATAGTTCTGTGCTTCTCTCGTCAAGAGCTTCGAAAGGATGTAAGTTTTATTACTTTCCTGCATGGTTCGAAAATTTGGTATTGGAGGAATCATAACTTGATTGATATTATGTGTTCTTGAGAATATGGTAAGCGTATAATCGAAATCGGATCGAAGAACGGACAACGTATGCAATTGTTATCATTTTTCAGCCTATGTTTGAATGAGAATGTACAGATTTTGGAATTGTGGGCTGTAATTGTTATTGGTTATGAGTTGTGGTTTATATCTATTGTTGGTCGAGTTACCCCTGTATCTCGAGATTACGCCGTTATGTCGTCGAAACATAACTAGATTGAGTATTGATAAAATCAAGTCTTGCTTTGAGTTGTATATTGATATTATGCCTCTCGAATATGTTATTCCAGATTTGGTATTAAAGGCTTCGAACTCGAGAATTCAACTTCGAAACCGGTAGAAGAACGAACAAAGCAAGATTGAGATTGGTTGCGGTAAATCGAAGAAAGAAAGGTATAAATCAATGTTAAACCGGGATGTATAACTCGAGTAAGATATAACTTGAGTTTTCCAAAGCCACATACTAAATTGTTATTGTTTTGATATATTTGAATTCCTTGAATTTATGTGCTTGTTCTATTGAGTTATAGAAAAGCATGGAATAGGAGATAGATATTGTGAAAGAGTCTTTGGTAGAGGTGCCAAGTCACTGGACGTTTGGTTTATATCGATGCGCTTAGGAGAAGATCGACTCCTATTTTAGATACTCGATATAGTGTACTGAAGTCTGGGAAGAAGAACGTACCACCACCTAGAAGGGAGAGTAGGTGGGAGACTTGTTACGTTCTTATTCAAACCGGGATCCCTAGATAAGAGTCGAGTCAAAGATTAAGAGCTAAAGAGTTTGATTCAAAGCTTTATATCCATTTATGTTTTCATAGACTATGATACATGTTGTTTTGACAAATGTTTTATGCTTTGGTATATTGAAATGCACGTATACATTGTTTATACTGGAAAATATGTTTTTCATCGGAGTTATCCGGCTGTTGTTGTGTTTGTATGTGTGCATGACAACAGGTGGGACAGGATCAGGGTCGTGAAGAGCATGAAAGATCGAGATTAGAGTGGTGATCCGGGCTTAGACGTAAACTAGTTGTTATACACTTGACATGTAGTTGTTAAACACAAGTTTGTTATGACTTTATTTTGTACAAGTTTTGTACCTTTGATAATGTTGTAGATATTGAACTTGATCTTGTAATTAAATAAAATGGAGCATCACTTGTTGTAATATTTTAGACACTTGTTTATGAGGTGCTCAATTTAAAAAAAATAATAATTTCGACCTAGCGTATTTAATTGATCCATTTAATCCCAATAATGATTGAAGAAAATGAATTAGCGTCCGGGTCCCCACAAAAAACATCACCTTTTTTTGAATTTTCAATATCCACAGCTCCATAAGGATATACATGCTTTACAACATATGGGCATGTCCATCTTGATCTTAATTTTCCTGGGAATATGTGAAGTCGAGAATTATAAAGCAAAACTTTTTTACCAATCTCAAAAGATTTTCTAAGAATTGATTTATCATGAAATGATTTGATTTTTGCTTTATAAATCCTTGAATTCTCATACGCGTCATTTCTGAGTTCATCAAGTTCATTAAGTTGCAATTTGCACAATTTGTTGCAATCATTCATGCTTGAATTAAAAGTTTTGATCGCCCAATAAGCTTTATGTTCCAATTCCACAGGCAAATGGAAATATTTTCCGTAAACCAACCTATAGGGAGACATATTCAATGATGTTTTAAAAGTTGTTCGATATGCCCAAAGTTGTATCATTAAGTTGCAGAAACCAATCTTTTCTATTTGGATTAACAACTTTTTTCAAAATTTGCTTTATCTCCCTATTAGCTAATTCAACGTGTCCATTTGTTTGAGGATGATACGGAGTAGTTACTTTGTGAGTAATACCATATTTTTTCATTAATGAAGCAAATGACTTATTAACAAAGTGAGTTCCCCCATCACTTATCATGGCTCGAGGAATTCAGAATCTACTAAAAATATTTTCTTTCAAAAATTTGATGACGATTTTATGAACATTTGTTCGACATGGAATTGCCTCTATCCATTTGGAAACATAATCAACTGCAACTAAAATATACAAGTATCCAAACGAGGGTGAAAAAGGTCTCATAAAATCAATTCCCCAACAGTCAAAGATTTCAATTTCAATGATAAGATTCAAAGGCATAATGTTTCTTTTAATCAGCACCCAATTTTTGACAATTTTCACAGATCTTGCAGATTTTATGGGTGTCTTTAAACAAAGTGGGCCAATAAAATCCACACTTCAAGATTTTTGCAGCCGTTTTCTTTGAAGAAAAATATCTTCTGCATGCTTCTGAATGACAAAATTTAATGACACTACTTACCTCATTGTCGGGTATGCAACGTCGAAAAATTTGATCTGGACAATACTTGAACAGATACGGATCATCCTAATAAAAGTTTTTTACCTCATTAGAAAATTTTCTTTTATCTTAGGAACTCCATTGCGGATGGAATTTTTCCTGTCACAAGAAAATTTACTATGTTAGCAAACCAAGGATGTAGTAGTAACTGAAAATAGATGTTCATCAAGAAAATTATCGTTAATTGGTGTCATTTCGCAAGATGATCATGTTACTAGTCTCGATAATTGATCGACTACGACATTCTCGGTTCCTTTTTTATCTTTGATCACAATGTCAAATTCTTGGAGCAACAAAATCCATCGTATCAGTCGTGGATTTGCATCCTGTTTGGTCAACAAATATCTGATAGCAGAATGATCGGTAAACACAATAGTCGTTGATCCAATCAAATAAGAACGAAATTTATCTAATGCAAATATTACAGCAAGTAGTTCTTTTTCAGTTGTTTATTAATTCGTTTGAGCATTGTTTAAAGTTCTACTTGCATAATATATCACATAAGGCTTACCGTTTCTTCTTTGACCCAATACTGCACCGACCTGCATAATCACTCGTGTAGCACATGATTTCAAATGGTAAAGACCTATGAGGAGGTTGCATTATAGGTGCTGATGTTAAATGTCGAATGATTTTATCAAAAGCATTTTGACATTCTTGAGTCCACTCAAATGCAGTGGCTTTTGTTAAGAGGTTACAAATGGGTTTAGAGATTGAACTAAAGTCCTTTATAAACCCCCTATAAAATCCAGCATGTCCAAAAAATTAGCGAATTTCGTTAATGGATTTTGGAGGGGGCAAATTGGCAATGGCATCAATTTTGACTTTATCAACTTCAATTCCATGAGATGACACAACATGTCCCAAAACAATTCCTAGAAGTAATCATGTAATGACATTTTTCCCAATTTAAAATAAGACCTTTTCCTCGCATCTTTTTAAAACTTTTTCCAAATTTTCAAGACAATTATCAAATGTATTCCCAAAAACAGTTAAATCATCCATGAAAATCTCCAAAAAATTTTCAAACATGTCGCTAAAAATGCTTAGCATACATCTTTGAAATGTTGCTGGGGCATCGCATAATCCAAATGGCATCTTTCTGAATGCAAATGTTCTTAAAGGACATGTGAATGTAGTTTTATCTTGATCTTCGAGTGCAATGAGAATTCGATAATAACCTGAATATCCATAAGGAAACAGTAGTAGGAATGTCCTGCTACTCTTTCTAAAATATGATCCAAAAATGGTAATGGAAAATGATCATTTCTAGTGGCGTCATTTAATTTTCTATAATCAATACACATCCGCCAACTAGATGGGACTCGACTTGTTAACAATTCACCTTTTTAATTTTTTATCACTGTGATGCCAGATTTTTTTGGAACTACTTGTGTTGAACTTACCCACTTACTATAAGAAATAGGGTAGATAATTCCAACATCAAGTAGTTTGAGAACTTCAGTTTTCACAACATCTTTCATGTGTGGATTTAATTTCCTTTATGGTTGTTGAGATGTTTTAGCATTTTCTTCTAAATAAATTTTGTGAGTGCAAATTAGTGGATTAATGCCCTTGAGATCTTTTAGTGTCCAACCAATTGTATTTTTATGTCTTTTAAGCATATTAACTAATTTATCCTTCTTGATCACTTGCCAGTTTGCAAGAAATTACCACCGGATATGTTTCATCTTCTCCAAGAGATGCATATTTCAATTCTTCTGGTAAGGGTTTTAACTCCAATATGGGTGGTTCGTCTTTGTTCTCATATTTTGCCCCAAATTCTTTCTCTGGTCCTAGTAACGAGTGATACCTGATAAAATCATCAAGATCAATTTCAATATTTTCTTTAACAGTATCAATTGAAAAAATATCTAATTGGTTACGAGTACTCCCTTCTTGAATGTCTTCTTCCACAAGGGTTTCAATAAGATTTTCATCTTCACTTTCGTCTCCTTTGTCATGTGGTTGCTTACAAAGATTAAAAACATTAAGCTCCAAGGTCATATTACCAAATGACAACTTCATTATTCCATTCCTGCAATTTATAAGAGCATTAGAAGTTGCTAAAAATGGATGACCCAAAATTACAGGAATTGCATTACAAGCTTCGATAGGTTGTGTATCTAAAACAATGAAATCGACAGGATATACAAAGTTATAAACTTGGACCAACACGTCTTCTACCATACCTCTTGGCACTTTAACAGATCTATCGGCGAGAAAAAGTGTTACCGAAGTAGGTTTGAACACGCTTAGATTGAGTTCTTGATAAACTGAATATGGAAGTAAATTCACACTAGCTCCAAGATCAAGCAAGGCTTTTTTAATCTTTCGTTCTCCAATAATAAATTAAATAGTAGGACAAACAGGGTCTTTGTATTTCAAAGTATTATTATTTTGAATGATTGCACTTACTTGTTCGGCTAAAAATGCTTTCTTTTTCACATTCAATTTTCTCTTCACAGTGCACAAGTCTTTCAAAAATTGGGCATATGATAGTACCTGCTTTATTGCATCTAATAAAGGAATATTAACTTTTACTTGTTTAAAAATATCATATATATCAGAATTCAAATTTGATTTTTTTGTATTTTTCAATGCATGAGGGAATGGTGATGACATATTTTGTTGATCCTCCTCTTCGCAAGTTATGGGTTCCACTTCCTTATCCTTTGGAGTTGATTTATCATCATCTTCACAAGGTTCAAGAATGGATTTTTCCACAACCTTACCATTGCGAAGGGTAATAACAGATTTTACCCGATCCATTGGTTGAATTCCAGAAGTTCTAGTTTTTAAGTGATGATCCTTGGGATTAGGCTGTGTTTGTGAAGGAAATTTACCTTTTTCATTAACATTAAGTGCAGATGCAAATTTAGCAAGAGTATCTTTCAAATCTATCATGGTTTGAGCAGTTTGAGTATTGATAGACTCTTGCTTCGCAATGAAATAATTCAATATAGCTTCCAAGTTCCTTTTAGGTGGAGGAACATAAGATGCATAATTTTGAAAATTTTGTTGATTTTGGTAATGTGGTTGTGAAAATTGTGCAGCATTATCATTCCTCCAACTAAAATTTGGATGATTTCGCCAACCTGGATTGTAATTTTAAGAAAATGGTTCAAAATTTGGCCTTTTGAAATTGTTCAAAACATTGACTTGTTCATGGAGACATTCTTTAAAAGAGGGCAAAGTAGGACAATCTTTTGTAGGATGATCATTTGTATCACAAATGTGACACACAATTTCTTGAACAGATTTTAATTGATCATTCTTTTTCAATTCAAGTGCTTCTACTTTTCTTGCCAAAGAGGTAAATCTAGCTTGGAGATCATGTTCATCTTTGAAAGTGTACATACCTCGACCAGATGTGGGAGATTGAATCGTGTTTGATGGTTCGATTGTATCTATAGTGTCCCAATTTTGAGCATTTTCAGCTAATGAATCGAGATACACAATTGCCTCGTTTGGATCTTTATATTCAAATGGTTCATACACATAAATTCAACCATTTGCTTATCTTTAGGTGTTAAGCCTTCAAAACCATGATGTGGACAAAGATTAAGCAATTCTTTGTATCTATCCCAACACTGATAAAAAGTTTCTCCTTATTTTTGAGTGAAAGTGATTATTTGCCTTTTGAAAGAATTTGTTCTATGAGATGGAAAAAACTTTTTCAAAAATTGTTGTTGCAATTCATCCCAAGTTCGAATGGATCCCGATCTAAGATTTTGTAGCTAAGTTTTAGCTTTATCTTTTAAAGAAAAAGGGAAAAGCTTAAGTCGAATGGTGTTCATGCTACAATTTAGATCATTATATGTGTTGCACACTTTTTTAAACTCTCGTAAATGCATTTATGGATTTTCAGAATCTAAGTCATGAAAGTTGGGTAAAAGTTGGATAATACCAGGCTTAAAATTGAAATGAGATGCATCAGGGGAAAAAACTAGACATGAAGGTGCACTAGTACGTGTAGGATTCATCTGATCTCTAAGTGTTTTTCGTCTATCATAATCATGTTGAGATTGAATTTCATCTTCATTTTCTTGGATGGGTTCTTCCGTCATGTTTTGTAAAAATAAAGGGTTATTTTGAATGAGTCGTCCACTAAATGTACGTGACCAAATGCTCATGCAAATGCAAAAAAAAAAAAAACACACAAAAGCAATAAAAATTCAAATAAAGGAAAATAAACTATAAACAAAATTAAATAAACTTAAAATTAAATTATACTTCCCCGGCAACGGGGCCAAAAACTTGATGCGACTTTGATTGTTGTACTCTCAAGAGCAGATTGTCAACAAGTAGTATAATTCGTTGAGTCCGAATATCGTATCCATACGGAAGCTAAGGTAATTACAAGTCCACTACAATGTCTTTTTGTTTTTTCGTTTAATCGTTTGAATCTTTAAATGGTAATTTTTAATTGTTCAAATTTTAATTTAAGTAGTTGAGATTAAAGAATTCACTCTTGATATTTTAATAAAGTTAACATTATGAACATTATTCAAATCCACTTAATAAAATGGTTCCAATATATTAAATAATCATATTTATATTATGTTTTATATTTTTATCTTATAAGTATATATACAAAAGTTATAAATATTATCAAGTATTTATTGTGCTATATATATATTTGTAAACACTAAATCAAGGTTCCCACTTTAAATAGTTGGTAAAACCAAACTAACATTTAAATGGTACCAAGAAATTAATATTATGATGTATTAATAAATAATAAATCAAGGCATCCCCTTTAAATGGTTGGTAATATCAAACAAACATTTAAATGGTAACAAGAAATTAATCTTATGATATATTCATATATAATAAATCAAGACATCCACTTTAAATGGTTGGTAATACCAAACTAACATTTAAATGGTTCCAAGAATTTAGTGTAACATATAACAACAATAAATCAAAACTCCCACTTATAAGTAGGGTAAAATAATGCTTAAAGAAATAAATATAACATAAACAATAAATAATGATTAAATAATATAAAATATAGATTCTTACCTTTTAATAACCTTATTATCATGTCAAGAGTTTCACCTTTTCATCTCAAATTTTGGAAGTTAGCTACTCATTATTCAAAGTGTAAAACTTTGAATATGAAATTAACATTCTAATTATATTTAAATGAAGAAATAAAAGAAAAATAAATAGAGAAATATTATGAACTTAAAGGTTTGTTCATAAAAATGAGGGATATCTCAATTCATTACAATGCACCCCTATTTATAGCCAAATTTGGGGAGACAACCACAAATAAAATATTATTTTTTACACATAAGTTTTCATTGGTGTTCCAAGATATTATATTTTAATACACATCAATTTTGAAAATCTTCTCATCCGAATTTTCTTTTTCACATAAAACATAACAAGTAGATAATTGAGTTGTTTGAATTGTGGTATTTTTTTTAAACATTTGACCAAGTAATTTGAGAGATATGGTCAAAATACTAGAGCATGGTAAAACTGTCACTTCTTTGATAACTTTATTTGTTGCTTAATTTGATCCCACTTGTGAGAAAATTTTTATCTCATGCTTGCCACCAATATTGTAGATATTAACATCAACTTTCTACAGGTCCAAGAATCATCTTAATCACATTTGCAACGCGAAGGTTATTATTGTTTTATCGAACCTTGTAAAAATAATATAAACTTATAATTACACAACAAATTATGTTTTATAAAATTTATTATAAACATATAATATTTAAAAATTTAATTAAACAAAAACTATAAATTTATATTATAAAACGTTTAATTAATATACAATTTTTTATCTTTATCAAGTCGGATAATTCTTCGAATGAACCTCCAACTGTCTAGACGCGTAGGCTATAACTCTGTCATGCTGCATCAGAACCGTGCCCAAATCAAGCTTCGAAGAATCCGTGAAAAGCACAAGTCTCCTTTCCCTGATGGCATAGCTAGAGCTGGCTCTGAAGTCAGGTGCTTGCTTCAGCTTGTTAAAATCTCCTGTCACTCTGATCCCCAATTGAATTTGGAATTCTTCTTCTTAAATGTGGTCACGGGCACCGCAATAGAAGATAAGCCTGGATAAACTTCCTGTAGTACCCAGCCAATCCCAATAAAGTGCGGATCTCTATCACACTCTTAAGCGCTGGCCAATATCGGACTGCCTCGACCTTACTGGGATCAACCTCCACTCCATCTCGGGATTTGATGTGGCCCAAGAATGCCACTCTATCTAGCCAGAACTCACACTTATTGAACTTGGCATACATTTGATGGTACTTGCAAAACATATAGCGCTGTCCTCAAATTCTTACTTTGCTCCTCTCTACTCTTCGAATATATCAGGATGTCGTCTATGAAAACTATGACAAACCGATCCAAATATAGCTGAAACACACGATTCATGAGATCCATGAAGATCGCTGGCGTGTTCGTCAGATCCGAAGGGCATCACCATAAACTCATAGTGCCCATAACGCGTCTTGAAAGCCATCTTGTGCACATCAGCCTCTCTTCACCTTCAGCTGGTGGTATCCTGATCCGAGATCTATCTTTGAAAAAACTGATGCTCCATAAAGCTTATCAAATATATCTTCAATCCAAGGCAGACGATATTTATTCTTGACTGTGACCCTGTTCAGTTCCCAGTAATCAATGCAGAGCCGCATGCTGCCGTCCTTCTTCTTAACAAACAGTAACGGTGTTCCCCATAGAGAAAAACTCAGGCGAATGAAACCCTTGTCCAGCAAGTCCAGTATCTGATCTTTCAGCTCCTTCAGCTCTGCAGGTGCTAGAAGATAGGGTGCCTTTGAAATCGGCACTCTACATGGCATCAGCTCGATAGAAAAGTCCACCTCTTTGTCTGGTGGAATGCTTGAAACATCATCCAAGAAAACGCTTGGAAAATCCCTGACCAACTCGACTTCCTCTAGCGTCTGGCTGACTGGCTCGATCATTGTCACAATACTCCTCAAAAATTCCTAACAGCCTCTCCTCATGAGCTTTATAGCACAGATGCAAGAAATAATGTGTGGCATCTGCTTGTGTCTAGCTGCCTCAAAAATAAATGGCTTACCGCTGGGAGGTCAGACAAATACTGACCTCCATCGAAAATCTATAGCAGCTCTGTTCGAAGAAAGCCAGTCCATACCCAGAATAATGTCGAACTCCGGCAAATGTAGCACAATCAAATTTGTCTGCACCGTATTTTTCTGTAACCGAAACTCCAATCTCTTCATTATCTTTGAGGTAAACATCTGATATCCGGACGGAATCGAAACTCTAAATCCAAAATCCATAGCCTCTGGTATGATTCCTAGTTGCTTGACAAATGACTCGAATATAAATGAGTGTGTAGCTCCAGAATCTAGCAGTGCAAACGTGGACACACCTGAAATATATATCTTTCCTGCGACAAAATATACCATCAAATCTGATTGTGTTGAAACTTAAGAAATTTTCTATCATTGATTAACCCAAAATGTTCGAAAATCTCCAATTTACTCTTAGAAGTCCTTCAAAATATACAAAATTTGTCCTTAAGAAATTTACAAAAATTGCAATTTCACCTTAAAATTTCGAATTTTTCAATTAGGTCCCTGTAATTTTGGTTATTTCATTTTGATCCTTAAAGCTCTAATTAAATTAATTCAATCCTTAAGTCTACCTATTAGAACATGAAACCTAATTTATTCTAAGTTCTCAATCCCAAAAATAATTCCAACAAACAACATAATATCCCATGCAATCGAGACGATAAATAAAAATTCTAAACATAAAGGTGACCGGTGATCAGTGTCGAGTCTAGCTCAGCCTCCGCCTCCTCGGCAAGCATCACATAGGCCCTGCTAGTAGTGTAGCCCTTGCTCCTAGGGCAATCAGCTGCTTTGTGACCCTTTCTTTGCAAATGAAACACTTGATGGTTCCCTACATACACCTACTGTAGTGGAACTGGTTGCACAGCTTTCAAGGCTCTGTCCCCCAGCTTAAGAGCCCTAGAGCCTGATGTGGCCTCTGTTGTCCAGGCCTCTTGAAATGACCTTGGGTTTTCTGCTGTCCCTGAAGCCTGGGTGGCCCGGTTAACTATTTCTTCTACGGTTGCGAGCTCTGCTGGCTGATGCGTCTTTCGCTGCATCTCAGTGTCAATATCCCGGAGGTCCTGTTCTGCATGAAAAGGCAGTGGCAGCACCATATGTGGCCGGTCTCATCAACATAACGTCCCAGTGATTAGTAGGTCTATGGCCATCCATAATGTGCCTCAACTTCTCTGCCACATCTCTCGCTACAAGGGGCACAAAGTGACAGCCACTATCAAACCTCCGTATAAACTCAGCCATCGATAAATCTCCCTGTCGGAGACTCATAAACTCTCTCGTCAGGCGCCCCCTGACATCCGCTGGAAATTACTTGTTGTAGAACAGGTCCTTGAACTGATTCCAAGTAAGGATAGCCAAATCCACCCTGTGTGCGACTCTCTCCCACCAAAGGGATGCATCGTCCCTCAACATGTACGTGGCGCACCTGACCCTATTGCCATCTCTCATCTCCAAGTACTGGAAGTGCAGCACCAATGATCGTATCCAACCCACCGCTACAAAAAGGTCAGTAGTAACCCCGATTTCCTTTAGGTTGAGCCATCTGAAGTGCTCATAGATATCGGTCCGAGGTCTCGAAGCAACTGCTCCATCAATATTGCAATACCCTCAAGGACTCGGGTAGCTGAATCTCGTGGCGGTGGTGGTGGTGGAAATCATATATCTTCTCCAGGATTACCATTCCCGCCTGTCGGTACTAGGGGCGCGTCTGGAGGTATAGTCTCAAAACATAGTCCAAATTCTAAAAGTAACACATCATGCAATTTAATATAGTTTTTCAAAATATTTAATCTTAAATCATGTAAATTGCTAAACATATACTGTAAATAACTGTAAACCTATATCATGTAAACATGCTGGTGATAGCATTAACCATTTAAATCATGTAAACTTACAGACTTGAGGCTTGACGACTAAGCTGCTGAAGCTGGCGGTGGCACAACCCTTTACAATGACCCTTGTTCTGATACCAACTGAAACGTCTACTACTAAAATATTACAGAAAAAAGCACCTTTTTTACTAGCCCAACTAGGTACCAACACTTTAAGAATCTAGGTACTTATGCCTGGAGGTCCTCGGTTCAAGTGTTGCGGGAGACGAAAGAAACCACTTTCCAGGGGTGGGATATTCTATGAGTGAGGGTGCATGGTCATGGGCTAGGGCTCATGCTGGACCATCCTAACAACCCATGACTAGAAATGGTGCATGGGTATGGGCCGAGGCCCATGTTGGTTCAGCCTAATGGCGCATGATCGTTACAGTATGTATGGGGAGATGATTGTCAGAGGAGCTTTGAGAAGCTGAAGCAAGAACTTACTACAACACTGGTTCTAGCAATGCCATCCGGGAAACAAGACTATGTGTGGTATACAGATGCTTCAAAACTCGGTTTGGGCATAGTGTTGATGCAGCATGATCAAGTTATTGCTTATGCATCGAGGAAATTGAAGGTGCACGAGAAATATTATCTGACTCGTGACCTTGAATTAGCAACAATTGTCTTTGTCTTGAAGCTTTGGAGGCATTACTTTACGTTGAGAAATGCAAAATCATTACTGACCACAAGATTTTCAAGTATTTCTTCACATAGAAGGATATGAAGACATTGGTTAGAGCTCGTAAAGGACTATGATTGTGATTTTAGTTACCACCTAGGGAAAGCTATTGTCGTTGCAGACACCTTGAGCAGGAAGACAATAGTCATAGCCCAACTATCATTGCAGAAACCTCTTCAAATATAGATTTAGAGGTTTGATCTCGATATTTTTTCTAGGGGCAATGCTCCTAGATTATCGACAATGATAGCACAAGTCTACCTCGAGAGACCATATTATCATTGACAGACTGATTGAGGAGAAATTACGAAAGTGCAAAAGAGGGATGAGTTTAAGGGCATCATGTTATAGTCAGTGGAGGACGGTCTTGTCAAGTATAGAGGTCGAATTTGGGTTCATAGTGTTTATTCTCTTGTAGTTGAGATTATGATAGAGGCGCATACTTCTCCTTATTCTATACATCCGGGAAGTACTAAGATGTATAAAGATCTACATCAACTCTATTGGTGCCTAGGTATGAAGCAAGATATCTTGTGTTTTTTGTCTGAATGCCTAACTTGTCAACTTCCTATTCTTGAGTGGAAATGGAGCGATGGAATTTTTAATGGGATTGCATAGGACAATAAAGGGCCCTAATGCAATATGGGTTATCGTTGATCGTCTCATTAAATTAGCACACTTTTTGTCTATAAAGACGATTTTCTCTACGACACAGTACGCAGAGATGTACACTATGGAAATAGTTAGACTGCATAGAATACAAGTTTCTAGTGTCTCACAGAAACCTGAGATTTACATCGTCCTTCTGGAAGAGTCTGCATTCCAATATGGGGACTTTATTATTCAGTACACAATTTCATCCTCAGACAGATGGTCAGGTCACATAAAGTGATACAGATCCTAAAGACTTACTGCGTGCTTGTGTGATCGATTTTTAAGGAAGTTGAGAATCGAAGCTACCTTTAGTGGAATTTACCTATGACAACAACTATCAATCGTCTATAGATACAGATGCTTATGAGGTACTCTATGGAAAGAAGTGTAAATCTCCGATTTATTGGGATGAGTTTGGAGAGAGAACTGAAATCAGGCCAGAGATTGTTCAACAGACTACCGATGTAGTAGTCAGAATTCGTGATAGGATGAAGACTGCACAAAGTCGATATAAAATATATGCTGAAAAGAGAATAAAGGATTTCGAATTTGCCATTGCGGAACTTGTATTAATGAAAATAGCACCTGTGAAGGGTGTTAAGAGATTTGACAAGAAGAGCAAGCTTATTTCGAGATTTATTGGACCGTTTGTGATCTTAGACAGAGAGGTAGTATTGGCATACAGAGTGGCTTTGCCGCCTGATCTTGCAAGAGTACAAAATGGGAATCAAGTATCTATGCTTTACAAGTACATGTCAAATCATTCATATGTGCTGAATTTTGAGCCATTACATCTTACACCAAACCTGTCATACGAGGAGAGGCCTACACAGATCTTAAGCAGACAGGAGTGGAAGGTGAGAAACAATGTGATAAAGATGGTCAAATTCAAGTGGTTGAATCACTCCGAGGAAAAGGCTACTTGGGAGACTAAGTGATAAGTCAAGACTAGCCCCGCATCTCCAAGGTACAAGCGCCATATAACTATGGTTTCACATGACAAAAAGAAGCTCTAGGTGCTACAAATTAGCACAAGCTCCGCGGTGATACATCTGAACTTTACGGGTGCCTATACGCTGATTGAAAAGCGCCACGGCGCTACCGCAGGCAAGAATCGATAATTGGGCTTTATTTTACAGGCTCGGAGGAAGATTAAAAATAAAAATAGGGTTTCAGAGATGAGGAAGCCATTTTTGGAGAGGAAAGACGTGAGAGACGAAGAGGATACATTGGAGAAGGAATTGGAACGTCAGGATTGATCGCAATGACGAAGAAAGACGAATCTAGGGACATGGACACCACTTCAGATTTGTGATCTACTTCTTCCATCCTTTAATTTCTTGTTTTGAGATGTCTAAATCTTCTTACCTTACATCATAAACATACGAATGTCTGGGCGTTACACAAAATCTTGATCACCCCCTCCGATTGGCCGTCAGTCTGCGGATGAAATGCCGTACTAAACAACAGCTTGATCCCCATGGCAGAATGAAGCTCTTCAAGAACGATGAAGTAAAACGCAGATCTCTGTCGGATACAATACACTGAAATCTCATGTAGTCTGGATATCTCTCGAATATACATCTCGGCAAAGTGTGACATGGAGTATGTCGTCTTCACTGGCAGGAAATGAGCTGATTTAGTCAGATGATCCATGATCACCCAAATAGCAGTGTAGCCCTTCACTGGTTTCGGCAAACCAACCACGAATTCCATCAGTAATATTCTCCAACTTCCACTGGGGAATGGGGAGCAGCCTCAACAACCCCGCTGGTCTTTGATACTCTGCCTTAACCTGCTGACAAGTGAGGCATTCTGAAACAAACTTTCGAATATCTCTCTTCATGTCCGGCCACCAATAGAGTAACTATAGGTCCTTGTACATCTTTGTAGTCCTGGGGTGGATAGAGTACGGTGAAGCATGTGCTTCCATCATAATCTCACCTCTCAACGAGTCACCAATAGGCACCCACATACGACAACTATATTTGACAATGACGTCCTCCACAGAATACAATGTACTGCCCTTCGATTCATCCCTTGTCTTCCACTTCTGCAACTGCTCATCAGTGGACTGCTCAGTACGAATGCGGTCTCTCTGAGTGGACTTGAAACGTCCACTACTCTTTTTGCATATAAAGTACTAGAAATTTTTTTCCCATTAACCTCGCCCGAATTGATATATACATAAATATACTTTAAAATATAAGCTGTATCATTTTAAAAATAAAACAACCAACTATATTTGAAAATTCAAAGGAAATAGTTCAAAAACATAAAATCGTCATACGTTTGCAAATCCTAACTTAGCAATATTGCTAAAAATAAAAACCTCTCAAAAACAACTCAAAAGCATAATCAAAGTCGTAAAAATATCTTTAACATAAACTTAAAATCCTAAATGATAAACATAATTGATAAGTGCGGAAGAGAAAGCGCTGGTCCTCGGGTTATGTACACCTTCAGTCCAGTTAGATCAGCCATTAAGGCTTCAATTATCATTATTATCAAATTCACCTGCATCGATCACACCTAGTAAGTCTAAAGACTCAACACACCATATTTTTTATAACAAATAATACGCATACAGATCACATGCAACAGTGAAAATACTTTTACGCAAAATAACATTTTCATAATCATGCATAAACATAAACATTTTCCACATAAAACATATTCATATTCATATCATCATCAACATATTCATATTCATATCATCATCAACATATTCATATTCCTCATATACCTATACGTATTCCTTTTTCGTTGAATTCAGATCGTTAATTGTGACTTTCGTATTCGTGTCGGGGCAATGGATACATCTACATGTAACCACAGTACTGGGCGGTGGGGACATCAGCGACACTCTTACCCATTAATTGAGCCTTGGCCTTACGTATTAACATATCATCATATTCGTATTAGTCACAATTACTTCACATCCTTTAACATTTCATATTTCCATCACTTTATAAAATTCATGCATATAAATATCATTTTTCTTTAAAACAAAGCATGTAACATAACTTTTAACGTTAACTTTTCAACATGAAATTCAATAAACATTTAAAATAATCATATTAGCATATAAAACAGTATTCAGGACACTGCCATGAAGTTTACTATTTTTGGGTGTAAAATTATCGTTTTACCCCTAGACTTTAAATTTCACGATTTTGACTTTTTTTATTTCCTTTGACTCTAGACCATCCCAAATAATTATTTAATCTTAGATAAGTTTTCTCTTATTTTTTTTAGCTTAAATTGATGGCTTTTTATTTATTCTTTAATTATAACTTATTAATGTGTTTTAATCCCGAATTAAATCAAACTTTAATACAAAATTCCAAATTTTAAAACATAGACTTTTATTATTTAATTTGCCCTCGTGGACCATGATTCGACCCCCATTGAACCACGGCCCAAACCTTAACCATTAAACCCAAATTTTCGCACCAAACACTAAACCCTCGAGCCATGTAACGTTTTCCACGAGCCATGCCCGAACCACCATGAGCCATCTTTGAACCAGACCTCCCGTGGACCTTCCTGAACCCTCTGGACCCCTAGTATTTGAACCTATCCCAACCGTATCCTCCTACACCAGCAGCAAGCAATCAGCCGAGAAGCCTTATTGCACTAGGACTCTTCGAACTCGCCTAGGACTGTAACCACCAAGCCAGCCCCTGACTCAGACCCTTGTGCACCCTCTTAGGACCCTAAATACCTAGCCTAGCCCAGCCTTAAGCCCCATGGCTGAGCCACAAACTTAAGCGCATGCTGCAAGCCCTACGCGCCTTTGGCTCGGGAAGAGTCCTAGCTTGCTAGGACTCCTTCCCAGCTACCGTGCTCGAATCCTAGCATGGATAGGACTCCTTCCCTGACCCATTCATGACCCAGAGACCTGGTCTAACCCAAGCTGAGCCATACAAGGTTTAACCCCTTAACCCGAACCTTGACCCTTAACGTGCAGATTTCGGTTCCAACATGTTCATCTTCCCTGTGCAGCATATCTAGTGCATCCTAGGACTCTTTAATCGTGTGAATATGTTGCCCTCTTTAATCCTATAACATAGCAGCCCCTTTATGAACACTTAAATCATGTTTTGGATAAAAAAACACACTAATCCATGTTTTGCATAAAAATGAAAATCATAGAAGGGAACATGTTTTTTCATGCAAATCATATTTAAATACTTATTATGGTGTGATGATGAGCAAAGAAAAGAATATCGCGTGCCTTTGCATATTTAACGCGTGAATTTTTGTTTACGGATCGAAGAACGGCGACTGAGGAACCTTAGGCGAATTTACCTTGAATTTTCGAAGCTTTCCTCTGGATGAATCTTGTGTGTGCTGTGTGATGGTGGGGAAAAGGAGTCCTTGCAATTTTTTTAGGGGAAGGGGCGTGTGATAAGTTTAGTTATGGGGTGGGTTTGTACTTTAAATAATTAATTAGAACACTAATATTATCTTAGGCCCATTAACAAGGTTAGTTAGGCCCATTAGTGCTTTTAAAAATTATTTTGTTTAAGAAAGTTTGTGAAATTATTAGCGGGATTGTCAAAAAGTTTTTATTTTTGTTGAAAATCGTATACCGATAAAAATTACGTTCCGGCGTATAAAATCACCTCAAAGCTCCTTATTTTCAAAAATAATAAAAAGTATCAACCTTATTTTAAATAATTAAAACAATTATTTACTAAAATATTTTCCATTTTTCAGCCATCGTTCTCCGTTCCTCGATCGTGACTCGAATAACCTTTAAAAATACAGTTTTATGCATTCATGTAGAAAAGTACATTTTAAATGTGTAAACATGCACACTATATTTAATTCATGCAATTAAAACCATTTAATTAAAATACATAAGAAATTTAATAACTTGCATGCATGTGGTTCACGTGGACCTTTAAATTTTAGGACATTACAATGAACCGTCAAAGTAGACAATCTCGGTGCATGGTCACTAGAATAAATATCAAGTTCGAACATCTGAATCTCCGTCTGAAGAGGTTTCTGTACTGCTAGATGTTCTACTACTGCGGTCTTTCTACTCAGTGCATCGGTCACGACATTAGCTTTTCCCGAGTGGTAGCTAATGTCACAATCATAGTCTTTAACCAGCTCCAACCATCGCCTCTGTCTCATGTTCATCTCCTTCTGGATAAAGAAATACTTGAGGCTCTTGTGATCAGTGAAAATCTTGCATATCTCACCGTACAGGTAATGTCTCCAGATCTTCTGTGCAAAAAACGACTGCAGCTAATTCAAGGTCATGCGTCGGATAGTTCTTCTCGTGATTCTTCAGCTGTCTCGATGTATAGGCGATCACCTTATCATCCTGCATCAGCACGGTGCCCAAACTGAGCTTTGAAGCATCAATGTAAAGCACATAATCCCCTAGCCAGGATGGCATCGCTAGAACTGTTGCTATAGTAAGTTCTTGCTTCAACTTCTCAAAACTACTCTGACACTCGGCACTACAAACAAACTTGACATTTTTCTTCGTTAGAGCTGTCAAGGGCACTGCAATGGAGGAAAAGGCCTTGATAAACACTGCGATAATAACCGGCCAGGCCTAATAAACTACGAATCTCATATACATTCCTAGGTACTGACCACTCCTTTACAGCTTCAACCTTAGATGGGTCGACATCTACTTCATCCCTAGAAATAATGTGGCCTAAGAATGCCACCTTCTCTAACAAGAACTCACATTTGCTAAATTTAGCAAACAACTTTCGATTTCGAAGCACTAGAAGTGTCGTCCTCAGATGATGACTGTACTCCTCGTGATTTCTTGAATATATCATAATGTCATCTAAGAACACGACAATAAATTGATCTAGATAAGGCCGAAATACACGATTCATGATATCCACGAAGATCGTTGGGGCATTTGTAAACCCAAAAGGCATCAGAAGAAATTCGTAGTGTCCATAACGAGTTTTGAAAGCTGTTTTATGTACGTCTGATTCCTTGACTTTAAATTGATGATAACCATAAAGAAGATCTATCTTCGAGAACAACGAAACTCCTTGCAACTGATCAAATAGGTCTTCAATTCTTGGCAATGGATACTTGTTCCTCGCGGTCACTCTATTCAACTCTCGATAATCAATGCAAAGTCTCAAACTGCCATCCTTCTTCTTCACAAAGAGAACAGGCGCGCCCCATAGGGATGAGTTAGGGTGAATAAAAGTCTAATGGCTAGGAAATTCGAACTAACCTGAGTGCATGCAATCTACGGTTTTATTTAAAATATGTGATTAATAATTTTTATACATTTTGTTGCATGAGTATGGCATGGATAGATGTTTATTTCTTGGTTCTTTAATTTTTCATGCATTAGGGTGTTAAGTTGCATTTCGTGCTCGAACGAGTAACGAATTTCGGGGGATAATCAGGAAAAATATTTTTACTGAATAATTAATTTTATTTATTTAATTTAAGGTGTATTTAAGAGAGAATTTCGAAAATGGGCCTTGGTTTAGTATTTTTACTCGTCGAATTGTATTTTAAACCGGTACGCAAATTTTATCGATTCGGAGGACTTTTTGAGGTTCATGCAATATTATAAAAAACGTACCAAAATGAAATATTTATAGTGAGTGCTTTTGGGCTTGCTGGGTTTATTTTAGTGCTTAATAGGCCCAAAAACATTTTAACCCTTTTAAATTTTAATTAGGGTCCATTAGTGAGTTATTTTTCTACTTAAACATTTCTAAACTAAACCCTAACCCTACACATTATACACGGCCTCTCCTCCCATCCATCAGCAGCCTATTTTAGAAGAAAAACCAGCAGCAACTCATGAAATCCTCCATAATTTTCAAGAAAGTTTCTTCCCCACTACTCCGGTACAAGTCCTAGCGCATACCTTCGAGTTTTTTAGCCCAAAAAGGTTAAGGCAGGCCTTGTATCATTATTTTTCTCGTCAATCATGCTATGTATGTGGATATTTATTTATTTTCATGAGGAACTCTTTGATTTACCTTGTGGCATCGTTTTTGCAAAGGTTTGATATGAAATATGTATTCTCTTGTTTCATACTCAAGTTTTTTTTATTCTTGTTCAAGGGGGCTGTCATATTGGGTTTCTAGGAAGCTGATAATGTCGAGAAGGAGGAGGGTTAAGGGCTGGAGTCAAAGCTTTGTTGTTTAGGTGAGGGCCGATCGATACCTTGGGGTAGGCGGGCTCAAATTTGGTTAGGTCGAGATTTTTGTGTGTGTAGCCATGCTTGGCTTGATCCCAGCAAAGAAGCTGACCCTCTTGGGTCCGTGAAAAGGATAGGAGAGGGCTCTGAGTGGTTGGTCGTGGTCCATAAGCTGTTCGAAGGGTTATGTTGCAGGGTGACTCGGCTGGGGCTTGTTTAGTGTCAATCAGGTAAAGAGAGCCCAACAACAGTTTATGGGGCTAGGGTTCTTGGCTAGATTGGTCCAGGAGGAGTCCAGTGGTGAGCTAGGTGTGGGGGTTCAAGGCTGGTTCGTGTTGATTAAGAGTAGGGTAGAAAGTTATCTTGGACATGTTTAGACACTTTACTGTCGCTGGGTTAGATCCGCGGTGCTGCGCTTTAGGCGTCGCAGTGCCTTAACTTCGAACTAGTAGCGCTGCAGCGCTGATGTCGGGTGCCTAGGAACTCACCAAGCGCCGCAGCGCCATAGTGTCAGCACCTAGGCGCTAGTCCAGGGTTTGAGGGGCTTTGGTTTTAGGGCTATTGTTTCGTTTAGGTATTAACCCGTCGTTATGAGCGAGCTTAGTGAGGGTTAGATTAGGTCATACGAAGCTTGATTAGGACCCCTTGAATTATGATTTAAGCGTGGACATCTTCGGGTAGAGTTAGCATTCCTGGCAGCAACCTAAGCACGATTTTGACATGTTTTAATGCTCACGTTATCATGAATATGACTTTTTATGAAATTATGAAAAATACGTTGCATGCTCTATTTGAAGGAAAAATTACGTGTATGCATGATTTTTATAAGTGACGAAAATTATGACACTTTTTGAAGGAAGGGAGTTGGTTGTGACTAATATATATATGTAGACGATGAGCAATAAGGCTAAGGCTTAGTGGATGGGTATACTGTTGCTGATGTCCCTCGACGCCGGGTACCAGGGTTATACATAGATAGATCCATCGAATAGAGCTGATACGATTGACTTGATACCAAATTCATAACTAAATAACATAATTAAATTAAAAGAGATGAACATGTATATGATGATATGTTGAGACATGTTTTGACACATATGCTTTATTATGTTTATGTTTACGCTTTAAAGATCATGAAATGTATCTTTATTACTGTATTTTTCACTGTTGTCTGCTATGTATATGTACTTGATATTACGTTACAGGTGTGTTGAGTCTTTAGACTCACTAGGTGTTAATGATGCAGGTGAGCCTATTGATCAAGAGTTTAGAGATGCTGAAGACTGAGTAGGCAGAGTTTGATGTATGCACGCTAACCCGAGGACCGTATTTTCTTCACATCATGTTTAGGAGATAGGAGTGACTTGGATATTTTTATGCGCTATCGTTTCACGTTGGTTGGTTGTTAAGATTTTTGCATTCTTCGCTTGTGAATTATTTTGCTCGACAATCTAGGGTTTGAAGTTCGTCAGACAATCTAGGGTTTGAAGTTCATCATAGTTTTTAACGGCAGTTTTTTACTGATAGTAAAATATTTTTATTTTAAATTTTGATATTTTCAGCTTTCATCGCATGCATGCTTACAGATGTTTATTTTCGAAAATGAGTTAAAAAAATGTAGTAGTAATTTAAGTTGTAGACGTTTCAGTTGGTATCAGAGCAAGGGTCCTGTGTAAGGTTGTGCCACCGCCAGCTTCTGCAGCTCAGTCTTCAAGCCTCTAGTCTGTAATTTTGCATGTTTTAAATGTTTTAATGCTATCACCTGCACAATTACATGATACATGTTCTAATCGATTTTCAGTACATTTCTAGCTATTTTTACGATTTAAGAATTATATGTTTTGAAAACTAGATTAAATTGCATGTGGGTTACGTTTAGAATTTGGACTGTATTCAGATATCATGCCTCCCAGAAACACTCCTATCACTGACTGTCATGATTATGTTTCTGGAGGCGATGAAGGCCTTCCACCACCACCACCACCACCAGGAGATGCCGCTACCCGAGTCTTGGAGAGTATTGCTAGACTTATGGAGCAGGCACAGCAAGCTCCCTGACGCCAAACTGACATTTACGAGCAGTTTCGATGGCTCAACCCGAAGAAGTTCGGGGGTACCACTGACCTTTTTGTGGCGGAGGGTTGAATACGATCATTGGAGCTACATCTTCAGTATCTGGATATGAGGGATGGTGACTGAGTCAGGTGCCCCACGTATATGTTGAGGGATGACGCATCCCTATGGTGGGAGGGAGCCGCTCACAAAGTGGACTTGGCTACGCTTACTTGGTGCCAGTTCAAAAAGGTCTTCTTCAACAAATATTTTCCAGCTGATGTCAGGGGTTGCCTGACGAAGGAGTTCATGAGTCTCCGACAGGGGCTGTCACTTTGTGCACCTTATTGCAGAATTTATCACGAATTTATCTGGAATTTTGACACGGGCTGTCACTTTGTGCACCTTATTGCGGGAGAATCCTCTCAGAAGCTGAAGCATTTAATTGATGGACCGAGACCCACCTTGCGTCAGGATGTTATGCTGATGCGACCGGCAATCTATGATGAGGCCACCACTTGTGCTTTTCACGAGGAGCGGACCTTGAGGGACCTGAGGTGGAGATGCAGCGGAAGAGACATCAGGCCCAGTCTAGGTCACAGCCACAGAAAAGGCAGTTTACAGGTCCACAAAAGGAGCAAGGGCAGCAGAAGCCCCAGGGACAATTTAAGAGGACTGGGCAGCAGAGACCACCACAGGCACCAGGGGATCCTAAGCCGCAGAACAAACAACAGTGCAACCAGTTCTCCTTCGGCTAATGTATGTGGAGTACCTTAAAGTGTTTCATATGCAAGCAGGAGGGTCACAAGGCGGCAAACTGCTCTAAGAACAAGGGCCCCACTACTAGCAAGGCTTATGTGATGCACGCGAAGGAGGCTGAGGCGGAGCCAGACTCTACACTTATCACCGGTAACCTTTATGTTTGTGAATTTAATTTACCATCTTGATTGCATGTGTTATATGATTGTTGTCAGAATTAATTTATGGGATTGAGAACGTAGAATAAATTAGGTTGCATGCTCTACCTAGTTGGATTTAAGGATTGATTTAAATTAGCTGGGAATTTAAAGGACCTAATTGCAAAAATCGAAAATTTTTGTGGACGTTTTTGAATTTTTCAAATTTTTGGAGATTAAATTCTTGATTTTCGAAAATTTTAAGGAATTATTTGGGCTAAATTCGAAATCTTTTGAAGAAAAATTCGATTTTCGAGAAATGGTAGGGCCAAATTGCAATTTTCGTAATGTTTGAAGGTAAAATTTGAGATTTTTGATTGGGTACTAGAATTAAATATGTAGTTTTTCAAGATTTTTGGGATAATTTCTAATAGAAAATTTATTATGTTTCAACGCGATCAGATTTGATGGTATGTTTTGTCATAGGAATGATATATATTTCATGTGTACCCACTTATGCATTGCTAGACTTAGGAGCTACACATTCGTTTATATCCGAATCTTTTGTCAAGAGACTAGGAATCATACTGGAAGCTATGGATTTGGGATTCAGAGTATCGATTCCATCCTGAGATCAGATGTTTACCTCATAGATAATGAAGAGATTGGAGCTTCTGTTTAAGAAGAATGTGGTGCAGGCATATTTGATTGTGCTACCGTTTCCGGAGTTCGACATCATTTTGAGTATGGACTGGCTTTCTTAGAACGGAGCTATCATAGACTTTCGATGGAGGTCACTATCCGTCCGACCGCCCAGCGGTAAGCCATTTGTATTTTATGCAGCCAGACACCAGCAGATGCCGCACATCATTTCTTACATATGTGCGAGGAAGCACATGAGGAGGGGTTGCCAGGCATTTTTGGCCAGTATTGTGACACTGACCGAGCCACTCAGTCAAAGGCAAGAGGAGGTCAAAGTGGTCAGATATTTCTCCAATGTTTTCCCTGACGATGTTTTAGGAATTCCACCAGACAGAGAGAGGGACTTTTCTATCGAGCTCATGCCAGGTACAGTGTTGATTTCTAAGGCACCCTGTCGTATAGCACCTGCAGAGATGAAGGAAATGAAAGATCATATTCAGGACCTGCTAGATAAGGGTTTCATTCGCCATAACGTTTCTCCATGGGGCGCACCGGTACTGTTTGTCAAGAAGAAAGATGGCAATATGTGGCTCTGCATTGATTACAGAGAACTGAACAGAGTCACAGGTCAAGAACAAGTATCCACTGCCCAAGATCGAGGATCTATTTGATCAGTTTCAGGGAGCATCAGTATAATCAATGATAGATCTCCGATCAGGATACCATCAGCTGAAGGTGAGAGATTCTGACGTGCATAAGACGGCATTCAGGACGCGTTATGGCCACTATGAGTTTATGGTGATGTCTTTCAGTTTGACAAACGTGCTAGCGATCTCCATGGATCTCATGAATCGCGTGTTTTAACCGTATTTGGATCAGTTCATCATAGTTTTCATAGATGATATCTTGATCTATTCGAAGAGCAGAGAGTAGCACAGTCAGCATCTGTGGACCGTACTGTAGACATTACAGGACAAACAGTTGTATGCCAAATTCAGTAAGTGCGAGTTTTGGCTCGGCAGAGTGGCATTCTTGGACCACATTTTATCCTGAGACGGAGTGGAGGTCAATCTCAGAAAGGTTGAGGCAGTCCGAGATTGGCCAATGCCTAAGAGTGTAACAGAGATCCGCTGTTTCTTGGGTCTAGTAAGGTATTATCGGAAATTCATATAGGGTTTTTCTTCAATCATGGTGCCATTGACCGCCTTGACGAAGAAGAATGTGAAGTTTTTTTGGGGACCCGAGTGCTAGGAAAGTTTTGACAGGCTGAAGCAGACATTGACCACAGCACCAGTTCTAGCTATGCTATCAAGACAAGGAGAGTTTGTGGTTTATACAAATGTTTTCGAAGCTCGGTTTGGGTGCAGTTCTGATGCATCATGATAGAGTTATTGCCTACGCGTCCAGACAGCTGAAGGTTCATGAAAAGAACTATCCAACTCATGACCTCGAGCTAGCCGCAAAGATATTTCCCATAAAGATTTGGAGGCATTATCTGTATGGGGTGAAGTGCAGGATTTTCACTGATCACAAGAGTCTGAAGTACTTCTTCACACAGAAGGAACTGAACATGAGACAGCAGAGGTGGCTAGAGCTAGTGAAGGATTATAACTGTGACATTAGCTACCATTCGATAAAGATAATGTAGTTGCAGATGCCCTGAGCAGGAGAATGCATTGATAGCTCAGTTGTTAGTACAGAGACCTTTGTAGGCAGAGATTCAGAGGTTTGAGCTTTCATTCTATGCAAGGGGCGATGCCATGGTCTTTCTACCCTGACAGTACAGTCGACATTGATGGACAAGATCCAAGCAGGGTGGGCTTCTGATGAGCAGTTACAGAATTGGAGACAGAGGGATGAGGCTAAGGGCTGGAGGTTGTATACAGTTGTGGATAGCATAGTTAGATATCGTGACTGACTGTGGGTTCCTAGTAGTGATTCCCTTAGAGCAGATATCTTGAGTGAGGCCCACAGCTCCACGTACTCCATCCATCCAGGGAGTACGAAGATGTATAAGGATCTTCAGTCTCTTTATTGGTGGCCGGGTATGAAGCGGTATATTCTGCGTTTTGTCTCCGAGTGTTTGACATGTCAGCAAGTTAAGGCCGAGCATCAGAGACCTGAAGGAAAGTTTAGACCACTCTCTATTCCCAAGTGGAAATGGTAGAACATTACCATGGACTTTGTGACAGGGCTTCTGAGGACTATTGGAGGATATAATGTCATTTAGGTGATAGTTGATCGGCTAACTAAATCAGCACATTCTATACCGATCAAGAAGAATTTCATCATGACTCAGTATGCATAGATGTATATCAGAGAGATAGTCAGACTACATGGGATTCCAGTGTCCATAGTGTCAGACATGGATCCGAGGTTCACGTCCGCATTCTGGAAGAGTCTGCATCAAGAATTGGGTACTAAACTGCTATACAGTACTGCCTTCTATCCTCAGACCGACGGATACTCAAGAGGGCGATTCACATTTTGAAGGACCTACTCAGAGCTTGCATAATCGACTTCCAGGCCGGCTGGGAGCCAAAGTTACCTCTCGTGGAGTTCATGTACAACAATAGTTATCAGGCATCCATTTGTATGGCTCAATATGAGGCGTGGTACGGGAGAAAGTGTAGGTCACCAGTGTATTGAGATGAGGTAGGAGAGAGGGAAGAATTCGGGCCAGACATTGTCAAATAGACTGCAGATTTAGTGGTCAAGATTCGGGAAAGGATGAGGACCACGCAGAGCCGACAGAAAAGTTATGCAGATCAGAGGCACAAGGATCTTGAATTCGCAGTAGGGGATCATGTGTTCATGAAGGTCGCACAAATGAATGATGTGATGAGATTTTAGAAGAAGGGCAAGCTCAGTCCTAGATACATGGGGCCGTTTGAGATCCTTGAGAGATTTGGGACGCTGACGTACAGAGTTGCTTTACCGCCGAATCTGGCGGGAGTCCATAAGTGTTCCATGTCTCTATGCTGCGGAATTACATGTCGAATCTTTTGCATGTGCTAAACTATAAGCAACTTCAGCTGACACCGAACATGTCTTTCGAGGAGAGACCCACTCAGATATTGGACAGACAGGAGAGGAGGCTCCGGAACAAGGTGATCCACATGGTCAAAGTCAAGTGGCTGAATAATTCTAAGGAGGAGGCTACTTGGGATACCGAGACCGAGATGAGGAGTCGCTACCCGAAGTTATTCGGTATGTCTTAAATTTCGAGGACGAAATTCTGTTCAAATTAGAACTACGTAACCCGGATGCAAATCTAGGATTTTATTTAAATATGTGATTAATAATTATTATTCATTTTTTTGCATGAGTATGGCACAGATAGATGTTTATTTCATGATTATTTAAAGTTTCATGCATTATGGTGTTAGTTGCATTTCGCGCTCGAACAAGTAACAGAGACCAGGGGGATAATTAGGAAAAATATTTTTATTTAATGATTAATTTTAAATATATAATTTAAGGTGTATTTAAGGGAGAATTTATAAAATGGGTCTTGGTTGGGTATTTTTGCGGGCTGTACTTTAAACCGGTATGCAAATTTAATCGATTTGGAGGACTTTTTGAGGGTTCGGGCAATATTTTCAAAAAATGTACGAAAATGAAATATTTTTCGGGAGTGCTTTTGGGCTTGATGGGTTTATTTTAGTGCCTTAACGTTTTTGTGCTTTGTATGCGGATAAATATGTATTTGCATGAGGAACTCTTTGATTTACCTAGTGACATCTTTTATGCAAAGGTTTGACACGAAATATGTATTATCTTGTTTAACACTCACGTTTTTCGTAATTCTTGTGCAAGGGGATGGCCGTCTTGGGTTTATAAGTAGTTGATAATGTAGAGAAGGAAGAGGGTTAAGGGCTGGTGGAACGTCCACAACTCGTTTTGCTTTAAAAGTACTAGAAATTTTTTTATTTTTTTACCCTAACAGTTCGGCCGATACATATAGATTTATATATTTCAAATATTTTTGACACCATTTTAAAAATAAAACAACCAACTATATTTGAAAATTCGAAGGAAATAGTTCGAAACATACAATCGTCAAACATTTTACCCATCCTAACTTAGCAATATTTCAAAATTAAAGCCAACTCTTACAACCTCTCAAAAGCACAAATACGCAATTGACTTAAACATAATAAAAGTCGTAAAAATCTTTAACATAAACTTTAAATCATAAAAACGGAAAAACTAGCGCTGGTCCTCGGGTTATGTGCTCCTTCAGTCCAACAAGATCAACCTGCGAAACCTCCATTATCATTATTATCATGTGCACCTGCATCCACCACACCTAGTGAGTCTAATGACTCAGTAAACCATAATCTTGGTAACAAATAATACGTATACAATCACATACAACAGTGAAAATACTTTTATTTAAAATAAAATTTCATAAACATGTACTAAACTCAAACATTTTCCATATCATCATAAACATATTCATTATATGTATACGTTTTATTTTCGTTGAATTCAGATCGTTAATTGACTTTTGTATTACGGATCGATGGATCCATCTACATGTAACTACAGTACTGGGTGGCGGGGACATCAGCGACACTCTCACCCGTCAACTGAGCCTTGGCATTACGTATTCACATATCATCGTATTCATATTAGTCACAATGACTTCACTTCCTTCAACATTTCATATTTTCATCACTTTATAAAATTCATGCAGATAATAATCATTTTTCTTTTAAACCAGACATGCAACATATCTTTTAACGTTAACGTTTCATCATAAAATTCCATAAACAGTTAAAATAATCATTTTAACATATAGAAAAACATTCAGGACACTGGGATGACATTTACTATTTTCTAGGGTAAAATGACTGTTTTACCCTAGACGTAAAATTTCACGATTTTGAATTTTTCTTAACTCCGTTGACTCTAGACCATCCCAAATAATAATTTAAGCTTAAATTAAATTTATAATGTTTTTATTTAGCTTAAATTCGAGGCTTTCTGATTATTCTTTAATTATAAATTCGTAATGCGTTTTAATCCGGATTTAAATTCAAACTTTATTATAAAATTCTCAAATTTTAAACATAGACTTTTTAAGTTTAGTTAGCCCTTGTGAACCATGATTCGACCCCCGTTGAACCATGTTTCCAACCTTACCCATTAAAACACTAAGGACCGAACCACCTATGCAAAACCTATTAGCCAACTTTCGGTTTTATCGATTCAAGCCCGAGCCACCTTGAGCCGACCCCTTACCAGGACCCTCTAGGCACTCTGCTGGACCATTAGAACCCAGCCCTGGCCCAAGGCAAAGCAACCCGGACGAGAATCATGCTGCAGCCGAGACACCCTCAAACACTAGGACTCTTGGATAAACCAGCTAGGACCTTAACCAACGAGCCAGCCCCTGACCTAGCACCTCGTGAACCCTCTCAGGACCCTAGAGACCTAGCCTAGCCCCTGGCCCCAGCCATGAAGCTCCATGCACTACTATTACATCGCGCGAATAGCCTCGAGTAGCTAGGACTCCTTCCCAGCCATTGTGATCAAGTCTAGCGTTGCTAGGACTCCTCTCCTGACAAAACAACACTCCAACCCAGCTCTGGTCGAGCCAAAGCCGAGCCATGCATGGTTGTTCCTCAAAATCAAACCCTTGCCACCAAAACACATTATTTCGGTTCCAACTTGTTCTTATTTCGTGTGCAGCTTATCATATACTTTCTAGGACCCTTAACTCTTGTCAAAATGTTCCATAAACAATCCCTAATCATGACAGCCCCTTCACGGAGGTATACATCTTTTTTTGGTACAAAATCATGCTTTAAACTCATGTTTTGCACAAAAACATAATAAATAAAAGAGGAACTTGTTTTTCATGCAAATCATAATTAAATACATATTACGGGTGTGATAGATGAGAAAAGGAAGAATTATGGTGTGTCTTTGCGTATTTTACGCACAAAATTTCATTGACGATGCAAAGAACGACGACGAGAAAACTCTAGGCTGAATTCCCTTGAAAAATTCGAAGCTTTTCCCTTGAAAATATGTGTGTGTTGTGTGTTTGATTGAGGGGAAAAGAGTCCTTGTGTTGCTAGGGTCTGGGGCGTGTGTTTAATGAAATAATGGGGTGAGGTTTGTGCTTAATGAAATAAGTTAGGCCCATTAAGCCCATTAGTGCAATAATAAAATATTTCAGTTTAGTAAAGTTCGTGAAATTAGTAGCCGAGTTGTCAAAAAGTTCGTATTTTTGTTGCAAGTCGAATACTGATAAAAATTACGTCTCGGCGTATAAAATTACCTCAAAAACTCCTTATTTTCAAAAATAATAAAAAGCATTAACCTTATTTTAAATAATTAAAAACAATTATTTTATAAAATCATTTTCCATTTTTCAACCCTCGGTCTCCGTTCCTAGATCGCAACTCAAATAACCATTAAAATTACATTTTAATGCATTCAAGTAGAAAACTACTTTAAAATCATATAAACATATCTCACATAATTAATTAGCAATTAAAATTGATTAATTAGCTATTTTTCATTTTCCCCAGATTTGCATGCAGTTGGATTACGTCGTCTTAATTTTGGACCTTACAGCTGGAGTCGAAGCTTGGTTGGTTTAGGTGAGGGCCGATCGGTACCATGGGGTAGGCGGGCTCAGATTTGGTTATGGCCAAAAGTTTTGGGGTGTGCAGCCCTGCATGGCTCGATCCTACACGTGACAAGGGTAGGAGAGGGCTGTGAGTGGCTGGTTGTTGTCCATAAGCTGTTCGAAGGGTTATGTTGCGGGGTGACTCTTTTGGGGATTGTTTTGTGTCACTCGGGTAAAGAAAGCTCAACAGCGTGCATGGGGCTAGAGTTCTTGGCTAGATTGGTCCAGGAGGGGTCAAGTGGTGATCTAGGTGGGGTGGTTCAAGGCTGGTTCGTGTTGATTAAGAGTAGGGTAGAAGTTAGCTTGGACTTGTTTTGGTGCTTTTCTGTCGCAGGGTTAGCGCTGCGGCGCTATCCTTTAGGCGCCTCACTGCTTTGACTTCGAACTAGTAGCACTGCAGCGATGATTCTGGGCACCTAGGCGCTAACCAAGCGCCGCAGCGCCACAGTGTCAATGCCTAGGCGCTAGTACAGGGTTTGAGGGGCTTTGTTTTAGCGCTATTTCGTCAGGGTATTAACACGTCGTTATGACCGAGATTAGTGAGGGTTATATTAGGTCATAAGAAGCTTGATTAGGAACCTTTGAATTATGATTTAAGTGTGGTAATCTTCGGGTAGAGTTAGCAGTCCTGACAACGCCCTAAGCACTGATTTTGACATGTTTTAATGTTTAAGTTATCATGAATATGACTTTTCACGGAATTATGAAAAATAAGTTGCATGATTTATTTTAAGAAAAAATTACGTATATGCATGATTTTATAAGTGATGAAAATGATGACATATTTTGAAGGGAAGGGAGTTGGTTGTGATTAATATGTATATGTATACGATGAGCTGTAAGGTCAAGGGTCAATGGATGGGTAATACTATCGCTGATGTCCCCGCCAGTCGGGTACCACAGTTATACATAGATGGATCCATCGAATAGAGCTGCTATGATTGAGCTGATATGAAAGTCGCAACTAAAGAACGTAATTCAATTAAAAGAGATGAACATGTATATGATGATATGTTGAGAAAGGTTGTTGGAATATTTCATGTTCGCAATCTTGATTTTGATGTTAATAAAACTTGCTATTTTGTTTCTAATGATTTTGCCTAAGTGTGCAAAAACTAAAACTGATCAGGATTCGAACTGATCATTTATCTAACCAAAATTGAAGCTATCGAGACGCAAACTGAAAGCGCCAACTGATTCCCCAAACTGAATCAGTTCAACTAATATATCAAAGAACGGTTCAACTGATTATCCAGCTGATAGGTGGTTCAGCAGAAGACCTTCAGAAGCCCGGCCAGCTGATAAGAGCTCAACTGATGAAGAGCCCAGTTGACCAATTCAACTGAAGCAATGAAATCAGTTCAGCTGACGAGCCAACTGATTTCACCAAACCAGTTCAAGACTAGTTCAGAGCATCAGTTAGAACCAATCAGTTGCAGAACATGACAAGCTTATTCAAATGAAATCCAGTTGTGCGCACTGACGAAAAGGTTTTGTCCAGTCAAAGGACAATAATAGACGTTGCAGCAGTACTTAAAGCCAAAACATTCCAGAATGGTTGTCGGAAATTACAGACGTATTTCGAGGAACAGATTCAAATTCCAAAAAACATATTTGATGTGTCTTGGTGTACGATCTCATTGCCTCTATAAATACCAGACCAAGATCATCAATATACAATTGTGAAAAATACAAATGTGTGCGGAAAAAAAGAGAGAAAAAGAAGGGCACGATCAACTCATATCTGCTTACAGAAGCAATCGGCCCAAATTTGAGAGAAACACTTCAAAGCGTTATCAGCTCAGTTTAGGAATATTTTTCTCTCAATGTGTGAGAAAACTTTCGTGTTGAAATCATATCAGTTCTCACACACACAGGCACACACAATCACTCACATATATGAAGAGTATAGCTTAATGAATAGCTGAGTGAGTCTTCCACAAAGACCTTAAACTTGTGTATGTAGTCTTTAAGACATAGACGTTAAACAAGTGTTGGCTGGAAGGTGCTGCCTTCAGTCTAGGATATGAGTTCAATTAGGCAGTAGGGTAAGTCCTAAGCTGAGTGGGTTTGTATAAATCAAAGTCTTCTAGTGGAACCTACCCGAGGTGGTAGAAAGGATGACGTATGAGCAATTTAAGTCTCCGAACATCCATAAACATATCTTGTGTTATTTCTGTTTAACTGCTTGTTTTAGTTCTTAGCTGATTCAATAATTTCCGCTGATATCAGTTCAGTTCTTTCCATAACTGAACAGGTATAAGCCAGAACCGATCCCATCTATTCAGTAGCACAAGATATAAAACCGATCAGCTTTCTTAATGAAGGATTATTTCGAGTATTTTCCGTTTGGTCTAAAACCAAACTCTATCTAATTCATCGGTGTTTACATTCTTAGAAAACGAGCTAGTGCAGCTCATTGTGAATATTGTGTTTGAAGCACCTTCAAAGGTGCCCGAATTGATCCATCAATTGGTATCAGAGCAAGTTGTTCTAAGAAGGACATTTGAAAACTAATATTTTAAAATATGTTTCAAAATGTTATTTAAAATGGATTTCAAAATCCTCTTAAAAATTTTATGAGTTTGTCGTAGGAAGAGAGAAGGTTTTTTGCTCTGCAACTAACATTGTAGCCACTTCTCTCTACTCAGTAACTTTGTTGTTTTAGCATCTTGCAGGGTTCTGAGTTCAAGTGACAGTAGAACAGCTAAACTGATATGTGGATAAGATTTCAGTTGCAAGCTTACGAGTTCAGCTGATCTACAGACAGAACCCAACTAAGTTGAAATGCTGGATGATTAAATGGAGCTTAATTATCAGCAGTATACTGCCTTTTAAATTCCATATCAGATCAGAGTAGATGATCAATGCGGTTTAACATCAGTTGAGTCCATTTTGAGTCAGCTCGATCCAGTAAGCCAGCACAAAGATCAAGTCCAAGGCAAATTAGCTGCTCTTCTGGCAAAAAGAGACTCAAGATCGATGCAGCATTCAAAGCAACCAGTTATTAGTACATTCAGTTCTATTATATATAAACTAACTGATATTTGATGTTGTTTAAAATATGTTATTGTAGTAGCATTTCCCTTATACATGATGGTGCGCTTAAATATATATTACAAGGGACGCTTATTTGGTTAAATAAACATCATGTTTATCCAGTTGGGTTGAATGTAACTGAACTAATATTATCAGTTAATGAGTTGGTTAAACTGCTTGAATGTTAAATGTTGCCAAAACATTTTTTTAAAACGCTGTAAATGATTATATTTTTAAGAGGGACTTTTAAATTCAGTTATTGAGAGGGAATTTTCTTTAAAATTATCACTCAAACTGAAAAATGTTTTAAACTCGTTTTTAAATTGAGTTCTTGAAGGGGAGCTTTCTTATCCCTCGAACTGAAAAATTCATTTTAAATGTTTTAAATAATTTTTATTCTCACAAAGGGAGAGAATCATTTAAATTTTAAATCCCTTTAAATGCTCAAGTTTTGTGATCATAAAAAATGGAGAGATAGTTGGAACATTTCATGTTCGCAATCTTGATTTTGATGTTAACAAAACTTGCTATTTTGTTTCCAATTATTTTACCTATGTGCGCAGAAACTGTAACTGATCAGGATTCGAACTGAACAATTATCAAGTCAAAACTGAAGTTGTCGAGACGCAAACTGAAAGCGTCAACTGATTGCCAAAACTGAACTTGTTCAACTGATTTTCTAGCTGATAGGTGATTCAGCAGAAGACCTTCAGAAGCCCGGCCAGCTGATGAAGAGCTCAACTAATGAATAGCCCAGCTGATCAGTTCAATCGAAGCAGTGAAATCAGTTCAGCAGACGAGCCAACTGATTTCACCAAACCAGTTCAAGACCAGTTCAGAGCATCAGTTAGAACCAATCAGTTGCAGAACAAGACAAGCTTATTCAAATGGAATCCAGCTATGCATACTGAGGAAAAGCTTTTGTCTAGCCAAAGGACAATAATAGACGTTGCAGCAGTGCTTAAAGCCTAAACGTTCCAGAATGGTTGTCGTAAAGTACAGACATATTTCGAGGAATGGATTCAAATTCCAACATATTTGATGAGTCTTGGTGTACGGTCTCATTGCCTCTATAAATACCAGACCAAGATCATCAATATACAGGTGTGGAAAATACAAATGTGTGCGGAAAAACAAGAGAGAAGAAGAAGGGCACGATCAACTCATATCTGCTTACAGGAGCAATCGGCCCAAATTTGATAGAACTTCAAAGTGCTATTAGCTCAATTTAGCAGTATTTTTCTCTCAGTGTATTAGAACACTTTCGTATTGAAATCATTTCATTTCTCACACACATGCACACACAATCACTCACATATACAGAGAGTAGAGCTTTATGAATAGCTGAGTGAGTCTTCCACAAAGAAGTTAAACTTGTGTATGTAGACTTTAACACATAGACGTTAAACAAGTGTTGGCTGGAAGGTGCTGCCTTCAGTCTAGGCTAAGAGTTCAGTTAGGCAGTAGGGTAAGTCCTATACTGAGTGGGTTTATACAAAGTGTTGTATAATTCAAATTCTTCTAGTGAGACTTAACCGAGGTGGTAGAAGGGGTGATGTAGGAGCAGTTGAAGTCTCCGAACATCCATAAACATATCTTGTGTTATTTTTGTTTAACTGCTTGTTTTTGTTCTTAACTGATTTGATCAGTTCAGCTGATATCAATTCAATTTTGTCCATATCGGAACTGATATAATCCAGAACTGATCCCATGTAATTTTTAGTTATTCAGTGGCACAAGATATAAAACCGATCAGCTTTCTTAACGAAGGATTATTTCGAGTATTTTTCGCTTGGTTTAAAACCAAACTCGATCTAATTCATTGGTGTTTACATTATTAGAACACGAGATATTTCAGCTCATTGAAAATATTGTGTTTGAAGCACCTTCAAAGGCGCCCGAACCAATCCATCATAGGTTTTGACACGTATGCTTTATATTGTTTACGTTTACGCTTTAAAGATCATGAAATTTATTTTTATTACGGTACTTTTCATTGTTGCATGCTATGTATATGTGCTTGATATAACGTTACAGGTGTGTTGAGTTTTTAGACTCACTAGGTGTGAATGATGCAGGTGAGCCTATTGATCAGGAGATTGGAGGTGCCGAAGACTGAGTAGGCATAGTTGGATGTGCACATGCGAAACCGAGGACCGTATTTTCCGCACATCATGTTTATGAGATAGGAGTGAATTAGATATTTTTATACGCATTCATTTTACATGTAGATTGGTTGTTAATATTTTTGCATGCTTCTCTTGTGAATTATTTTGCTCGACGGTGTAGGATTTGACGTTCGTCATAGTTTTCAACTGCAGTGTTTTTACTGATATTTGAATATTTTTATTTTTAAAAATTGATATTTTCAGCTTTCATCATATGCATGCTTAAAGATGAATGTCTTCGAAAATTAGTTACCAAAAAAAATTTGTAGCAGTATTTTAAATAGTAGACGTTTCAAAAACCCTTGTCTAACAACTCTTAAATTTGATCTTTCAGCTCTTTCATCTCCATAGGTGCAAGTTGATAGGGTGCCTTAGAGATTGGCACGGTGCCTGGCATCAGCTCAATAGAAAACTACACCTCTCTCTCCAGTGGCACGCCGGTCACGTCGTCGGGAAAAACATCAAGAAACTCCTTGACGACCTCCACCTCCTCAAAACTTTGACTAGCAGTGTCAGGGATCGAGACGACACTAGCCAAGAAAGCTTGACATCCCTTAATCATCAACTTCCTAGCGCGCATTCAGGAGATAAGGCACGACACAAGACTGCTCTGGGCTGCCTCAAATAAGAATGACTCTCCACTAACTGGAATAATTGATACGGTCCTCAGAAGGAAGTCGATCGAAGCTCCATTCGCTGCCAACTAATCCATACCCAAAATAATGTCGAACTCCGGTATAAGTAGTACAATAAGATCAGCTCGAAGGAGGTGTCCTTGCATATCGAGCTCAACATCACGAACCACACTAGATGATAGCATCTCCTTTCCCGATGGAAGGATAACTCTAAATCCCAAACGCAACTACTCGGTTGAGACCTTCAGACTGGATAACAAAAGATTCAAAAATAAAAGAATGTGTAGCTCTAGAATCCAACAGTGCATTCGTGGCTAAACCCTCAAGATGGATCCTTCCTGAATTTAAAGTAACAGCCCAACTAACACATATTTATTAACCAATAAATGCCCAAGATTACAAGTTCCTAGAGTTGACAACCTAGGATTTTTAACGGTTGCTAGATTAAACAACAATCATGCTTTATACCATAAGCAATTATATCATGCCACCTACATATCCAATATAAATCGGCAAAGTGAGATGTTTATTAAAATATATGTGATGAGTGTATTGTCTGGCTCAGCCTCCTCTGCATGCATGACGTACGCCCTACAAGTTGCAAGCGCCTGAAGCTTAGGGCAATTGAGGGAGATATGTCCTTGCTCCACATTTGAAGCACTTTCTAGAGAACCATAGAAACTTGTCATAATGGTGGCGGTTGCATTCCTTGCGAAAAGGCTTGAGATCACTCTTTTGCGTTCTGTGGTTGCCTCGGTGCTCCTTGCTTCTGCTGACCTTGTCCATTTCTAGGCCCTGAGAAAGGTTTCTTATTCTGCTGATTCGACTGTTGTGCATGGTTCCTCTTGCGCTGCATCTCCCAGTCAATGTGCTTCAATGATTTCTCGGCTCGAAAGGCTTTAGCTACAGCAGCAGTATAGTCGATCAGGGTCCGACAACATCACATCCCGACGGATCGTCGGCCTCAATCCATCCAATAAATGACTGTAACTTCTCTGCAGCATAGTTTGCAATCAAGGGCACAAAGTGACAGCCCCGATCAAACTTCTGGATGAATTCAGCAACAGATTCATCCCGCTGGCAGAGACTCATAAACTCTCTTTTCAATCTCAAGTGGACATCGGCAGTGAAGTAATTCTCATAGAATACCCTCTTGAAGCCCTCCCAAGTCAAAGTCGCAAGGTCAACTCCTCGCTCCCCTCCCTCCCACCACAAGGAAGCGTCGCCCTTCAGCAAATAAATAGTACAACGAACCCGGTCAGCATCCGCCATATCCATATACATAAAAATCATCCTCTAAAGACCTAATCCATCCTTCAGCAAGCAATGGATCAGTTGTGCCAAAAAGTCCTCGGGATCCATCCTCCTAAACATCTCATAAACTGCCTCTAGTCGAACCCTCATAGTATTACCAACATGCTTCTTTAGTAATCGAGCCATACTGGCTAGCACACGGGCACTAGCATCCTGATTAGGAGAAGGCTGTGGAATCTCTTCCTCCCGCCTATCCTCAGTATCTCTGCGAAGAACTCATCTAGGAGGCATGTCTATACAAGTCGTCCAACCCAACACATAACCACCATGCAGTTTTAAAATAAAATACATCTAACATTTATCTTTGACAGTCATATAAGCTAAGTAAATCTAGGCAATAAATAACTGCATATATATAAAAAGAATATTAAAGCATTAAAACTCACAAGCTTGAGGCGTGACTTCTCGAGCTCCTCGGAAGTAGCAATAGACATAACCCTTTTCAAGAACCACCGCTCTAATACCAATTGAAACGATCCTATCTTCTAATTCATTGTAAATCACACTAAATTTTATGTTTGATCATGCATTAATTAATTCATCGTAAACAAACTATCATAAATAATCAAATAAACAAAACTCCATATCATCCATAATCATTCATGCGGAATAAATAAAATAAACCATAAAAATCAAAAATTTAACTCAATAAATTCTAGCATCCTAACAGTTTATAAATAAAGCGATAATCCATAAAATCATCAAGCTTCTTCAACATATGCGAAATTTCTAGGTCCTCAGGTATGCACTGCGCCTTCCGGATGACTCGATATTCCGCACCTCACGATTCAACGTCATCTTCACCTGTAAATATTCAAACCTAGTGAATCTAATGACCCAGCATGCTGTAACCTAATATAGAAAATATGTAGATATACACTAACATGCATAAAAATCAACTTTACTAAAATTATATTTTTCCACGCAATCGTGAAACCTTCAAAATATGAAACTTTTTAAAACATGCATACATTTGAACATTTTCCATTTAAAATTATCATTTTTTTAGGTGAAGTTCGATCCTCGAAAGTGACAACATTCATTCGATTGATCAATCTATAAATCATAGTACTAGTCCTCCGGTTTCAACGTCGACTTCTTCGACGATCCCACCGACTATCATAAAAATAACTTCACAGGTCACTTTTTGAACGGATCCATTATCATTGAGATTCAAGCTCCCGTTTTCGACGGTTCACTCCATTTGTCATTGCAAGTTCACCATTCCGTTTTCAACTGATCTCTTACTACTTTTACGTCACGATCAATTCAAATTCCTCAAAAAAAATTTCCTCTACTTTATCATTTCATAAAACATTCATAACTTTCCATATTCTTTAAATTTCCAAAAAGATGTTTTATATCATTCATATACATCAAGATTCCTAAAAATAGAAAATACATGCAAATACGTTAAAACTTCTAAAAATTGCATATATCACGCATATACTTTAAAAATTCTAAAAACAAAATTTAACACGATTTGGAATTGTTTTAGGAAGTTGCAAACCACCCTAGACTTTCCTCGAACCGACCTCTCACGATTCAACGCTATACGTACTCGGACGACCTTAAACTTTGACTCTAGGAGGCGAATCGATTTAAAAACATTAAAAAAAAAACCCAAAAATATCTAGTAACTTGCTGTAAATTCAATTTTAGGACCTACGTTTCAAAAACAACTCAACTTGCTTACTGAATAGCTCGTTTACTACCGTTTTCGCATTTTTGGTTAAACCAATGAGCAAACTACCCTTACGACTCAAACCAACCCAAGACCAAACCTTTATTAACATCCTAAGACACCATTTAAGTTTCTGGAAGTCCCCAAGACCAAACAAAAATCAAAATTTGGATTAAATTTTTAACCTAGGATCAATTCGCCTTTTTTTGTCACGCTCGGATAATTTACGACCCCGAATGGACAACAGCTCGAAAAAGATCCCGGAACAGGCCCTAAACCCCTTCCTTAGACCCAAAACAAGGCCATGATCAGGCTCTTTTGGACGGAGACCAGACGCCTCATGCTCCAAACTCCTCGCAAGAGCAGTCTGCCGAATGGATCTTCTTGTGCAGCCGAGGAACAAACGCTCCAGCGACTGTGGCTGCCCTTGGCTAGACTTTTGGCTCACACTAGACTCTCACCAGGACCCTAAGCACGTCCCTATCCGCTGGACCAGCCTTGAACCGACCCTTAGCCCTAGGACTTCCCACACTCCAAAACAGCCCCTACGCTCCCCCAATGGAGTTACAGTTGCTGGTCTTCTCCAGCTCGTCTAGGCCCTATCCGAACCCCACCAAGACTCACCTAGGACCCTAAAAAACCCATTCAGACCATGGCTAGGCACCATGCAGCCCCCCCTGGCCTTTGAACCCCAAAGCCGTGCCCCCTCCCTTTGGCCTGCACGCGATATGCGTGCAGGGACCACAGCCTCTTTCGGCTGTTTGGTTATCTTTTTGGTCCCTTCAATCCTCTTCCTAACATCTAGACCAGCCGTTCATTACCTTGGTTTGCACCCCCCTTCGACAATTCGCAAAAACGTTAAGAATACTTTGCAAAACGTGAGTCGCACATGCAATAAACTAAGAAATCAACATACTCATAAACTCTTCACACAAATTCATCATTCATACAATAATATGGATTGAATGGTGCTAAAAAAAATTTCAAACATGCCTTGAATTTTTATGCTTACAAAAAAGAGCGACGGCGCGACAAGAGACGAACGGGACGCGAATTTCCTTCTTCCATTGCTTCTTCTATGTCTCGGACCCTTCCTAGGACTCTACTGTGTGTGAGTTTGTGTTGCCAAGTGAAAATGGCGTGTGTTTATGGGGAGGGGTAGGGTAGGATTCTATTTAATTAGTTATTAGTGGGCTTAAGTTTACATAATGGGCTATAATTATTTAATGAAATATTTGCTAATCTGGGACCAATAAAGAATTAATAAAATACTTAATTAATCTTACTAAAAAGTCCCAGAAATATTTTTAAAAAATTGGTGCTATTCGTTTTTTAATATCGCATGCCCGAAACTACTCATTTTCTTCATAAAAGTTCGTTATCGATTAAACTTGTCCATTACTATAAATAGATTGCCGCTTTCCTGATTTAGATTTACTAAATATAGAGTTTCCGTTTAATACTTTCTAAAAGTAGAAACTTTAAAAAAATCGTCTCCGGTTCTCTCGACTTTGCCGTATCTCTCGTATTCAACTACAGAGAGTTCACATCCATAACATTTGACTAAATAATCATTAAACCATGCAAATACTTAAACATGCTTCTAGACCAATCATTTAATAAAATTTAGAATAAATTTCATGCATGCATGTGATTAGTGTGTTCGGGTTTTTGAGCGTTATATCTACTATGATTGCAATGGTAGTATTAACTTTCATTATTTTCATTTGTCTACCTATATAGGTGTACCATATATCATCGCCTTGTGCATCTAAATGAGCATGCATCCTGATCTTTCAATCATCTAAGTCCTCTTTGGAAAACATAAAAATTTTATTGAAAGAGGCTGAAATTGTGTTATCCTGCTATATTAGTGATTTGTTCTTTATCGTTACGTATTAAACGAATAGACAATAACGTAAAGAACACAATAAGATCATTATTTTAATATGGTTTAGTCAAAAGACCTACGTCCATAGGGGTGCACATAAATATCAAATGAATCCACTAAATATAAACGCTTATTATACGAGGACTTATTCAAAACTAAAAGGACTCCATATTCTTATTGACGCCTCTATGTTGAACACACATTTCAGATTTCACTTGGTGAGCATCACTCGTCTTCAACTCCTCTTTGATCGATCCCTATGAAATTGCATATTGTTCTCTCCCGAGAACATCACCTTCCTTTCTCGAGGAATGAATCACAAGTTTTCAAGTCTTTGTGTACATCAGTAAGTTGAAACCTTCATATCATAATGATATGGTGGAACTGGTTGGAACTTGTCTCACGTCTTGTTGCGACATCGAATGCAACACAGAATAATCATAAATTTTTTCTCACCAAAACAGTGTGTTTTCAATTGATACTTTTACAACATAATATTGGCATTATCAAGCCTATAACTGCACGAAATATCCTCAAAAAGTTAAGCCAATATCACATGCATCTCATCATTATCACATATAGAGTTTAGAAAACTTGCATCATGAACCTAGATACATTTCAATACCTATTCATTGATCTTTATCTAACAAACACATATATCATTTTCCTAAAATATGAGAAATGATCATCAAGATAATTAACATCAAATATCAAAATATCAAAATAAAATATATGTATATTATTCAAATATATCATGAGATAAGATATGTATCCTTACCAAAATTAAAATCTTGTCTCAATCTTTTAAGATAAAGAGAAAATAATATTAAAAACATCAAATAAGTCAATTATCTAACTTCCAAAACAAGCCAATAATAAATATCCAATTGACAAAGGTCATATAAATGAATAGTGTCCGGAGACAAGAATTAACTTGCTCTATGACACTTGTTGGGATCACGATAATGGTTTAAAAGGGAGTGAATAAAAAATTTTCAACACGGTCCTGAAAATAATTCGGTTGAGTTAGAAAAATAGAATTGAAATTCTTGTCAGTTGGATATCAATTAGCCAATAGTTAGGTAATACGCGGAAAATGCTCATTGAACTAGTTTGAACAAAATAAATGGCAATACTGATGAACAATTAGGCTACGCAACTGAAAGCGAAGATAAGTTAACTAAAAATGTAAATGCACAAATATATTTTTGGATGTTCATATATTTGAATAACACATCTTTTTCCCCTCATGAGTATTTTCACTAAAATACTTTGATCATTACAAGACTTTGCAACTATTCACTTTAGTAGGACTTACCACTGCCTAACTAAAATTCTTAGTAAGCTCAAACATTAATCAAAATGATCAGTAAGACTTCTTACTATCAATTACAAGTATTTTGCAATGATAAACTTTAAACATAAATGATCTTAAATTATCAGAATATGAAACTTCAGCATGTGCTTGAATAATTGCTCGGTCAATTAAGCTCTCAAAGACTTGATACTCAGAAAATTCACTTGTTAAACATTTGAAGATTAGAAATCCCTAAGATTCCATCCAACTAATTTATTTATACGCTACAATTACAATGGTCGTCTTTTTGAATCAGATAGTCGTTTCCAAATACAGACATTGTCGTTGTCATGCCTTCATCTTTTCTGACAAATCATATATTTTTTAGTGCGCATTGACCCTGACATTCTGACAAACTGATAAAGCTATTAAAAAGGCTTTATCCGATATCAGATTAGCTCTGATTTTTCTAAGAATGCTCTGAAAATCTTCAGAGAATGTCTAATGAACAGTCCGAATGATTTACTAATGCAGATTGATCAATGATCTTCTATCAGTAGCCATTTCTAGCCGTTAGCTTCCATCAGTTATGCTTAGACACTGGTTGGAATCTGAAATATCAGTTTTTCTTCGAGAAACCATTTACGCATAAATGATCAGTTTTGTTCATGAATTCAGTTCGAATAGGTTTTGTAAATTTCTTTTAAATCAGTAGTTTTATTAATTCACCAAAACTTAATTGATCTAACAAACTTAATCTAGTTGATTTTGCAATAAGACTTTTAACTTGAACTACTTTGTACATTTTTGTTATGATGTTATTAAATAAAAATGAAAGACGTCAAAATGTAATATAAATATAATTACCTGGCGAATATAACGGGTTAAACTCGTTAAACTTCGGGTATGTGACTAAGTTTTGATAGCCCGAGGAGGGTGTGAATCCTTCAATTTTTTAACAGTTCAAGTCTGGAGTCGTAGTGAACCCGAATCATTGTCGTACCTAATCTCTTTTAAGTATACAAATATAAAAAATACCACCAAGTTTCTTTTTTATTACAAAAAATAAAGGGCTCCTTTTACGATCGGACAATGTCCCAAATTTCAATGAAATCTCTCTACTAAACATATAGTGGTGAAAACAAAATATAATAGGCAACACAACAATGTCATAAACAATTTATTTTTGACATATTATGAGTTATTTTGGAAAAAAAATTTACCTAACACTATTTTCAGATCTTAGGCTCTCAATATTTTATAAGTTTTTTTTAAAAAAATTTGTTTATAATAGCATCAAATTAACTCCAATAGTATACTTGAAAATTGAGTCGCCTTAAAATTTTATGAAGGAAATTCTACAAGGTTTAATTATGAAGCTTCCTTCACTTTTCGTTTTCCTCACAGATCCACATTAAATTTGCAAGACTTTAAAAAAAAAATTTAATAGCCTCAAATTAATTCCGAAAGTATATTGAAAATTGAGTCGCCTTAAAATTTTATGAGGAAATTCTACAAGATTTAATTAGGAAGTTTCCTTCACTTTTCGATTTCTTCACATTTAATTTACAAGACTTTTTAAATTAGTCCCCATGTTATTTTGGGACCCACAAAGTACTCTCATTCTTTGATATTTTCATTTTCCCACTTTAGACATGTTTAATTAACATATTTTTGTGTTATTTTGTTGTAGAAATAAGTTTTATGATCTTGGAGAAAATTTGAGCTAAAAGATTATTTGATCATATTTAATGATGCAAAGATGAAGTTTTGAAAAAAAAAAACAAAACAGAAGAAGTCCTGTAATAAGGCATGAACATATCATGTAACTACCTTGTGACGAATTGAATTAAGGACGAAATTATGATGATTGGAGCTCAAAATTTATGATGAGAACAACATGTTTTAGCTGTCCTAATTATGGTATTTGATTCATTGAAGACTTTTGAAAAGATGAATTTTATTGAGATAAAAAAATATTTGATAGTGTTTTATTCCATTAAAACTCTAGATTTCTTTATTGATAGACTTTATCTTTCCAATTAAAATTAGGTTTTATTCTATTTTTTGGAGATTTCCTTTAGACTCTTCTTCAACTCTTCTCTTGAGCGTGAAACATAAGGAGGCTACAAGAATTTTTCATCTTTCTCCACAACTTTAGCCTAAGTTTCTCCTTGTAATTTTCTACTCCTGATTCAAGGGATATTTCCTCTATTTCAATTTTATCACCGTGAATTCTTATGCTTAATTAATATTATTGTTTGTTAAAAAACTTGTTGATTTATGAGTTTATTTTTATGAAAGTTGTAGGTTGATCGATTTTGAAAAATTAATTTGATGTATGTTATTCTATTGTTATTTTAATGTCCGGTTACTCGTACAAATAATTAATAATGCGTTTATGTCATTTATTATGTGGTTATTCGGTTCATTATGTTTCACGTTTTGATTGAGGTATCAATAGTGAGATTGAATATGGTGACTATATTGAATAGTGACAGTAAGATGTGTGAATGAAATAGTGTCATGAACATTGATATTGAAATGCACGAAACGAGAATGAAAATTATGACACGTCTTACTGTTTTTTGCATACATATTTGAATATGAATCATATTGATATGAGGCCAATTCCATTAGAAATACAATAAGTAGGACTACAACTTTTTTGTTTTAAGTTCTGTCCAAATCCATTGGGAAACAAGGCCAAAACCGTCCCGAAATGTGTAGTGTGTATCGTCATTCCTGCACTGACACATGTTAGGAGAATGAGCATGAATTTTTATCCCAACCTTGAAATGACATGAAACCAATTGGAGATGCAAGCCAAGACATAGGGATACAACTTTCATGTTTACCACTTTTTCAAATTATGAAGGGAAAAGACGTTTCTGAATCGATCTTTGATGAAACTGTGTGCAGGGGTAGAATGTTCGGCGACCGAGCGGTAAGATATTACCGCCCGAGCACCCCTGTACCCAAAATTCTATATTTTTACAGAAAGTTCAGCGCCTGAGCGGTAGAATATTACCGCCTGAGCGCCACTGCACGACATTTTCAGTATTTTTACAGAAATTTTCGCGCCCGAACGGTAGAATATTACCGCCCAAGCGCCGCTTTTTATATGAAAAGATAAGTTTCGAATTTTCTAAGCATCTCCACCATTCCACAACCTCAATTCACAGTAAAAACTAGAGAGAAAACAAAAACTCTTCCTCCAAGTGATCTTTTTCTTCTTTGTCTTCCTCATCTCGAAGCTAAAATTAAATTCTCCATCACAAGAGCATCATATGGGTTGTAAGTATTCATCTCTTTTGATTGTTATATATGTAGAGAACCATAAAGGGGTGACTTTCACCTATTATAGACATAGTGATTGGCTTATTGATGTATTTTGACAGTATAGGAGCGAGAAACATCGTCTCAAACCAGTATTCTTACTCTTGGACTGTAAGTTGTCATGTTCCTGAAGTAATACATGAGTAATAGTATGCAATTCGAATGCTTTCCATTATTTATTGTTATATTTTACATTGTTAGTATGTTTATTGATGAAAACATAGCACCATATTCCATTGTTATGTATTAAATATGAAAGAAATTCATGAATATTGAATATAGGTGATATGTCATGAACATGAACATGAAAGAAAAGGAAAATGACTCATTTTTATATGATATATGAGCTTGTTGACATCAGTGGATGGTTTTAAGTCCACCAAACCTATTGGCCAATATATGTTCATGGGGTGTGAGGTTGTCACAGTGCACCCTGACGTCCAACACAGTAGTAGCTGTATAATAAAGCAAACACAGTAGTACAGGTCAACTAATGACGCTCAAGTACAGAAATGAACATGAATATATGCTATGATATGACATGGTTTAAAGATTCATTGTTAATCACGACTTGATATGTATAATCATTCAAAGCATATTGATATGTATAAGTGCAAAATTATTTAGTTTTAAAAACTCACGTAGCTCATGTATTACAGGATCAGGTAATGAAGATGCATAGGATGTCGGTTCGTCAACGGATGTTTGTGACGTGCCTTACCTCGATAAGAACCTGGACGTCTTATTGTATAGTTTCCGTATATATATGTATTATAGTGGATTTTATGTCAGGGTTTGAAATAAGTTTCACGACGTTTATGACTATATGTATAACGATACGGTGTATGTTTGTATAAGAAAATATGATTATACATATGTATAGATGTTGTTGTTTGCTTTTTTGGCTTATACAAAATGAAGGGACATCATGCCAAAAATTTTATAGGTATATCATTCAAACCTTATTTTGATTATGAGTATAGGTATCATTAATCTTGTCAAGTATAGAAAAAGGGTGTTACAGTTATCCACGACAATGATCCGTAATTTTCATGAATGATTGGTAGCCGAGTAACGATAGATTAAGTGGGTTATGCTATCATAACATATTTTATCTAAATAAATCAACGAAACTGGATTGTCGATTGTTAGAATTTTCAAGACTAATTGTTTTCATAAAGCGACATGCTATTTTTAATAAACATAGAACTCTATCGTGCCTAATTGATTACTGATAAGTTTTTACTTGATACTGAGTTTGCTCAATTAAATTAGGAAAAAACAAGAATTTTAGTAGCTATCCTTATAATTTTAAGGTTAATTACTTGGAACTGTATGAGTAAATAATGGGTTGATCGATGACCAGTGATACAATTGAATAGTTGAACTCCCTTGAATCATTACGTGGTAAGATTGAATTCCTCTCCACATTATATTCATTTTGGATTTTTATTCCTCGTTTATATTCATTATTTTTCATTGCTTATTAGTTTTAGTATTTTATTTTTTTATCTAAAAAAATTCTCGTTTCATTTGTTTTTCCTCAAAAGAAATCTTATTCTCTTCACGGTGAATTCGACCCTGGTCAAGATTACACTTATTCTATTTGGAAGTAGGAATTTAATTTTGGTGTTTGGATTACATCCCATCAAATTTTGGCTTTGTTTCTGGGGAACGGTGCAAGATTAGTTTATTTCGAGTTTTGTTATTTTCTTTTAATTTTATGCATCATTCTTCTCGTACAAGTGAACTCGAATATATGCCAGAAATCGAGAAGACATCTACGAGATTGAGAAAAGAAGCAAGGCTACATGGAATTGTTCTTATGAAATACTTCAAGATGTTCTATCAACAAGTATTCACAAGTTTTACCAACAAAATGGAGAGTTATTTTATGTAGCATGTGAGAGATTCAATAATTTAGCAACAATATTCAAGAATCGTGAATTTTCTAACTATGTTCTTTTTCGACTTTTCCTTAAAGGTTTGGATATAGCGACACAAAAATAGGCATTTTAATGAAGCATTGACAACTAGTAGTCCAGTACTTAGTCTGGATGAAGACAATGTGATATATTTATTGAATGATGTTAGGATCGGTTAGAAGGGTCTAAGTGTTTAGAAGGGGGTTGAATAAACACTTTGAGATATTAACTCTTTTTCGATAATGGTGAATCAGGTTAGTGACAAACTGATTCCAATGATCTTGTTATCGATATCAGTCAGTTAACTAGTATAAGTGCGGAAATAAACCAACTGATAGATTTAATAATTAACGAATAACTGAAATAATGAACACAAAGATTTTAAGGATGTTCGGAGGCTTCAAATGCTTCTATGTCACCGCTTCTATAACAAGGATAGGTTTTCCACTAAAAGACTTTGATTAATTACAGAAGCTGTAACAAACCACCTTAATTTGGACTTAAACACTGGCAAACTGAAACTCTTAATTCCCTTTACGATTAATCGGTATACAACTGATTTTATTTCTTAGCACAACTGATCTTACAAGATCGAATACAATAATGTAATGTGCTAATACTTTAGCTCAAATGATAGCCTGAAAGCTATGAATGTTTCTGTGAAGAGTGAAATTTCTGTACGAATATCTTGACAGAACGTGTATAACTGAATTCAAAATTCAATCAGAGTGACTGTTCAAAAGTTCTTATCTCAGCTGAACTCCTCGGCTATTTATAGGCTTTGCTTCCAACGGTAACATTGAATGCATTAATTAATACTTATCCGTTGATTTTTCCTTTCTGAATATATCAACATTCTTCTGACAATAATACACTGTGACATTCTGCTATACGGTGCTCCTTCTGATAATTTCAGTCTGCTGCATACGATTTGTATTTTGGTAGCTGCGCTTTAATTGATGATGTGTCAAACTGATTATCAGTTGACTATATACCCAATCAGTTGAACTGATTGTATGACCAATCAGTTCCAACTGATAGTTCAGTTACCTTTACAGATTCAATTAGCTTTGATCAGTTCGATTGCCCCCGATTATTTAACTCATTAATTATCTGTTCGGGCAACTTTACTTTGGCTAGTTTCAGTTTGAATTAATTTAGTTGAGCCGATCAGTTCTACAATCTTAAAAAAAAAAATTCAAACTCCGAAATTCTGCTTCTAACAAATGATATTTGAAGATTTTGTCTACCATGTGGATTCAGATCTTCACTGCAGGTTGGAGCCATCAATATCTCTCATAAATTAGCTGCCCAGGTTTTACAGACCAACTTTTAGAAAATAGAAAAATGAGGGACGCAGTGTTGAATAAATTGACTCGACTGAAAGATTTGGTAAACAAGTGTGTTGCATCGAATGAGGAAGGTATTAAGCCTTTAGGCAGAGAATTTTTGGAAGGAACTATCATTGGAAGATGAGCGACCAATGAAGTTGAGAGATGAACCAGCCCCCGAGACTATCAATTTGAGCTCATCAGTTGTAATATCATACACATATCTATAGGATCCTTGTCTTTCTCAAACACCAATTTCAAAAGATTTTGATCTCCAAGAGCCAATATCAATGTTCTCTTCCAATGTTTATCATTCTATATGGAGTTTTGTTGAGGTGACGAGCTTACATTGTATACATCAAATAGACTTGATGACACATTGAACCAAAACCCATATGTGGTGTCATATGACACTGACTTTGGGTGTCATCCGCTCTTTGATTAGTGATTCTAAGGGTCAAACTAGGGATGGCAATTTCCTCCGAACCCGTTGGAGGATCCGATACCCGACCCGAATAGAAGAGGGTATGGAGGGATTTTCAGACCCGATTAAATAATTGGGTAATCGGGTATGGGGATTTTCGGGTTCGGGTATGGAGGCGGGTTTGATATAATCCGACCCACACCCGACCCGAATACCCGTTTAAATTAATATATATATATATATATATATATATATATATATATATGTATATATATAGTATTATATTTATTTATATTAAAGATTCATCTTCTCAAATCCAAGCAAATCAGTACTTTTTCTTTTCTCTTCCCTTTCACTTTCACTTTTACGTTTCAATGTTTTCCCACTTTTTTATTTTTCATTCAATTTATCATCTTCTCCACTGGTAAGTTTATTTAATGTTTGATTTCAAAAATTAAAAAATACTTTATTTCTTGATTATGGTTCATTCTATTCTTTTTTTACTTGCATATTTCCCAATTCATTTTAGGATTTTTTTAACCAATTAATTTTGGGATTTTGGAATGTACGTGACTTTGTTTTTTTATTGGTTTAGGGTTTGGTTTTTTTTTTTTTTTTTAACTTGGGCTATTTTTAATATTTTGTTATTTTTTCTATAAAGTTTATTTTGCAAATTTTTATCATTAATAATTTTTCTTATTGTTCATTTAAATAATTTTTTAAATATTCATAACTTCGTTGAAACAATTTAAATTTGAAAAAATTCAATTGTAAATGATAATAGGGTATTTGGGTAGGGTATGGTTATCCGATAATCCGATTGGTATGGGGATGATGATGAAATTCAATACCCGATGGGTATGGGGATGGGTATGGGGATGAATTTGATAAATGGGTATGGGGATGGATGTATGAAATCCGACCCATACCCTACACATTGCCATCCCTAGGTCAAACTGACGAATAAAATTAAATGCTTTTGGACGAGAACCCAAGTTAGTTTTTCTTGTTTTCTTTAATTTTAATTGTGTTTTATTTTAAGTTTTACTTTTTGAGATTAAATAAAAAATTTTCCATGCATTATATAGAAGATAATTTATATCAAGAAGTGAACATGCCTTGAAAGAAAACATATTACACATTAAAACAAGGGCAAACATTTTTTATTTAAAAATAATAAATATTTATTTTCTCTCCCCTCCCTTTCTCTTTTTCAAGCCATACCCTACTCTCCCTACTACTTATAAATCTGCCTTTATTTATCTCACTTTCTCTCAAACGCGACCACCGATCCACCACTCTGCCACAAGCGCATAACACAGCATGACCATTGCGACCCCAACGCACCAGTTTGTGACCAACAACACTGCCACTAAAATTAGTTTTGGTCGGGTAGAGCATGCCTATATTTGCTTATTTGTTCAAAGTTAGCTTGATTTTGCGCTATTGTAATTCATTAGATTTAGATTTGTGAATTGTTAGTGGTTGGTTGTTGATATTATAATATGGGCAAACTTACAATAAATCTCCATCTCTAAACTTAACCTTCTCCTCACTCTATATCATTTCAAATCTTTGTTTGAGCTCACCAATTTTTTAAAATTTCCAAAAATATCCTCAATCTTCATAATTATGGACGTGACATTGTTTTACCTATCGAGCCTGTTTTTAAAAACATATAGCCTAAAAACATGAAGCTATGCAAGGTTTCCAGCCTATATACCATGTTCAGATGATCGATTTTTTTTAATAAAAGGTCCATTATGCTTCCGCATAATAAATTGAATAGTTTACCTCTTTGACCGGAGTGTCGTTGAATCCACCAGGTTTTACAAACTGCTCCTAACTGCCTAACCACACAATCGTAATAGATGGTTCCAGACATAGATTCTTTCAACAGCACCTAACACAACCATGTTTCGTTTCCTACCCCAGGGTGGTATGGTAAAGTAGTTCAATTTGAAAATAATACTTGAGAGGGGCAATAATCCTTGGTATTTTTATTAAAACAAAAAACTATTATTAGATAGTAAACTCCTGTAGAGGAGGTGGAACTTACTTAGCTACTTATAGTATCCGGAGTTACAACACACTTAAACTAGTAAGAGAAAATATTTATACTTTATTTGAAAGAAAATAAAGATGTTGAATGATGGTTTCATATTCCTTCAGCCTTGGTATTTATAGAAGTGTTGGTGAATTTCAAATCTGGACTTCAAAGCTTGCGAATTCTTCTGCCAGTTGTGGCCGACAGTGTCTTGTGAGTGGTAGTCCCTTCAACCACTAGTTGGTGGCTTTTCTTTAATTGGTGGTTGAGTGGTCCATCTTTCCTCTAGTTAGTGAAATCGTCTTTTAGTGGTGGTCCATCTTCCACTAATGGAGTGGTTGGATCACATATCTATTTTTCTATGTTGGGGAATCTTTGTTTTTTGTATTGTCCCCAAGGAAATTGTTTTTTTTATGGTCCTTCACCATTTGGTCTTGTTTCTACAAGATGCTTTCGGTCTGATCTGCGTCTAAAGCCCTTGCCAAACTCTAGCTCCTTTTGGTTCGGGCATTCTAGGCAGATGTTTTCTGACCATCTTCCCACATGATTCATGTTACAAAATTTCCGTCGAGTTTCTTTGGTCTCCGACAGCTTGATATTCCACAAAAGATTTCTTTTCTTTACAAACATGTCTTCTGCAAAACTTTTTTTTCTTGTCATAGTATTTAACATGAATGATCCATTTACAGAATTATGATAAAACTTAAATGAAAACTTGACTTTGTCCATCTCGAGTAGACAGACCCATAGATATCATGTTCTTCTGGTAGAGATGTCATCTTCATCTATTGAAGCAACAATGGGTGTTTCTTATGTTGGAGGATCCTTGATAAATTTTTGAACATTTGTGTCTGGTCTCCTTAACTTGATAAAATGAAAGGCTTCGTGTGAGCCTTTTCCTGCTGGTTCTGGTGTTGTACTGAAAAATTATAACTCCAAAATTTCTCATCTGGACAAATAGTCGTTGTTTGGCAATGTTTCATGAACAGATTCCTAGATCCATTTAGGTAAACCTGAGATTACTGGGAACCTGGGTGATGTAGTATAAACCGAGGCAAAAGCCTCGATTTCATACCATGATTTTACCTCTTTTGGATATTAATTTAGTTTCATCCACACCCTGGGATATTTTCTTGATACATTAACCCTGTTGTGGCTAGGTTAATGGCTTTTCTTGTTTTTAATTTATCCCAGTTATGTTGATAAACCTTAAATTGAGAAACTGCATTCTCATAGTACCAACCTCATATTTACCCTTATCTGTAGTGGGTCTATGGTTAATCTTTACCTCTTCAATCCCCGAGGTGAAGGGTTGACTTGAAGACTGAAGATAAGGATCTGGAGTTTCAATTTTTGTTTTAGCCGACTCATCTAGGAATGATCCTGTCTTAACACTTGTGCTAGGGATATTTGAATCCCCTGTTCCAGGTATAGAGTCTTGTACTAGAAAACTCTCCATTTAGGAAACCAGTGGATTCTCAATGATTTGGAGGATAGGCCTTTTTATTACAGATCATAGCTGGATATAAGCCTATAAACATCCTTTAATTCGATCAGAGACTATTCTCTTATCAGCTTATTGTAGCTTACTGCAACTTATGCATTTAGGGCAAGCTTGTTAAACTCGTTTTGAAGCATTTTAAGGTGTTCCCTCAAATGCATATGCATTTTTATGATGAGATCGATATCATCATTGTCCATCTCTTGTTAAAAAATCTGCAAGAATATTTTCATGAGATTTAATAATCATAATATCAAAAATATAGTTTTGACATAAAGCTTGCCATCTTAGTAATCTAGTGTTCTAGGTTTAGATTCTATTTTATTTTTCAAGAAAGCTTTTACCTATGTGTTATCAACTTTTAAAGTAAATTTCTTTGCTGGTAAAAATCATGATCATTTTTCAGAAGTCCTTTTTACTGCATAAAATTCTTTTTCGTTGATATGGTATCTTATGGCTTATTCTTCTGAGAATAGTCCACTACAATACCTGCATGGTTGTTCTCCTTTTGGTGTGAGCTATGTTAAAACAGCATCCTGAATGAACTGAATGCACTAAGAAAAGTGTATTCAAACAAAGAAGTTGCTCTAAAGGTGATGTGTGGCTTTCCCAAAGAGTGAGAAGTTAAAACTATCGCCATGCGAGAATCAATAGATCTCAACAAGGTGAAACACCATGACATGTTTTCAAACCTGAAAGCATATGAATTCAAAATACAAACAAGAGAGGGTGAACCAGCAGTCCCACCAGTCACAACTGCCCTCAGTGCTCTGAAACTGGAGTCAAGAGTTTCAGTTGAGAAGACACCTGGGCAATGATGCTATGTCATTGTTTGTCAAAAATTTCAGAAGATTCATGAGAAATAATTAAGGATCATTTCAAATGAATTACCACATGAATAAATCAAAAGAAGAACCGAATGCGTGCTACAACTATGTCAAAGCTGGTCATTTTATAGCTGACTCTCCCAAGCCAAGGGACAGCAGGCGATCAGTTGATAATGGAAAGAAGCCATTCGAGTACAGGAAAAGATCAAAGATGACAAGAAATCATCCAGGAAGAAGCACGAAGCCCTAGTAGCTGAAGAAAGCAAATCAAAATGGACAGAAACTGTAAAACCCAAAATCAGTACACGTAAAATTCATGCATTTATTTACATTGTTAAATTACTTATTTAATTTTAAAATGATTTTTAACGATGCATGATTTATGATTTGCATTATTTTAAATTATTACATGTTTATGTGATACACGTTAAAATGTTTTCTTGAGTTTTATGTTTCAGGCAAATATTCGATACGGAATCGGGAAAAGAGACCGGTGACGATTTTGGAGATTTATGAAAATACGGTATTTTATTTCAAGTCAAGTAAATTGATATTTTAAATGATTTACGAATTTTAAATCATTTTAGAGTCTAATTTAATTTATTGGATGGTTTTAAGATTTTAAACTTTTCAAAATTTCTAAGTTGAGCAGTGGAGATTTTTAAATCTTGAAAATTATTTTTATTAAATCTTTGAGTTGGATTACATAATTAGAATAGTGTTATTTTATCACTAATTATTTAATTAAGCACTTTTAGCCCCTAATTAGTTAATTAATTAGTTAATTAAGCAAAATTCCTACCTAATTAAAAACACACGTTACACACCCACACACACATTGCAAACTTGGAGAATAGCTAGGGTTCTTGAGTCATTTCTGCAGCCACCATCTCAATCCCTTTACCTTGCAAACTTCTGAAGATTTTCACTCATTTTCGAGCAAGAAAACGTGCAGCAATCTTCTCCCGATCATCTCCCGTAATCTACCGCGTCGGTATTCGTTATCTTTGAGCGTTTAGACGCAAAGGCATGTATATTCTTTCATTTTTCGCATCGATCTTGTCATTTCGAATGTTTGAGAAAAAATGTTTAAAACGATTTTTAGATCTCAAAAACCGAATCTGCTGTCATTTCGAATCCTATGACATTTTGGTCTATTTTCTTGAAAAACTTTCAACGTATAAAATATTTTAATTTTTGATATCTTTGATTTGACAGTAAATTCGTAATTTTCGGACAAGAAACGAGTAAGTTATGATCATTTTTGTGTGACTGCTCGAACTGTGTAAAAATGTGTTTTTTTTTAAGATTTTCGAGCCCAACCGAGTGGACGGCGCTCGAACTGTAATATTTTACCGCTCGAGCGCCAAGTTTTTTGGAAAAAAATTTCAAAAAATTTTTTTGTCTTGGGCAGGTATGCATAATGTATTAGTATGTTCGACGTGCAAACAAAATATTTTACGTTTTTGAGGTCTGCTAATTGTCATGCGACCAATTATGAACGGGTTTGGAAGCCGGAGAACGTGTCCGAGGACCTCTCCACCCCAGTAAAATATGACCGGATTTTGATCAGGATTGAAAAGCAATTAAGTATGACCATGGACCAATCCACCCGGTAAAGTATGACCGAGGATCTTATGTTTGTGGTGGTGGACATCTCTGCCAGCCCTGTACTATGGTTTAGTCTGATCAGACGCATTATGTATTTGTCACTTGCTTTGAAACATACCTCTACGCAAAATGATGATGATATGCATGTTTAAGTATGTATGATGCAATTACGATTACGAAGATGTTTATGAATCGATGGCACGTCTATGGTTATGTAAGTATGTTCAAAGTTAATTTACGTATCTGCTACTATAAAATGCATGTGGTTTTATTATACGTTACATGTTATTCTCAGTTTATACATGTTGAATCTTTAGACTCACTAGACTTGATCGATGCAGGTGAGGACATGTATGAGGAGATGAGAGGCGGGGATCAGTGAGATGACTCGGATTGTGCGATGGACTAACCCGAGGACCGCCTTAGTTTTCAAGGATTTTACTTTTTATGCATGATAAAGATTGTTTACTTTGATTTATTTTAACGAATTTTAAACAATTACTTGTTGCTAGCTCGTTTACATTCCAAATATTTTGTCAAACATTTTATTTGTATTACATTTTGAAAGATGATTACTTATTTAAGAAAATTTTATTTTCCGTAAATTTTAAGTATGTTTAAAAGCACGGTACGCTACACTTGGTATCAAAGCGGTGTTCTTGTAAAGGGTTAAACCTACTGCCAGTTGCGGGAAGCTCACGAAGTTACGCCTCAAGTATGTAAGTTTTAAAGTTTTAAAATTCTTTCATGTAGTAAGCATCAAAGTCATGATTTCAGCATGTACATGTCTAAATTCGATTTACGTGCATCTTATTATATGGATATTACGTACTTGCATTCTTTCATGTTGGTTTACGTGTTGGGTATATTGTGGAACAATATGCCTCCTAGACGTATGATTGCACGAGGAGCATGCGAAGAGAACAGAGAGGCTCGGGATGAGGAGAGTGCCACTTCTCCTCGCCCACTGCCAGATATCCAGGCATAGATGCTTACATGTATGACTCAGTTCTTCGCACAGTTTGCGGGGAACAATACTGGAGTTGATACAGGGGCGAGGCCCAGGCCAGAGGCAGTATATGAGAGGTTTAGGAGGATGGACCCAAAAGAGTTATCGGGGACTACTGACCCGATGATAGCTGAGGATGGATTAAGTCCATCGAGGTAATTTTCGCTTTCATGGAGCTGCAGAATGCAGACAAAGTTAGATGTGTCACATTTTTGTTGACATGAGACTTTAGATTGTGGTGGGAGAGCGCGTCTGTCACGGCCCAGTCCACTTGTGATATTGTCCGCTCTGGCCCGAGACCTCACGGCTTTAAAACGGGTCACAATGTGTAGCAACCCATTGTGACGTGTTTTAAAGCCATGAGGCATCGGTCCAAAGCAGACAATATCACAAGTGGGCTGGGCTGTTACATCTGGTATGAGAGCCAGTGTGAGTGGCGCCGCACAATGTGACGCGTTTTAAAGCAGTGAGGCCTCGAGCCAAAGCGGACAATATCACAAGTAGGCTGGACCGTGACATTTAGTATCAGAGCGACTCCGCATGGGTTTGGGATGATGAAGCAAACCTCAGCAAAGACGTTGAGTCCCAAAAGGGTGGGTGAGAGGGCCCTTAGGCGAAATCTCACATCGCTAAACAACGGGAGAGATGCTGGGCATTTAAATGAGCGTGTAGCAACCCATTGTGACGCATTTTAAAGCCGTGAGGCCTCGGACCAAAGCGGACAATATCACAAGTGGGCTGGTCTGTGACACTAGGACTCGAGTCGAGGGCTGGGGAGGAGTCCTAGCAAGCTAGGACTCCAACCCTAGAGCACACATGCAGGTGCGCTGGTTGCGCAGCCACGCAGGGGGTAAGGGGCTCGGCCAGGGGGCTTTGGGCTGGGCTAGTTCCACTCACTAGGGTCCTAAGAGGGTGCACAAGGAGTTTGTTCAGGGTCTGGTCCGGTGGCTAGGTCCTAGGCGCTTGATCAAGGAGTCCTTGTCGAGTAGGGAGTCTCGGCCGATGCATACAGCTGGTGTTGTGGCTTGCGGTTGGGGCTAGGGTCAGGTTCTTTCGGTGCTTAGGGTCCAATAGGGTCCGAGGTAGGGTTGGCTCGATGATGGCTCATTCCGGCTCGAGCTTGGCTCGAGAAAAACATGAAGGTGGCTCCAGGGGTAAGCTTGAGTCAAGGGCTAGGGTTTTATTCTTTAAATTTAATTTGAAACATGGCTCACGGGGGTCGAGTCATGGTTCACGAGGGCTAAAATATTATAAAAAGTCTAATTTTTAATTTAGAAATTTTATATTAAAGTTTGAATGGCTCAGACCTTGATGCTGCCACTCAGGCATTACTCAATAGAGGGTGTCACGCCCCGTGTCCGAAGCGTCTGTGACATCCGGCGTTGTTTAACAATTACTTGAAAACAATTAAGCCTCGTATCGAAATGCCGGAAACCAGTCTTTTTCATAAATAAAACATTGTCTTTACATTGACAATAAAAATACATCAGAGTTGCAAATGCGGAAACTGAACAAAAGGAAAATAAAGTCCTTATTTCTTGTATATTTCTCATCGGCTACCATCCTCAGAAGGCTTCTGGTTCCTCCTCATTCAGTTGCTCTTCATTTTAATCTGAAATTTGTAAGGAGTGAGTGTTTTGGGAAACACTCAGCAAGTGGGGGTCGATCGATTTCCAATGATACATATAGAACTTAATCTTTAAAACATTTCTTTAACAAACTTTCAAATCTTATTACTTTTAACTCATCATAACAGAAACGAAACAATTATGACACAGAGATTATCAGACGATTCAGAGCAGTTCAGAAACAGATCAGAACAATTCAGAACAAAACATATCGGAATAGACAGAACACTGTTACTCATCTCATTTCCATGGTCAAATTGTCCCCAATATGTTAGTCCTCTAAGGGGTGAGGCCAGAACACGGTTTTATACCCACCGATGGGGGCCAGACAGAACATGGTTTTATACCCACCAATGGGGGTCAGACAGAATTACAATTCTCGTCCCATTTCAAATCGAGTTGTAACAGTGCAACACAGAATTCAGATTTATCGGACAGAACTTATCTGAATTTTCAGATATCAGAGTTTCAGACGGATTCAGCGGAACCAAAGAATTTCGAAGCATAGAAGAAAACACATAATCGATCGAAATTTTAAAAGACGGACATCATGCTGTTTTCAAAAATGAAGACACACATTCATGCATGTCATAACTTATATATTCAAGATTTAAAAATACAAACGAATATACATATCAAAAACCCACTTACAGTTCTTGAAGTTACGGTTCGAAATGTCCAGAACTTGGTTGAACGAAACTTGCTGAATTTCGGCCGAGTGATGACCGAACCTGGACAGGATCTTCACGACAGTATGAACAGTAGATTACAGCACTGAAAAGCCGGAGCAACTCCTCCTTCTTCCTTCTTGCAAGTGACGGCCGAGAGGTGGTTTTGGAGGGAAAGGAGCCGATTTTTCTTGCTGATTTTTGGGTGTGATTTCTTTAGCATGTTGAGGTTGTATTTATAGGTGAAGGATGGTCTTTTCCCTCCCCATGGCCAAAATCTTGGAGCCCAAGCAAGCCATCAATGTGGTCAAGGTTAACTCAAGCATCAAAGGTCACCTAGTTTACTAAAAAGTTCATTCTTGCACAATAAATTGGTCCAAGCCTCTTAGATCTTCCCTTAGCTCTCTTTCTTGGTTAACTCAATACTCATCACTTGTATAATAATTTTGTCCAAACCTTTAGTTCTTTTAGCTCCTTCTTTGGTTAACTCAATGGTCATAAATATGTCCTATCCTTTAGCTCTTCTCATTGGTTTACTCAAGGGTCATTTCTTGCACATTAAATTTGTCCAGTCCTTTAGCTCTCCTCCTAGCTCCATTTTTTATTCTTTTATGACAAGAAAGAATGAGCTTCATTGAGCTAAAATATTGAGCTCGTGAGCTAGGGGTTTTCTTCCCAAGAAAGAATGAGCTTCCTTGAGGTGAGGGTTTTAGCTTGTGAGCTAAGGGTTTCCTCTTTCGAGTGACGTACCCTCAATTCTCAAGGTTTTGCATTGCCTCGGCTTTTTTTTGAGCTACTTCCCGAGCTTTTTGAGGTGCTTTGCTTCGAAAAATCCGGGTTCTCACATCCCACGCTCCTTATTGGAAGTTTCGTTCTCGAAACTTGAGTTTGATAAATCTTTAATGAAGTGAGGGTGCCGAGTGCGCATACGTTCTTCAAATTCCCAAGTTGCTTCTCATTCCATATGATTTGACCATTGTATTTTGACATATGGAATTGTTTAGCGTCTCAGCACTTGGTCTTTGGTGTCCACTATTCGAATAGGGACTTCTTTCCTTCGTTTAGTAGCGATGCAACTTTAAAATTCTGACTTGGATCTGAGACATACTTCCTTAGCTGTGAGATGTGGAAGACGTTGTGTAGAGGCCTAAAAATCCTTACTTGAAAATTTACGAAAAATTTAAAATTTTTCTTTAAATAATTAAAATTGCCTCATTCATAACTGAACTGATAAATAAAGTTTTGATGTTCAAAGTGGCAGTGGAAGAAATTAACATTTACGGAATAACAGTAAAAGGTTTTTCCAACGATAAGTAAAATGTTTGAGCCATCAAATAATAATAAATGCTGAACTGAGGTCCTCGGGTCCTACTACTGCCGACTCGAGCCTGCTCACTGGTCCCCGCCCTCGGTCCCGACATCATCAGCACCTACAACAATCAAGTCTAGTGAGTCTAAAGACTCAACATGCATATATCGTAAATAGCAAGTCAATAAATAAATAATAAGCTTGCATGCAAGTGAAAATATCATGTCATGAGGCATAACGTAAAAATGTCGTGTCATGATTAATTATAATACGTGCATAACTGAACTGAAAATCATAGTGAAAATGTTTGCTCCTTGGAGCCCTGTACTGAAATAGCCTGTAATAATTTTCTGGTGAGATTATGGTCTACGCATGTGGTCCCTGAACTGAACTGACCGGTAACTGGCGACAGGACTTAGTAATGTACGTCTGATCAGACCACTGCCACAATACTGGGTGAAACAACTGAACTGACCGGTAACTGGCGACCGGGCCTGTAACTGGCGACAGGACATAGTAATGCTCTCATAACCGGTAACTGACGACCGGACCGGTAACTGGCGACCGGATTTAATCATGATAGTAAAGTGACCACAAGCCATATCGCATAAATCTTAAAATTTGTATTTTTGCACGTAATATAATTAAATAACTGAATTAAATATCCTGTAACCATTTTACTGAATGGATTGGATCGCTCCCAGGCTTGCTGCAACCTAAATATGCCATGAAAAATATGTAATAGATTTATATGACCAAACTATGCAATAACCTTCAAAAATGTGACAATTACGCCTACCGACTTCGTATTTAATCACGACTCCGAACCAACCCGAACCAACATTGAATCATCATGTAGTCATGATTAAAATACGCCTAAAATGATAAAATAATGCTCTAAAAATGGTGAGGGCCGAAATCTAGGTGAATGGAGGCCAAAACATGAAACGCTCTTTCGAGAGTCAATTTGGCATATCGCACCGTAAATTCTCGTACGACCTCAAAAATGATCCGAATCACGAACGGTCAAAAACATGACCTTCCTAACTCGATGAGGCACTGTCCAGTCCAAGGCCATGGGCTAAAAGCCAACCGAGAACTCGAACAAGCCACTAAACCATCACAGCAAGTTGCTGTCCACAAAATACAGCAACTGTGCTTAGGTTTCTTGCGTCGTTTTCGAGACTACAGGCCATTGGGGCTTAAACCACCGACCAGAGGCTCTTAACAACATCCCAAAGAATGATTTGAACCATGGCTATGGGCCCTAGACCAGCCACAATTTGCACCACACCAGCACCGATCCGAAAAGTTCACCCGAGAGCACCTTTGCATGCGCGTGAGGTGTTTTTGCTTTGATTGCTGTCTCGAGTCGTTCCAGTGGCCATTTGATTGACCATGGCACGATCTAGACATCTTGGGGTATGGTATGAACCGTGGCTAAGGGCCATAGGCCAACCAAGATCCACACCATTCCACCAAAATTTCGAACACACATGCTGTACAAGTGAGAAGCCGAAATGGGGAAGGGGCTGTTCTTGCGTTTTTACTTAAAAACCGATTAACCATGGACCAAGCCACCAAAAGGGTGACTTAGTCACGTCTTAGACATGCTAGGGAAGTGATCTAACCATGGCTATAGGCCTTGTGGCAACCATGATCGGATTCATTTCCCAAATGACAGAAACTGAATTTTCGAAAAGCTCAATTGGACAAGAGGTGGAGTTGCTGTCGCTTTCGTGTTTTCCAGCGTGCATGGCGTTAAATGAATGGACCAACATGGTCCTAATGCATCCTATTACATGTCTAGATGTAGCCTTAGGAGCCTGGAATCGAACCAATACCTGAAACCATGGAAACAAAAGAAACCGTGAAGCTTGTCATGGAACCGAAAATTCTGCATGTTAAATTTTCTGAAAATTGTTGGTACATTTCGGTTTTAGCATGAAAGTGATGATCATGAAATGTAAAAATAATGATAATAGGACTTGATTGAAGAGTCAAGGAAGAATATATGCATGCCTGGTTTCGTTTTGAAAGAAAAACGAAAGAACGAAACGATCTGGCGCGGAGGAGGTGGAGCGCTTTCTATTCTACCTTGCTAGCTCGATTTTCTCCTCTCTTCCTAGCTATGGTGCTCACGTTTTTTTCTCACCAAAACACTCTGAATTTCGAGACTAAGGGAGGGGATATGATGGTTAGGGGAGTGAGGGAGATGAGTACAAAATATAAGGAAAGAATCAAGACCAAGTCTACCTCTCATTCAAATTTGAATTCTTGTTGAATATCAAATGAGTTGTTGTATGACTCTAGAAGGTGGTGACCGAAATTCCTTGCTAATCTAGACTAGGATGATGCTCATTAATTAACTAATGAAGGTTGACTAATAATAAAAAGAAAGATTAGCATGTTAACACCACAAAGAATGGGTCAAAGGGTGATGAGTTGGCAAGGAATAGTCTAGATACCAAGGGGACAGAAAACTCACTAATAAATGGAGGAGAAATGTTGATTATCTAGTAAATTAATAACCCTTAAAAGCCTCACTAATCTTTTAAATAATTTAGTGAACTAACACCTCATTTAAGGAACTTAAATGAATTTATTTTCTACTCACCTCAAGTAACTTAAATAATTCCTTAAACTTCCATTTAACTTAAATTAACTTATTAATTAGCTAAAATAAGTTCTGGGAATGTTTTCCTAAATCTTAAATTTTATCTCTAAACTCCAACTCCAGTCCGGCCTCACTGAATTAACTGAACTGATAAAAATCAAACTGCTGCATGAAATAATTAACTTAAGGGAAATCATTTAAATGTTCATGAAATAAAATCATTTAAAATACTAGAATTATGCATGGCTTATACGTAGTCTAAGTTACGGGTTCTACACGTTGTCAATCCTTGACATGCCTGGTGGTAAAGCCAACCGATAAGCTAGGTTTCCCACTTTTCCCAGTATTATGAAGGGTCGACATACCTTGGAGTTAGCTTTCTAGATTTGCTGAATCGAACCACTCTTTTCATAGGGAAACTTTATCGTAAGCTTTCTCACCGATTTCAAACTCCAACGGTTTTCACCTTAAATCAGCCCATCTCTTTTGTAGATCATGAGCTGCCTTGCGTTTTTCCTTGATAATAGCTACTTTATCAACAATTCAAGTACCATGATAACTTTCTATCTGATTTCAATACTTCCATGATAATTATTGTTATCGGCAAATTCAATCAAGGGGGTGTTTATTTAATTCCTACGAGGTCCATGGCACACGCCCTAAAATATCTTCAATAGTTCGATCCACCGTCTTTGCCTCATGTTTAATTTCTTTTGTGTGAACAGTATTTGAGGCTTTGATGATCGATAAATTTCACACATTTGACACCAAAGAAATTAATTCTCTGGATCTTTGGCACAAATACAATTGTGGCTAATTCAATATCATGTGTTGGTTAATTTTGCTCACATGATTTTAATTTCATCGATGCATAGACAATTACTTGCCTCTTGAACACATCACAATCCTAATTTGATGTATCATTGTGAAATTCTTGCCTTCTTCGGGAAGTACTAATACTAGCATAGAAACAAGTTTCTTTTTCAAGATCTAAAAACTCTTTTCACATTCTTCAATCTAATTGAATTTAGAGTTCTTCTGAGTGAGCTTGGTGAGCGGAAGAAAATCTTTCAACACATTTTCTTAATAGCCAATTAATCCCAAAAAATTCAAATTTCTTTTCCAGTATTCGATCAGTCTATGATTGCCTCCACATTATTAGTGATCCACTGATATGCCCATTTCAGAGATTATATGACCGAAGAATGTGACAATTTTTAATCAAAATTCACATTTATTAAATTTAGTATTTAGTTATTTTCCTCTGAGCATCGGTAGAGCAAGACAAAGATCTTCCTTGAGGTCTTACTCACTTGTTGAATATGCATGAATGTCATTAATAAATGCTACCACAAACTTGTCGAGGAATTTTCTTGAACACTCTGTTCATGAGTTCTATGAATGTTGCTGGAGCATTGGTCAGGCAAAAAGGTATTATCGTGAACTCATAATGTCCATACCTTTTTTTTAAGGCTGTTTTAGCAATATTCTCTGCCTTGGCCTTCAATTGTGGTAGTCTGACCTTCGATAGAGCTTCGAAAAGATCTTAGCTCTTTTTAACTGATAGAAAAGGTCATCTATTCTTGAAAGATGACATTTGTTCTTGATCCTATTGAGTTCTTTGTAGATCGACACACTATCTTGTGCTTTCACCATTCTTCTGTGTCAATAAGACTAAAGTTCCCCAAGGAGAGGCACTTGGTTTCATTTGTTTTTGACTAACAAATCTTGGAATTGATTTTTTTAGCTTCTTGAGTTCAACTGAAGCCATTTGCTAGGGTTCCTTAGATTTTAGTGTAGCACGAGCTATCAAGTTACTTTCGAATTCTACTTCACAGTCTGAGATAACTCATAGTAACGTTTTCGGAGCTCCCGTACCACATGAATATTTTATATCTTGAGCTCAATTCTTTCTTTTGCTTCTCTCATTATTGTTTGTTAGACTTCTTGACCATACTCCATGGCTTTCTAGGTCTAAGAAGCAGGAAGGAAAGATTTATGTTCCTTATCCTTGCCATAAAATATGATTTATTCTTGGATTGGAGTTTGGCATTCTTACCCCGACCATCTACCATTGCATGATTCTTGTCCAACCAATTCTCAGAATGACGTTGAAATTTACCTAGCACACTGCACTGAATATATGTGTATCCATACTTATTTTATTCTACCTTAAAATTATCACAATTAATAGCTCAAAACTTAAAACCAATATAGAATCTTAGAGAACATAACTCCTTCCCCCCTTAAAAGAAATTTCGTCCTCGAAATTAAAACTCACCGAATAACTCGGGATAACGATCTCTCATCTCCGGCTCAGACTCCCACGTAGCTTCCTCCTCTGAATGATTGAGCCATCTGACTTTGACTCGCCTAACCAGCTTGTTCCGAAGCTTCTTCTCCTGCCTGTCTAGGATCTGCACTGGCCTCTCCTCATAAGATAGGTTCGGAGTAAGCTGCAAAGGCTTGAAGTTCAAGACATGCGAGGGATTCGCCATACACTTCCTCAGCATAGAGACGTGAAAGACATTGTGTACTCCGGCCAGATTCGGCGGAAGAGCCACACGATAAGCTAGCGTCCCAACTCTGTCGAGGATCTCAAATGGTCCAATAAATCTCGGATTGAGCTTCCCTTTCTTCCCAAATGGCATGACACCCTTCATAGGTGCCACCTTCACAAAAACATGGTCGCCGACAGCGAACTCTAAATCTCTCCTCCTCTGATCTGCATAGCTCTTCTGTCGACTCTGAGCAGTCCTCATTCTATCACGGATCCGGGCTACTACGTTGACAGCCTGCTGAATAATCTCTGGACCCAACTCTACTCTCTCTCCTACTTCATCCCAGTGAACAGGAGATCTGCACTTGCTACCATACAAAGCTTCATACGGAGCCATTCCTATCGACGACTGAAAGCTGTTGTTATAGATGAACTCTACCAATGGTAAGTTCGACTCCCAATTCCCAGAGAAATCAATGACGCAAGCACGGAGAAGATCCTCCAAAATCCGAATGACTCGCTCTGACTGCCCATCTATCTGCGGATGGAAAGCTGTGCTAAACAGCAACTTCGTCTCCATAGTCGAATGCAAGCTCTTCCAAAACGAGGAAGTGAATCTGGGATCTCTGACAGATATGATAAAAACTGGAATACCATGGAGTCGGACTATCTCTCGGATATACAGCTCTGCATACTGAATCATGGTGAACGTCGTCTTAATAGGCAAGAAGTGCGCTGATTTGGTAAGACGATCTACAATCACCCAGATGGCATTCGATCATCTGGCTGACCTCGGAAATCCGATCACAAAGTCCATGGTAACATTCTCCCACTTCCACTCGGGAATAGAAAGAGGCTTGAGCAACCCTGCTGGTCTCTGATGCTCGGCCTTCACTAACTGACAGGTCAGACACTCGGATACAAATCGTCTGATGTCCTTCTTCATACCCGGCCACCAATACAATAGCTGCAGATCTTTGTACATCTTCGTCCTCCCTGGATGAATAGAGTACGGCGACATATGGGCTTCTGATAAGATATCTGCTCGGATAGAATCACTGCTAGGAACCCATATCCTGTCTCGGTATCTAACAATACCATCACTGACTGAATACAAGAGACTGCCCTTGGCCTCATCTCTCTGCTTCCACTTGGCCAACTGCTCATCTGATGACTGACCACTACGAATACGGTCCATAAGGGAAGACTGAATGGTCAAGGTAGATAGACAAGGAACTCTACCTCGAGGATAAGTCTCAAGATCAAACCTCTGCATCTCAAACTGAAGAGGTCTCGAAACTGTCAAATGGGCCATCGCTGCAACTTTCCTGCTCAGTGCATCCGCAACTACATTAGCTTTACCCGGGTGGTAGCTAATGTCACAATCATAATCCTTCACCAGCTCCAACCAATGCCTCTGACGCATGTTCAGTTCCTTCTGCGTAAAGAAATACTTGAGGCTCTTGTGGTCGGTAAAGATCTGGCACTTCTCTCCATACAGATAGTGCCTCCAAATCTTCAGTACAAAAACTACGGCGGCCAACTCTAGATCATGGGTAGGGTAATTCTTCTCATGAGTCTTCAACTGTCTAGAAGCATATGCTATCACCTTCCCATGCTACATCAATACGGCGCCAAGACCGAGCTTCGAAGCATCGGTATACAGTACAAACTCACCGGACCCTGACGGCACGGCCAAAACTGGTGCTGAGATAAGAGCTTGCTTCAAAGTATCGAAGCTCTTCTGACACTCCTCGCTCCAAACAAATTTCACATTCTTCTTGGTCAGTGCTGTGAGTGGAACTGCAATCGAGGAGAATCCCTTGATGAACTTCCGATAATATCCTGCTAAGCCAAGAAAACTGCGGATCTCTGATGCATTCTGCGGCACAACCCAATCTCTGACTGCTGCAACTTTCGCGGGGTCTACCTCAATGCCACTGCTGGAAACAATGTGGCCTAAGAACGCCACCTTCTCTAACCAGAATTCGCATTTACTGAACTTTGCGAATAATTTGTGCTTCTGCAATGTTTGCAACACTGTGGTCAGATGCCTGCTGTGATCCTCCCGATTCTTGGAGTAGACGAGAATGTCGTCTATGAACACTATCACAAACTGGTCGAGGTACGGCTGAAATACGCGATTCATGAGATCCATGAAGATTGCTGGCGCATTGGTCAAACCGAACGGCATCACAAGGAACTCGTAGTGGCCATAACGAGTCCTGAAAGCTGTCTTTGAAACATCAGCATCTCTCACCATCAACTGGTGATAACCGGAACGCAGATCTATCTTGGAGAAAATCGAAGCTCCCTGCAGCTGGTCAAACAGATCCTCAATCCTCGGAAGTGGGTACTTATTCTTCACTGTAACCCTGTTCAACTCCCGATAGTCAATACAAAGCCTCATCGTGCCATCTTTCTTCTTAACAAACAAGACTGGCGCGCCCCAAGGTGAGAAGCTAGGGCGAATGAACTCCTTGTCAAGAAGTTCCTGAATCTGCTTCTTAAGCTCTGCCATTTCTGTCGGTGCAAGTCGGTACGGTGCTTTTGAGATCGGAGCCGTACCTGGCATAAGCTCGATAGAAAACTCCACCTCCCTCTCAGGTGGCATACCAGAGACGTCCTCAGGAAAAACGTCTAAGAAGTCTCTAACAATCGGAACATCTGAAGCTGACTGACCGGGTGCCTCGCGGACAGATACAAATGTCGCTAGATATGCTCGACACCCTCTATGCATGAGCTTCCTAGCCTGAACATATGGAATAATGCGCGGTAAAGGAAAGTACATGTCTGGCTCAAATAAGAACTGCGTCATTCCAGGCTGTCGGAATAAAACAGATCTCCGCTGGAAGTCAATCAAAACTCTGTTCTGCAATAGCCAATCCATCCCTAGAATAATGTCAAACTCTGGCATCGGCAGTACGATAAGATCCGCATAAACAAGGTTGCCATGGACCTCAAGATCTATGTCTCGGATCACTTTGGTGGCTGCCATCTCCTCGCCAGACGGCAGTACTACGGAATAGGCTATATCTAGCTCAATGGTCTTAACCTTGAGGAAATTAGCGAAGACCTCTGAAATGAATGAGTGAGTGGCCCCTGAATCTATCAAGGCCTTCGTAGCTGAGCCAGCTATGAAAATTCTCCCTGAAAGTTCGGAACACTAAGCGGAACCCAATAATCACAAGAGCTAAGCTTATAGACATGCAAAGGTCACAGTTCTTCTAACTAAATCCCGGAAATAAATACTCAGTAGAGCATGCAATCCTATCGCAAATCTAAGTTCAAAATATAAATCCCGTTTCCCAAAACATTAAATCTCAAATGTAAACTTAAAGCTACAAAGTACCTGTCATCAACATAGTATCGGGGTTCGTCTCCGTCGCATGGAGAGCAAACACTCTGCCCTGGGTAGGCAGGTTCTTCTGAGGGCAATACGGCAGCGTGTGGCCTGGGCTACCACACTTGTAACACTTCCCTGAGCCAAACATACATACTCTGGCATCGCGGCGTGAGCATTTATGGCAAGCCGGATGCTCAAAGGTCCTCGGAACGGCACGTCCCTGCTGCTGCTGCTGCTGCTGAGGTCCTCCTCTGTTTCTGGGCGGGCCGTGATACGGCCTCTTGTTCTGATGCTGATGCTACTGAGGAGGAGGGCGGTGTGGTACCTGGATTGGGCGCTTGCCCTGACGGTCTCTCTCGATGTCCCGCTGATCCTGCTCTGCGGCTAAGGCTTTGGAGACAGCGACCTCATAAGAAGTAGGGTCAGACACCCTAACATCACGGCGCAAGATCGGCCGTAGACCCACCAAGAAATGCATCAACTTAGCTCTGGCATCATTCGCGATCAGGGGCACAAAATGGCAACCCCTCTCAAACTTACGGATGAACTCCGTAACAGTCGAATCTCCCTGTCTCAGGCTCATGAACTCAGTGGTCAACCTTGTGCGCACCTCCTCTGTAAAATATTTTGAGTAGAATACCTCCGTGAAGCGTGTCCAAGACAGCGTAGCCAAGTTAAGGGCTACTGAAGCTCCTTCCCACCATAAGCGGGCATCTCCTCCGAACAGATAAGAGGCACAACGAACTCGATCTGCATCCCCAAGCTCCATAAAATCGAAGATAACCTCGAGGGACTTGATCCAGCCCTCAGCAATCATGGGGTCAGACGTCCCAGAAAACTCCTTCGGACGCATCTTCATGAATCTTTCGTAGACAGCCTCAGGCCCTGTCGGCCTGGTCGCCACAGCATGGTTCCCCGCAAACTGTGCGAAGAACTGCGTCATCCCAGCTAGCATCTGGGCATTCATGTCTGGTGGAGGCGGTGGTGGAGGTGGTAGGTCTCTCTCCTGTCTCTGCTCCTCCCTGTCCTCTCGGCGAGGCTCCTCATCTCTATTGCGCTCGAGGATGCGCCTAGGGGGCATACTGTTCCATACATAACCCATACGTAACTAACATGCATAATTCCATCATTAATTTAAATTTAAATACTGAGAAATAAAAATCTGGGCGAAAAAATATCTCATGAAATCATGCTGTTGAAAATAATTCATGCTTTAAATGAAATGCGTAAATGTAAAATTTACAGACCGAAGACGGGACTTCATGAGCTTCTCGAGATCAGTAGTAGTACAACCCTATACAGAACCATTGCTCTGATACCAACTGTAGAGGCCTAAAAATCCTTACTTGAAAATTTACGAAAAATTTAAAATTTTTCTTTTAAATAATTAAAATTGCCTCATTCATAACTGAACTGATAAATAAAGTTAGATGTTCAAAGTGGCAGCGGAAGAAATTAACATTTACGGAATAACAGTAAAAGGTTTTTTCAACGATAATTAAAATGTTTGAGCCATCAAATAATAATAAATGCTGAACTGAGGTCCTCGGGTCCTACTACTGCCGACTCGAGCCTGCTCACTGGTCCCCGCCCTCGGTCCCGACATCATCAGCACCTACAACAATCAAGTCTAGTGAGTCTAAAGACTCAACATGCATATATCGTAAATAGCAAGTCAATAAATAAATAATAAGCTTGCATGCAAGTGAAAATATCATGTCATGAGGCATAACGTAAAAATGTCGTGTCATGATTAATTATAATACGTGCATAACTGAACTGAAAATCATAGTGAAAATGTTTGCTCCTTGGAGCCCTGTACTGAAATAGCCTGTAATAATTTTCTGGTGAGATTATGGTCTACGCATGTGGTCCCTGAACTGAACTGACCGGTAACTGGCGACCGGGCCTGTAACTGGCGACAGGACTTAGTAATGTACGTCTGATCAGACCACTGCCACAGTACTGGGTGAAACAACTGAACTGACCGGTAACTGGCGACCGGGCCTGTAACTGGCGACAGGACTTAGTAATGCTCTCATAACCTGATAACTGACGACCGGACCGGTAACTGGTGACCGGATTTAATCATGATAGTAAAGTGACCACAAGCCATATCGCATAAATCTCAAAATTTGTATTTTTGCACGTAATATAATTAAATAACTGAATTAAATATCCTGTAACCATTTTACTGAATGGATTGGATCGCTCCCAGGCTCGTTGCAACCTAAATATACCATGAAAAATATGCAATAGATTTATGGGACCAAGCTATGCAATAACCTTCAAAAATGTGACAATTACGCCTACCGACTTCGTATTTAATCACGACTCCGAACCAACCCGAACCAACACTTAATCATCATGTAGTCATGATTAAAATACGCCTAAAATGATAAAATAATGCTCCAAAATGCTGAGGGCCGAAATCTAGGTGAATGGAGGCCAAAACATGAAACGCTCTTTCGAGAGTCAATTTGGCATATCGCACCGTAAATTCTCGTACGACCTCAAAAATGATCCGAATCACAAACGGTCAAAAACATGACCTTCCTAACTCAATGAGGCACTGTCTAGTCCAAGGCCATGGGCTAAAAGCCAACCGAGAACTCGAACAAGCCACTGAACCGTCACAGCAAGTTGCTGTCCACAAAATACAGCAGCTGTGCTTAGGTTTCTTGCGTCGTTTTCGAGACTACAGGCCATTGGGGCTTGAACCACCGAACAGTGACTCTTACCAACATCCCAAGGAATAATTTTAACCATGGCTATGGGCCCTAGACTAGCCACAATTCGCACCACACCAGCACCAATCCGAAAATTTCACCCGAGAGCACCTTTGCATGCGCGTGAGGTGTTTTTGCTTTGATTGCTGTCTCGAGTCGTTCCAGTGGCCATTTGATTGACCATGGCACGATCTAGACATCTTGGGGTATGGTATGAACCGTGGCTAAGGGCCATAGGCCAACCAAGATCCACACCATTCCACCAAAATTTCGAACACACATGCTGTACAAGTGAGAAGCCAAAATGGGGAAGGGGCTGTTCTTGCGTTTTTACTTAAAAACCGATTAACCATGGACCGAGCCACCAAAAGTGCGACTTAGTCACGTCTTAGACATGCTAGGGAAGTGATCTAACCATGGCTATAGGCCTTGTGGCAACCATGATCAGATTCATTTCCCAAATGACAGAAACTGAATTTTCGAAAAGCTCAATTTGACAAGAGGTGGAGTTGCTGTCGTTTTCGTGTTTTCCAGCGTGCATGGGGTTAAATGAATGGACCAACATGGTCCTAATGCATCCTATTACATGTCTAGATGTCGCCTTAGGAGCCTGGAATCGAACCAATACCTGAAACCATGGAAACAAAAGAAACTGTGAAGCTTGTCATGGAACCGAAAATTCTGCATGTTAAATTTTCTGAAAATTGTTGGTACATTTCGGTTTTAGCATGAAAGTGATGATCATGAAATGTAAAAATAATGATAATAGGACTTGATTGAAGAGTCAAGGAAGAATATATGCATGCCTGGTTTCGTTTTGAAAGAAAAACGAAAGAACGAAACGATCTGGCGCGGAGGAGGTGGAGCGCTTTCTATTCTACCTTGCTAGCTCGATTTTCTCCTCTCTTCCTAGCTATGGTGCTCACGTTTTTTTCTCACCAAAACACTCTGAATTTCGAGACTAAGGGAGGGGATATGATGGTTAGGGGAGTGAGGGAGATGAGTACAAAATATAAGGAAAGAATCAAGACCAAGTCTACCTCTCATTCAAATTTGAATTCTTGTTGAATATCAAATGAGTTGTTGTATGACTCTAGAAGGTGGTGACCGAAATTCCTTGCTAATCTAGACTAGGATGATGCTCATTAATTAACTAATGAAGGTTGACTAATAATAAAAAGAAAGATTAGCATGTTAACACCACAAAGAATGGGTCAAAGGGTGATGAGTTGGCAAGGAATAGTCTAGATACCAAGGGGACAGAAAACTCACTAATAAATGGAGGAGAAATGTTGATTATCTAGTAAATTAATAACCCTTAAAAGCCTCACTAATCTTTTAAATAATTTAGTGAACTAACCCCTCATTTAAGGAACTTAAATGAATTTATTTTCTACTCACCTCAAGTAACTTAAATAATTCCTTAAACTTCCATTTAACTTAAATTAACTTATTAATTAATAAGTTCTGGGAATGTTTTCCTAAATCTTAAATTTTATCTCTAAACTCCAACTCCAGTCCGGCCTCACTGAATTAACTGAACTGATAAAAATCAAACTGCTGCATGAAATAATTAACTTAAGGAAAATCATTTAAATGCTCATGAAATAAAATCATTTAAAATACTAGAATTATGCATGGCTTATACGTAGTCTAAGTTACGGGTTCTACACGTTGTCAATCCTTGACATGCCTGGTGGTAAAGCCAACCGATAAGCTAGGTTTCCCACTTTTCCCAGTATTATGAAGGGTCGACATACCTTGGAGTTAGCTTTCTAGATTTGCTGAATCGAACCACTCTTTTCATAGGGAAACTTTATCGTAAGCTTTCTCACCGATTTCAAACTCCAACGGTTTTCACCTTAATCAGCCCATCTCTTTTGTAGATCATGAGCTGCCTTGCGTTTTTCCTTGATAATAGCTACTTTATCAACAATTCAAGTACCATGATAACTTTCTATCTGATTTCAATACTTCCATGATAATTATTGTTATCGGCAAATTCAATCAAGGGGGTGTTTATTTAATTCCTACGAGGTCCATGGCACACGCCCTAAAATATCTTCAATAGTTCGATCCACCGTCTTTGCCTCATGTTTAATTTCTTTTGTGTGAACAGTATTTGAGGCTTTGATGATCGATAAATTTCACACATTTGACACCAAAGAAATTAATTCTCTGGATCTTTGGCACAAATACAATTGTGGCTAATTCAATATCATGTGTTGGTTAATTTTGCTCACATGATTTTAATTTCATCGATGCATAGACAATTACTTGCCTCTTGAACACATCACAATCCTAATTTGATGTATCATTGTGAAATTCTTGCCTTCTTCGGGAAGTACTAATACTAGCATAGAAACAAGTTTCTTTTTCAAGATCTAAAAACTCTTTTCACATTCTTCAATCTAATTGAATTTAGAGTTCTTCTGAGTGAGCTTGGTGAGCGGAAGAAAATCTTTCAACACATTTTCTTAATAGCCAATTAATCCCAAAAAATTCAAATTTCTTTTCCAGTATTCGATCAGTCTATGATTGCCTCCACATTATTAGTGATCCACTGATATGCCCATTTCAGAGATTATATGACCGAAGAATGTGACAATTTTTAATCAAAATTCACATTTATTAAATTTAGTATTTAGTTATTTTCCTCTGAGCATCGGTAGAGCAAGACAAAGATCTTCCTTGAGGTCTTACTCACTTGTTGAATATGCATGAATGTCATTAATAAATGCTACCACAAACTTGTCGAGGAATTTTCTTGAACACTCTGTTCATGAGTTCTATGAATGTTGCTGGAGCATTGGTCAGGCAAAAAGGTATTATCGTGAACTCATAATGTCCATACCTTTTTTTTAAGGCTGTTTTAGCAATATTCTCTGCCTTGGCCTTCAATTGTGGTAGTCTGACCTTCGATAGAGCTTCGAAAAGATCTTAGCTCTTTTTAACTGATAGAAAAGGTCATCTATTCTTGAAAGATGACATTTGTTCTTGATCCTATTGAGTTCTTTGTAGATCGACACACTATCTTGTGCTTTCACCATTCTTCTGTGTCAATAAGACTAAAGTTCCCCAAGGAGAGGCACTTGGTTTCATTTGTTTTTGACTAACAAATCTTGGAATTGATTTTTTTAGCTTCTTGAGTTCAACTGAAGCCATTTGCTAGGGTTCCTTAGATTTTAGTGTAGCACGAGCTATCAAGTTACTTTCGAATTCTACTTCACAGTCTGAGATAACTCATAGTAACGTTTTCGGAGCTCCCGTACCACATGAATATTTTATATCTTGAGCTCAATTCCTTCTTTTGCTTCTCTCATTATTGTTTGTTAGACTTCTTGACCATACTCCATGGCTTTCTAGGTCTAAGAAGCAGGAAGGAAAGATTTATGTTCCTTATCCTTGCCATAAAATATGATTTATTCTTGGATTGGAGTTTGGCATTCTTACCCCGACCATCTACCATTGCATGATTCTTGTCCAACCAATTCTCAGAATGACGTTGAAATTTACCTAGCACACTGCACTGAATATATGTGTATCCATACTTATTTTATTCTACCTTAAAATTATCACAATTAATAGCTCAAAACTTAAAACCAATATAGAATCTTAGAGAACATAACTCCTTATCAGCATATTGACTTGAGTCCCAATAATTATAACCTTGTTAAAATTTCTTTCAACCTTGTACGGAAGAAACTAATTCCTCAAACAATTCTTCTTTTACTAAATCTTCCTTTAATCAAGACTATGAGCCTAGCATGCTTTAACGAAAACAAGTTTCGTTGGATGTTTTTCTCCTCAAAACTCCCTTTTTGTTTTTTTTTTTTTTTTTTTTTTTGGTACTATAGGAAGAGTCAGAACTTATTATGTATGCTACACTTCCTCGACGCCCATCAATATCTTACTTTACTTCATAAGGAAATGACCTAAAAAGAATATAAATTCCTTAACAGATATTATTTCTTACCTTCATAAGATATTACAAAATCCTACATATTTAAAATTTTCACTTAGCATCCCAAATTTAATGTACATACCGATAAAAATCAACTTCTACATCTGAATATTAAAGCTTATATAGTTCTTATCTCATATTTTCATCAATAATTTATTATCTTCGAGTCAAACATTTCATCTTAAGTTGGAAGCTTATCTTAGATAGATAAATTCCCAAAAAGGTAAGTTAACTTATATCTGATAGGTGTATTCCCAAAAATATAATTCAGCTTATATCTTTACATTCCCAAATAAATGTTACACTTCTTTGTTTCATATCATTTAACCAAAATACCAGTCCAGCCTACCTTATCATCTCTTCATCATCACTGTTCTTTTTCCACTACTTCCATAGGTGCTTCTTCTTCTTCTTCTTCTTCCATGTTTTCCATGACAACGTGCATATAGTTATGTTGTTCTTGCATTCTATCCATATCACCATGAAGCTTGGAGATGTAACGTTCTTGCTTGCTAGAAAGGTATTCATGTTGATAAAGAGAGCGGTTAGCAAGATTCTTCTCAGTTTCAATCCTTACTATCAACTTTCGATTAGGGGAAACTAGTCGTACCACGTGAGATGGGTTACGTAGTGTTAGGGCGAGCTGGCTCTTTGCTCGATCAAGGTGATGGTTGAGATGATGTATATCAGTTTGAAGCAGATTCTTAATCTTCGTGAGTTCTTGTTTATCTTGTTTTTCTATAGCGAGTTGATCCTTTAAATTTGCAATCTCTCGTGTTTGGTTTTCAATGGTATGTTGACACCTGCGAAGGACGGATTGAGCACGAGCACGAAGGCATCCGTTGAGGTAAAATTTCAGAATCGAATAAAGGATAGAAAGGCACAAAAAATGTTGTCGTGGGATTTTCGACACTAAGAGTTTGCAGAATGATTGAAGGAAATAGATTTCGAATTTCTCAAAGAATTTTGGAAAGAATGGGAGTTTGTTTCAGAATGTACTAGGCTTTTGCCAAAATTTGACTTCTTCAAATTTTGTCTGTCAAAATCCCAGCGGGATTATGAACCTGGCGGCTCTGATACCACTTAAATGTCACGCCCCGTATCCGAAACGTCTGTGACATCCGGCATTGTTTAACAATTACTTGAAAACAATTAAGCCTCGTATCGAAATACCGAAAACCAGTTTTTTTCATAAATAAAACATTGTCTTTACAGGACAATAAAAATACATCAGAGTTGCAAATGCGGAAACTGAACAAAAGGAAAATAAAGTCTTGATTTCTTGTATCTTTCTCATCGGCTACCATCTTCAGAAGGCTTCTTGTTCCTCCTCATTCAGTTGCTCTTCATTTTAATCTGAAATTTGTAAGGGGTGAGTGTTTTGGGAAACACTCAGCAAGTGGGGGTCGATCGATTTTCAATGATACATATAGAACTTAATCTTTAAAACATTTCTTTAACAAACTTTCAAATCTTATTACTTTTAACTCATCATAACAGAAACGAAACAATTATGACACGGAGATTATCAGACGATTCAGAGCAGTTCAGAAATAGATCAGAACAATTCAGAACAGAACAGATCAAAACAGACAGAACACTGTTACTCATCTCATTTCCATGGTCAAATTGTCCCCAATATGTTAGTCCTCTAAGGGGTGAGGCCAGAACACGGTTTTATACCCACCGATGGCGGCCAGACAGAACATGGTTTTATACCCACCAATGGGGGTCAGACAGAATTACAATTCTCGTCCCATTTCAAATCGAGTTGTAACAGTGCAACACAGAATTCAGATTTATCGGACAGAACTTATCTGAATTTTCAGATATCAGAGTTTCAGACGGATTCAGCGGAACCAAAGAATTTCGAAGCATAGAAGAAAACACATAATCGATCGAAATTTTAAAAGACGGACATCATGCTGTTTTCGAAAATGAAGACACACATTCATGCATGTCATAACTTATATATTCAAGATTTAAAAATACAAACGAATATACATATCAAAAACCCACTTACAGTTCTTGAAGTTACGGTTCGAAATGTGCAGAACTTGGTTGAACGAAACTTGCTGAATTTCGGCCGAGTGATGACCGAACCTGGACAGGATCTTCACGACAGTATGAACAGTAGATTACAGCACTGAAAAGCCGGAGCAACTCCTCCTTCTTCCTTCTTGCAAGTGACGGCCGAGAGGTGGTTTTGGAGGGAAAGGAGCCGATTTTTCTTGCTGATTTTTGCGTGTGATTTCTTTAGCATGTTGAGGTTGTATTTATAGGTGAAGGATGGTCTTTTCCCTCCCCATGGCCGAAATCTTGGAGCCCAAGCAAGCCATCAATGTGGTCAAGGTTAACTCAAGCATCAAAGGTCACCTTGGTTTACTAAAAAGTTCATTCTTGCACAATAAATTGGTCCAAGCCTCTTAGATCTTCCCTTAGCTCTCTTTCTTGGTTAACTCAATACTCATCACTTGTATAATAATTTTGTCCAAACCTTTAGTTCTTTTAGCTCCTTCTTTGGTTAACTCAATGGTCATAAATATGTCCTATCCTTTAGCTCTTCTCATTGGTTTACTCAAGGGTCATTTCTTGCACATTAAATTTGTCCAGTCCTTTAGCTCTCCTCCTAGCTCCATTTTTTATTCTTTTATGACAAGAAAGAATGAGCTTCATTGAGCTAAAAGATTGAGCTCAGTGAGCTAGGGGTTTTCTTCCGAAGAAAGAATGAGCTTCCTTGAGGTGAGGGTTTTAGCTTGTGAGCTAAGGGTTTCCTCTTCGAGTGACGTACCCTCAATTCTCAAGGTTTTGCATTGCCTCGGCTTTTTTTGAGCTACTTCCCGAGCTTTTTGAGGTGCTTTGCTTCGAAAAATCCGGGTTCTCATAGAGGGGGGAGGCTTTTGACACTTTTTCGTGTTCTATAAGGCTATTGAGCAGGCTACCGCCCAAACAAAAAAAAAAGAGATTAGCCTCTTGATCGATCGATTGATTGAATCGAAGTACGAAGGGGTTGATTGAAGTGTGAGATCAGCCAATAATATCAAGTCTTATTCCCATTTTGGCATTTTTCTTTTCGGGGCTAGCTGGGGTATATGCGTCTCTTGACCCCCCTCGCGCCGGGGTTCCCAAACCGAATAGAAATGAAATAAATAAAGTAAGGGGGGGGAGCGAGTATCGAGGAGACAAGGAATTTAGGCCCAAATATTAATTCGGGATGAAAACACCTTTAAAACAAATAATTAAGGATTAATTAAAAATTTTATTATTTAAGCTAAATAAAATTATGTGAAAATTAATTGAAGCTTAAATAATTATTTGGGACATGTTAGAATCAATGGAATTAAAAAAAAAGTCAAATTCGAGGATTTTTACTTCTAGGGGTAAAACGGTAATTTTACATCTAGAAATTAGTAAACGTCATGGCAGTGCTCTGATTGCTATTTTATATGTTAAAATGTTTATTTTAAATATTTATGGATTTTTAAGACTTAATAAGGACATTTAAAATATATGTTGCATGCTTGGTTTAAAAGAAAACCGATATTATTATGCATGCTTTTATAAAGTGATGGAAATACGAAATGTTGAAGGATGGGAAGGGATTATGACTAATATGAACACGTGATACAATGATATATTAATATGTAAGGCCAAGGCTCAGTTGACGGGTGAGAGTGCCGCTGATGTCCCCGCCGCCCAGTACTGTGGTTACATGTAGATGGATCTATCGCCCCAATAAGAATACGAATACAAAAGTCACAATCAATGATCTGAATTCAACGAAAAATGAATATGAACACGTTTGATATGAATATGAATACGAATATGAATATGTTGATATGAAAATGTTTATGAAAATGTTTATGTTTAAGTTTATGCAACTTCATGAAAATGTTATGTTTCATTGTTGCATGTGATCTGTATACGTATTATGTTGTTATCAAGATTAAGATGTGTTGAGTCTTTACACTCACTAGGTGTGATCGATGCAGGTGAATTTGATGTCGAGGGTAGTGGAGGTCTTGATGTATGATCTAACTGGACTGAAGGTGCACATAACCCGGAGACCAGCGCTTCTAGTTTTCCGCACTTATGATTTAAGTTTATGTTAAAGATTTTTACGACTTTTTATTTATGCTTTGAGTGGTTTTTGAGAGGTTGATAGTATGGGCTATACTTTTCAAATATTGTTTTTTAGGTTTGGTAAGATGTTTGACGATTTTACGATTTGAACTGTTTCCTTGATTTTTCAAATATTAGTTAGTTTTTTTATTTTTAAAATGGTGTCAAAATACTTTATACATTCTTGTATGATTCGGCCGAATGGTTAAGTAAGGTTTAGAAAAAAATCTAATACTTTTTAAGTAAAACGAGTAGTGGACGTATATTACGACCAATTCCTACTATGAAACCATCGTGTGTAATAAAATCATCAACTCATTTTTCCCAAAAAATCGAGAAAACGAAGAACAATTTCTAGAAAAATTTCATAAAGTTATGTTTCAGGTAGTTAATTCCATCTAATTTTCTCCTTCTTAAACTATTTCACTGGTTTTAAAATAAAAGTTGTTTAAAATTGTTTTATATTTCACACATATGTTGGTCAATCATCCCCACGGTCATTGGAAATACTATTTTCGATCGCCTGAAATGAACTTGATATTCATTCTAGATTTTCAAAATCTGCTATTAATCGGTTTATACTTTCGAAAAGTATTAAACATAAAAGTTGTAGAACGTCCAAAAATACACCTATCTGAAAAAACCCAGCGTCGTCAGATTATCAACATGCGTCGCCGCATTGGCGGGTGCATTGCACTAGCCGGCCAGAAGCCGGATTTACATTTTCTGATCCATTTCTGGCATAATTCCGGCCATCTGGTATAGTTTCGTAATTTTTGATCATATATTTGATTTGATTTGAATTTATAAAGTTTTAATCTAATCTTTCCGAAACAAGTTTTGCACAAAAATAAATTTCAAAATATTCCATCATCTACTTCTGATTTTACCCAGTTTAAAATTACTTCAATTATATTTTATAAGAAATTATTTTAGATTGAGCTCATAAACCGAACAAAATAGTAAGATACAATGTGAGATTTTTTCTACCATGAGGTTTCAACCGTCAGGTTTATCGTCGATTTTTTTTTCAATTGTGGTCCTTTTGGTATTTTGTCTGAATTTATCGTAAAGTTTCATCACTACCTATTTATTAATATATACTACATCATATTGTCCATTTCTCATTTTATTGGTCATATTGTACTTCAGAGGGAGCCCGTTTACGGGAAATTAAAAAGCTCCAGAGGAAACCCGATGATCGTATTTTCATATTTGGCCACGGCCCAGTGACGAGAATTTCTAACGCCTCGCCCCTAGGTACTTGGTGTAGCTAAGACTGATCAGTCAACCACATGATGATATGATTACAGCTAGTCACTTTCAAGTATCAAATTTCACCCAAAAATGATATACGATGAATAAAATCTTTATGATTTAATGATTTATGATATGATAGATGATTACGAGCTTTTACGCCAACTTATTTTATTAAAAGAATTTTAAATCTGCATGTGCATGTTTATGTATTATTTGTTACGTATGTTTAGAGCGTGTTGAATCATTAGACTCATTAAGTTTGGATGGTCGCAGGTGATAATGGTTTTGAGGGAGGCGCTGACACTTGAGTGGATCGGGTCCGGCAGTACACTCTGGAATGACTTTATTTTCCGCATTAGATTAAGATTTGAAGTAAAAGATTTTGAGGATTATTTATTTAAAGATTTTATGCTTTATTTTGAAGTTTAGTCGTTGGATTATTTTTAAATTGAAGTACAATTTTGTGGTTGACGATTTATGGATTTTTATGCATTTCAGTTTTTAAATTTTATTTTTATGTTAGAGGATTTTGAGGATAGAAGAAAAGGTTTATAAAAAAAATTCTAAGTATTTATTTACATTTTTATATTTAAAAGTAAGGACGTTTCAGTTGGTATCAGAATCAAGGATCACGAAAAATTTGTGTTATTGCTACTCCGAGAAGCTCAAGAAGTCAAGTCTCAAGTCTGTGAGTTATACTGCTTTAAATTTTTTATGCAGAAATTTTTTTAAATGCTTTTATGATATAGAAATAAGGATTGGATGTAGTTGGTATCAGAACCAAGGATCCCGAAAGGGTTGGATGTTTTTTAAATTAAATACATGTTTGTTACGTGGTTTGGACCGGGGAAAGGAGATCGGATACGAATAAGGTGCTAAGAGTAAAAGTTACATTTTTATTTTAAGCCAAGAAATTATTTATTTTAAATTATTTATGAACTTTAGAATTTTAAAGTCGAATTTAATTTATTAGATGATTTAAAAGATTTTAAGCGTTTAAAATGTAAATTTTTGAAAATTAAGATTTAATCCTTGAAATTATTGTGAAATATTTTATAATGATTTGTATGCATTAATTAATTAATTTATTTAGTATTTAAGTGGAATTTAAGATTTTTTTAAAATGGCAATTTTTAAAAATAGAAATATTAATATTTTAAATTGGAGTTTATCTTGATCTTGGTATTTAAATTTTAAATAAAAGTTGTGGGTTAATTTAGTTACCTAACTAATGTTTTAATTATTTTTTAGAGATTTATTTAACCCTAAACTAACCTAAACTAATCACAAGAAAAAAACTCACACAATTTACGTAACACACACACACCCATAGAAAACACACACACAGCCGTGAGTCTTCAAGCCTTTGGAGTCTCCATTTTTGGCTTTTTGATCCTATCATCACCATTCACTCACATGTAGCACCGTTGATTCACGCCGTTTTTATGCAACAAAACAGCCGCAAACGTTGCTCCGATCGGCTACATACTTCCCCGCAACGATATTCGTATTTCGAAGGTTTTAAACGCAAAAGCACGTTTCTAAACTTTAGTTTCGCACCATTCAAATCAAATTATGAATTATTTATGTTTTTAGCATGAAAAATGTCTACGTTAAAATTATTTTATGTTAGACGTATATTTTTCAAAGATTCGACGTTTCTATGCATGTATGAGTCGTGTTATATGATCTAAGAGACACGCTGCCTATATTAGACATTTAAGGGACGGGAAAGGAGTCGTATAAGGACACGATGAATGCTGGACAGCAGCTATAAGGAGTTGCGCTTTGGAGAAGCTAAAACCTAGGGTTTCCTTCCATGGTATGGGTTGTAGTGATCGGTTTTTGTCATGGCTGGACAGGGGCTCGTTTAAGCAGGTTCGTGACCTCGTGAGGGCTGCATCCTAGGTCTTGGGAGAGTCCTAGGATGGCTGGACTCATCGACGCGCAAGGATGAAGCAACCGCGGCCATGGAGGGACTTTAGGGCTCGGTTTGGCGCAGCTAGGATTTAGGGTGCGTAGGCTTGGGCGGTGTTAGAGTAGATGCCTTGCAAGCTAATTGTTGGCTAGAGATTTTATTGACTCAGTTGTAATTAACAATCTTTATTTTAATATAATTCATTATTTCATGATTTGTTATTTCTTTATCTGTATACCCATGTGAACAACATAGATAAAGACCTTGATTATACTTTAATACAAATGAATCGTAATTCGATGTTGAAACTCGTTTATAAACACTGTAAAATCTAAATTCGTTCCTAGTCGATTCAGCCGCCTAAAACATGGATAAAGGTCGCTTGAGCTCGAGACTAGCATTTGTGATGTTGTGTACTGCGTTTCTTGGTAAGGACATAGAGATTTCCAAACATGCAGATGGGTAGTCATATGATGATTCATACCGAACAATCCTCTCTCGGAATTTCCAAGTGGTTATCATTCATCGAGAGGATAAGTCCGTGGTTATGATTATATACCATTAGCCCTTACGACCTGTGACAACACTGAGGCTCTATATGCTAGGGCTATGCTTTGACTCGTTTACCGGCTCCAGGAGAGTCATCAGGTGGCGAGGTGGGGTATAGTTGCGACACATATAGGAGCCAGTGCATTATAGTCGGGGATTCACCGCTCACTTACAGGTGTGGATATCCTATGTGGTCTGATGTAATAATAGTGCATGGAATCTCTGGCCAGAGTATGAGATGTACGTTAGAGAAAGAGTTCTCCAATAGTACACGCGATGCCACTATTATAGTTATCACATAGTGATCGAATTAATATGCAACCCTCGATGAACCAATTGTTGCAGATTCTATCGGGATATATGAGATGAATGGACCGTACTGTACGTTAATTATAATCGACTGGTTCTTGCAGGCACTATCATTGATACCTAGGGGATCATGGGGCAATGCTACTAGACGTTCTTACCATGATCCGATGGGTTTAAACAGAAATGTGATTTCTGACATTCTCATTATCAATTGTTGATACATAGAATGGGGCAAATAAGGGTAAGCCCGCATAAAGGATTATGTCCTAAATCACAAGGAGTTGTGAACCCACGGCTCGATGTATCCCTGAACCATTGAGGGTCACACAAGTACTAGATCATTTGTTCCCGTTGAGAGAATAAATTCAAAAGTTTAATTTATATTATATAGTAAATTCAAGGAGTTGGATTTATGATAATTAAATTTTGAGAGGATAAATTCAATGAGTTGAATTTATAAAATTTGAGAATTTAATTTATTAAACTCAAAAGTTGGGTTTATTAAATATTAAATTTTGGAGGTGATAAAATTCAAGTAGTTGAATTTATTATTTAAATAATAAATTCAAATGTTGAATTTATAATAGATTTAATTTATTAAACTTAAAAGTTGAGTTTACTAAATATTAAATTAAAATTGGTGGGAAGTATGTTTAATGGGCTTGTAGGAGTACAAGTCCAACATACTAAATAATTAAAGTTCTTAATGGACTTTTATTAATAAATAAACTAGTTTGACTAGCCCAATTAATTAATCAAGCCCATTAATATTAATTAAAAAGCCCATATATTATTTTATGGTAATTAGGTCATCACTTATTATATATAATGGTTGATGAGCTAAACCCTAGAAGACTATCATAGCAATTTTTGAAAATTATATCTCCACCACCTCAAGTATTTTCGGCCACTTCCTTTTGCAAAGAGGGTTGAGCCGCTTCTCATATTTTAATCTCCTACGTAAAATATCTTTCAAATTCTCTAGTGCAATTTGGAAGAGGATCAAGGGATCTAGACGTGGACTTGATAGAAGGATCAAACAAGGAGTTCATCGAAGAAAGTTCGTAGGGATTCATCAAGAGCTAATCCGTTTATATCGGATTAGTTGGAGCCACGTGATCTATTCACCAAAGGTATAAAATTCTTATGCCCTTTGAATGTTGATTCAATAAACCATACGAGTGCCCAAACATAAACGTATTTTGATTGTCAAAATAAAATAAAAATTTTTAAACTTTTGCTGCATTTGGGGCACGAGAAAACCGAGATCATACAGTGGTATCAGAGCCAAGGTTTTCTAAATCGTATGATTTTGATGTTGAATAATTTATTTCTAACCACACAAGAAAATTTTTCAGAAAATTATAGCACCATAAAAATTACTTTTTTCAGAAAACAAAAAAAAAATTCGGATCTGCCCGAAACTGTTCCGGGCAGACCGCACGCAGCGTGCGCAACGTCCGCACAGGGCGGCGCAGCGTGCGGAGCGTCGCACGCACGCTGCGCGCACAAGAGGCCTACCACTGTCCGAAACGTTCGGGCAGCGGGCGGGCAGCGAGGGCGGCTGCCAGGAGTGTCTCAAGAAGCGTGCTGTATGATGGGCTTGAATTGTTTTGGCCTATGGTGCAATTTTCTGATTTTTCAAAATTTTTGGGCAAATTTTATATTTTTGAAAATTGGTTCAATTTTTATTTTGGAAAATTAATTTTTGGAAAATTATAAATTTTCTTGTAAAATAAATAATTATAATATGATTTTAATTATTTATGGTAAAATTGAGTTTTACAAGAAATCAAATATTATTGATTTAATTGAAAATTAAATAAAGGTGTTTATTTAATTTATTAAATTCTTTAATAATTGTGGTGGTTAGTGATTAAATTATTAGATATATGATTTATCAATTAATTAAATTGTTTAATTTATTGATGTTAATATTTGATATTAAATGCATGAAGGATGATCGAGAGCCGGGTTTTTTTTAAAAATAATTTAAATTTAAAATTTTATTTCAAAACTAATTTGAAAAAAAAAATGTTTGCACAACTAATGTAATCCGCGCTTGGTAAGCGCGGGCGCTGCCTACGTGGAGCACCGTCTGCGCTTGGTAAGCGCGGACGGTCCTCCACGTGCCACCAGTCCCTACTCCTATTCGTCCAATCCTTATCTTACCCGATTCCTTCTTCGTTCTTCCCCTCCTCTTCTTTCCTCCTCTTATCTTTACTCTCTCATTCTCGCATTCATCGGTTTCTCAATTCCTCACCGAAAATTTTTTTGACGAAGTTGAGAAGATCTAGAGCATAGTTCAGAATGGCGGATAATCAAAATCCAGAAGATCCCAGTGTCCTCTATTTACAAGCGACACATATGTCATCAAGCGTGTCTTCGTTAACAGTTGATGATATTGTCAAAGTGAAGAGCTCAGACCATTTGATTTGGAAGTTGTATACTGATAATTATTTACACAGGCGTGTACTCGCATATTTAAATCATATGGGTTTTTATGGAGTTTTAGAATGTAGCTCTCAAGTTTTTGATAATCATTTGATTACTGCGCTTGTTGAACGTTGGCGACGCAAGACACAGACGTTTCATTTTACATGTGGTGAAACAACAGTGACATTACAAGATGTTTCAATAATCTGGGGTCTAACAATTGATGGTGAAGCAGTAACTGGAGTAGATGTGTCACATAAAGTTGAGGAATGGCAACACATATGTTTGGATATGTTGGGATTTTTGCCAGCATCAAAATATTTGAAAGGTGGTCATCTGTCTATGAATGCACTACACGATCATTGTATATCTAACCTTGTTAATGATGAAACTTCAGAAGTAGATGTTGTGCAATTTACTCGTTGTGTTGCGTTAATGATTATTTGAGGAATAATGTTCCCTGACTACCAAGGAGGGTCAGCTAAACTTATATTTTTGCAACTGCTACGAGATGTTGATAACGTGAAGTCTTATAGTTGGGGTAGTGCAGTTTTAGCATTTCTATACGAGTAAAGATAAGAAGAGGAAAGAAGAGGAGGGGAGGAACGAAGAAGGAATCGGATAAGATAAGGATTGGACGAATGGAGTAGGGACGGGTGGCACGTGGAGGACCGTCCGCGCTTGGTGTGCTCCACGTAGGCAGCGTCCGCGCTTACCAAGCGCGGATTGCATTAGTTGTGCAAACATTTTTTTTTCAAATTAGTTTTGAAATAAATTTTAAATTTAAATTATTTTAAAAAAAAAAACCCTCGAGAGCCTTGACCAATGTGTTAGGTGTATGTTAGGATATTTTACTGTTTTATTCGTTTTTAATATTTGATATTATTAAAGTGGGCCTGGTTTATGGCCTGTTCCCACCCCATGAGATGTATATTTTATGTGCCATGGCTATTTAAATGTAATTATTAAAAATAGTGGGAGATCAAGACTAGAAGATTGTGAGCCCGATGAACGAGATGAAAACATGTAAAATATTGGAAGCTCTTGTAATAGTTGCATTTGCATCCCTGCATTCACCTAGGTTTTGGACCTGGATCCATGTATAGCTCACATGGATCTAATAGTGTTGGCGATCGATCATCCTTATTTATTGTTGAATGTCATATTATGATATATGCGATATATAGTAGTATGCATGTATGTATATTATTAGATAATATAGTTGCATAGATCCGGCAAACATACAAACTCGTGACACGCGATTTTTAAATTAAAATGATGAGACAATTTTAAAATTAAATCCCTCATTTTGAATAAGATTCAAAATTTATATCAAACCGGAAAAGTAAAAATTAAAATACTTTAATTTTTCCTTGCCTTCCATCAACCGTGGTTGCATGTTGATCGCTACCCGCGGACAGTGTCTGGCTCATATTATTGGAGAGGCCTGTACGCCGGAAACCTGTGACTTCCACCGAACATATGATGTGAATTGAGTGGAACTCCCATGACTTCAGCTCATATTATTTTGGGAACTCATGGCGATCGTCCACTACTATTCAATATTGATGGGTTGGTTTGACACGTGAAAATAAACGGCGTCATATTATTGGGTCCTTATTAAACACGAGGCAAAACACGCGGAGGTTGCATAGGGATGCAATTGGATTCTACCTTTTGGAAACTATAATTTGCTGATATTATTCGGGATTATAATTGGTTAATTGGACTCTACATGCCTACTAAAGAAATACGATTTCCCTTTTTCATCAGAAGGTGGTGGAAATGTCAAAATAGTGGGAGGAAAATTTATAAAATGAAATCCATATTTTATATCTTAGAATTATTTTAAAATTATCATTAACCATTATCTTTGTTTCATTTTCAGTAAATTTACGATGTCTACTCATAACCCGCTTTCAATCATTCTCGATCAAAACAAATTAACTGGCCCTAACTATCATGACTGGTTTCGAAATTTAAAGATTGTTCTGAACTCCGAAAGGATTGCGTATGTGCTTGATAAGAAGCCACCAAAGCGGGCGGCTCCTGATATCAGTAGGACTGAATTAGCTAAGCTTGAGAAACATTGGGACCATGATCTTCAAGCTAAGAGCTACATGTTGGCTTCTATGTCGAATGAACTTCAGAGGAGGTTCGAGGAGGCGGTGAATGCTGCTGACATTCACCTTCATCTGAAAGAATTGTATGTTGTACAAACTCGTTCAGAGAGACATGCTACTGTTAAAGAACTCATGACTACATGCTTGCGAGAGGGAACTTCGGTCCATGAGCATGGTGTTAGAATGATTGGGCTCATCGAGAAGTTGGCGGGACTTGACGTGGTTATTCCTAGTGAGCTCTCGACTGATATTCTCTTGCTGTCTTTACCTGCCTCGTTCGATGGATTTGTGGTTAATTTTAATATGAACAAGCTTGAGGCCACCCTTGAAGATTTGGTCAATATGCTTACTAATTATGAGGTCACAATTAAAAAGGAAAAGCATGTTCTTCTAGTGGGTTCTTCGTACAGTACGAAAAAGGGAGCCCCAAATAAAGGCAAGAAGCGTTCTGCCCCTCCAAAGAAGAACAAGCCCAACAAGAAGCCATACAAGAAACCTAATCCTGACAAGTCAGAACAAGTCTGTTTCCACTACAACAAGCCTGGACATTGGAGGCGTAATTGCGAGGAGTATCTAGCCCAGAAGCGTTCTAGCCATGGTATGTTTTATATTGAAGTTAATGTTTCTATTAATTCCTCTTCTTGGGTATTGGATACCGGATGTGGTTCTCATCTATGTAATGATTTGCAGGTGATGGGAAGAAGCAAGAGGCTTAGAGATGGTGAGACCTTTCTAAGACTAGGAAATGGAGCAAGAGTTGGTGCCACTGTCATTGGAGACATTACTTTAATTTTGGACAATAATTTTAACTTCTTTTTGAGAAACATTTTATTTGTTCCTGAATTGGTTGAAAACATTATTTCTATTTCTATGCTTGATAGGGATGGTTATTCTTGTGTTTTTGCTAAAGATGCTTGCAATTTATATAAGAATGAATGTTTGATTGGAACTGGAGAATTAACAAACGATCTCTATAACTTAAAATTAAAAGATATTCCGTTAAACAATATCCAAGCGCATACGAAAACAACAACCACCAAAAGAAAAATAGAAAACCCAAATCCCGCACAAATATGGCACGCTAGACTAGGTCATATTTCCCAAAGAATGATGCATAAGCTAGTGGGAGAAGGCATGTTTGACTTGTCAGACATAAATTCTCTACCAACTTGTGAGTCCTGTCTAAAAAGAAAAATGACTAAAATTTCATTCAATGAAACATGGAACGTGCGCATGGTCTACTGGATTTGATCCACACGGACGTTTGTGGCCCGCTAAGTGTTAGCACAAAATTTGAGCATTCCTACTTCATTAACTTTACTGATGACCATTCGAGGTCTGGGTACGTTTATTTGATGAAACACAAATCTGAAGCATTTGAAAAGTTCAAAGAGTTCATATCTGAAGTAGAAAATAAGCTGGAAAGAAGTATTAATGCACTTCGATCTAATCGAGGTGGAGAATACTTAAGTGCTGAATTTTTGGGTTATCTAAAAGAGAATGGGATTCTCTGACAGTGGACTCCACCAGCAACACCACAATTGAATGGTGTTTCTGAACGTCGAAATCGAACCTTGATGGATATGGTTCGATCCATGATTGGATTCACTGAATTGCCTACATCATTTTGTGGCTCTGCGCTTGAAACTGTGGCAATGTTGTTGAATAATGTCCATACTAAAGCAGTGGATAAAACGCCATATGAGATATGGATGGGAAAAACTCCCAAATATTCTTAAATAAAAATATGGGGATGTCCAGCTTACGTGAAGCAGACAGTGGGAGACAAATTGGATAGTAGATCCACTTTGTGCTACTTTGTAGGATATCCAAAGAATTCTGTTGGATATTATTTCTATCATCCCAATGAAGCAAAAGTGTTTGTTTCAAGAAATGCCACCTTTTTTGAAAAGAAATTTTTATTAGATAGAAAAGACAAGATGATAGAACTTGAATAAATTCAAGATACTCCCTCAACTATAGAAGTCGAACCCATTTCCCAAGAACCAGTAGTTGAAGTACAAGCTCCTAGAAGGTCTGATAGGGTTATTAGACCACCTGCAAGATATACGCTTCTTCATGAACAAATCCATGATGAGCATTGTGTTGGATGTGATCCAATAATTTCAAAGAAGCAATATCTGATACTGATTCAACCAAATGGCTTGAAGCCATGCAGTCTAAAATGGACTCTATGTATTCAAACCAAGTCTGGACATTGGTGGGATCCACCTGAGGGATTCGTTCCCATAGGATGCAAATAGATCTACAAAAGAAAGCTTGGGGCGGAATGGGAAGGTAGTGACCTTCAAAGCAAGACTGGTTGCAAAATGTTATACTCAAAGGCAAAGAATTAACTATGAGGAAACTTTTTCACCAGTTGCTATGTTTAAGTCCATTAGAATACTACTAGCCAGCAGCATGGTATGACTATGAGATATGGAAAATGGATGTAAAGACTGCATTCCTCAATGGAGACATCAAAGAAGAAATTTATATGTCTCAACCTGAGGGGTACACATCAGTAGGAAGTGAGCATAAGGTATGGCAAACTTCAGATATCAATATATGGTCTCAAGCAGGCATCAAGGAGTTGGAACATCAGATTTGATAGCACTATCATAGAGTTTGGTTTCGCTAAGAATCCTGATGAATCATGTGTGCACAAGAAAGTTAGTGGGAGTGCAGTGATATTCCTAGTACTTTATGTTGATGATATCCTGCTCATTGGGAATGATGTAGGATTATTGCAATCAACTAAAGTATGGTTAGCAAGTAAATTCTCCATGAAAGACATGGTGAAGCATCATATGTATTGGGAATACAAATCTATAGAGATAGATCAAATAGAATGTTGGGGCTCACCCAAGCCACCTATATTGATACCATTATAAAGCGATTCTCTATGGAAGAGTCCAAGAGAGGATACTTACCAATGTGTCATTGTGTTACTCTATCTAAAGCTATGTGTCCCAAAACTGATGAAGAGATAGAGATGATGACATGTATTCCATATGCGTCAGCCATTGGTAGTATCATGTATGGTATGATATCGACACGTCCTGATGTTGCTTATGCTCTGAGTGTTACAAGCACATATCCGGCAAACCCTGGTCCACTACATTGGAAGGCCGTGAAAGATATTCTTAAGTACTTGAGAAGGACTAAGAACTTGTTCATGGTCTATGGGGGTAGAGAATTAAAATTGGAAGGCTACACTGATTCTAGCTTCCAATGTGATGTAGATGATTCGAAATCGACCTCTGGTTTTGTATTCATGCTTAATGGTGCGGCTGTCTCTTGGAAAAGTTCCAAGCAAGACACCGTTGCGGATTCCACCACTGAAGCTGAGTACATTGATGCATCTTCTGTAGCCAAAGAGGCAGTTTGGATGAGGAATTTTGTCCAAGAGTTGGGCGTTATTCCTAATGGAGTTGATCCAGTCCCAGTGTACTGCGACAACACTGGTGCCGTTGCGCAAGCAAAGGAACCAAGGTCTCATCAGCGATCCAAACATGTACTGAGGAAATTTCACATCATCCGAGAGATTGTGGGAAGATGAGAGATATCAGTCGAAAGAGTCCCCTCTGCAGAAAATGTTGTTGATCCACTTACAAAGCCCTTGCCAAGACCATTGTTTGAAAAGCATCGCGAAGCAATGGGATTAAAATTTATGGGTAATTGGCTCTAGGGCAAGTGGGAGATTGTTAGATTAGATGCCCTGCAAGCCAACTGTTGGCTAGAGATTTTATTGACTCAGTTGTAATTAACAATCTTTATTTTAATATAATTCATTATTTCATGATTTGTTATTTCTTTATCTGTATACCCATGTGAACAACATAGATAAAGACCTTGATTATATTTTAATACAAATGAATCATAATTCGATGTTGAAACTCGTTTGTAAACACTGTATATACTAAATTTGTTCCTAGTCGATTCAGCCGCCTAAAACATGGATAAAGGTAGCTTGAGCTCGAGACTAGCATCTGTGATGTTGTGTACTGTGTTTCTTGGTAAGGACATAGAGATGTCCAAACATGCAGATGGGTAGTCATAAGATGATTATATCGAACAACCCTCTCTCGGACTTTCCAAGTGGTTATCATTCATCGAGAGGATAAGTCCGTGGTTATGATTATACACCATTAGTGCTTATGACCCGGGACAACACTGAGACTCTATATGCTAGGGCTATGCTTTGACTCGTTTATCGGCTCCAGGAGAGTCATCAGGTGGCGAGGTTGGGTATAGTTGCGACACATATAGGAGCCAGTGCATTGTAGTCGGGGATTCACCGCTCACTTACGGGTGTGGATATCCTATGTGGTCTGATGTAATAATAGTGCATGGAATCTCTGGCCAGAGTATGAGATGTACGTTAGAGAAAGAGTTCTCCAATAGTACACGCGATGCCACTATTATAGTTATCACATAGTGATCGAATTAATATGCAACCCTCGATGAACCAATGGTTGCAGATTCTATCGGGATATATGAGATGAATGGACCGTACTGTACGTTAATCATAATCGACTGGTTCTTGCAGGCACTATCATTGATACCTGGGGGATCATGGGGCGATGCTACTAGACGTTCTTACCATGATCCGATGGGTTTAAACAGAAATATGATTTCTGACATTCTCATGATCAATTGTTGATACATAGAATGGGGCAAATAAGGGTAAGCCCGCATAAAGGATTATGTCCTAAATCACAAGGAGTTGTGAACCCACGGCTAGCTGTATCTCTGAACCATTGAGGGTCACACAAGTACTAGATCATTTGTTCCCGTTGAGAGAATAAATTCAAAAGTTTAATTTATATTATATAGTAAATTCAAGGAGTTGGATTTATGATAATTAAATTTTGAGAGGATAAATTCAAGGAGTTGAATTTATAAAATTTGAGAATTTAATTTATTAAACTCAAAAGTTGGGTTTATTAAATATTAAATTTTGGATATGATAAAATTCAAGTAGTTGAATTTATAATTTAAATAATAAATTCAAATGTTGAATTTATAATTGATTTAATTTATTAAACTCAAAAGTTGAGTTTACTAAATATTAAATTAAAATTGTTGGGAAGTATGTTTAATGGCTTGTAGAAGTACAAGTCCAACATACTAAATAATTAAAGTTCTTAATAGATTTTGATTAATTAATTAAACTAGTTGGACTAGTCCAATTAATTAATCAAGCCCATTAATGTTAATTAAAAAGTCCATATATTATTTTATGGTAATTAGGTGATCACTTATTATATATAATGGTTGAGGAGCTAAACCCTAGAAGACTATCATAGCAATTTTTGAAAATTATATCTCCACCACCTCAAGTATTTTCGGCCACTTCCTTTTGCAAAGAGGGTTGAGCCGCTTCTCATATTTTAATCTCCTACGTAAAATATCTTTCAAATTCTCTAGTGCAATTTGGAAGAGGATCAAGCGATCTAGTCGTGGACTTGATAGAAAGATCAAACAAGGAGTTCATCGAAGAAAGTTCGTAGGGATTCATCAAGAGCTAATCCGTTTATACTGGATTAGTTGGAGCCACGTGATCTATTCACCAAAGGTATAAAATTCTTATGCCCTTTGAATGTTGATTCAATAAACGATACGAGTGTCCAAACATAAACGTATTTTGATTGTCAAAATAAAATAAAAATTTTTAAACTTCCGCTGTGTTTGGGGCACGAGAAAACCGAAATCATATAGGCGGCTGGTCCAGGTAGGTAGGCTAGGGGTCCAGGAGGGTAGGCTAGGGTCTGGTCAAGGCCTGGATCGAAGATGGATCGAGGGGGTCGGTAGGAATTGGTGTGTGGCCTAGGAATAGAGGAATGGTTCGGTTTTGGCTAGGGGAAGAGTTTGGGCTTGAACCATTGTCCACGAGGGTTGGTTCATGAGGGTAGTTTAGGGATGAAAAGCTTATGTTTAAAATTTGGAAAGAAAATATTAAATTTTGAATTAATTTTGGTTGAAAACGCTTCACGGTTTAACTATTAAATCAATAAATCGAAAGGATCGGTTTACGTCTAAGAAAAATATTAGAAATCAGATTTAAACTTATATAATGCTATGGGATATGCTCGAGTCAATAAAAAAAAAAGAAAACATCAAAATTGAGAAGTGCGAGGTCCAGGGGTAAAATATTAATTTTACTTCTCGAATAGTACGAAAGGTCTGGCACTGTCTCGAAAAATCATAATGCATGTTAAATGATATTTTAAAATGGTTATGATGAAAATATGATATTTTTATGATATACGCAAAGGTTGTATGATTTTTCACGGAAAATGATATTTTTACGATTTTTGAAGGATACGATATTTTATAAATAAAAGGGAAAGGAAAATATTTTAAAGGATATGAATTGACTGTGACATAAAAGGATATGATTGGGAATATCGTGAGGGAAAAGACCACAGAGAGAGCCTGTTTACGGGAAAAAGCCCCAGCGGGAGCCCGACGATCGTATTTTCATATTTGGCCACGCCCCAATGACGGGAGTTTCTGACACCCCGCCCCCAGGTACTTGTTGTAGTTAAAACTGATCACTCGACCATATGATGATATGTTTACAACTAGTCACTTTCAAGTATCAAAATTCACCCAAAAATGATATGCGAGATGAAAAGCTTTATGATTTAATGATTTATGATATGATATGATTACGAGCTTTTACGCCAACTTATTTTATTAAAAGATTATTTTAAAGCTGCATGTGTCTGTATATTTATTATTTGTTACGTATGTTTAGAACGTGCTGAGTCATTAGACTCACTAGGTTTGGATGATCGCAAGCAGACGCTTGAGTGGATCGGGTCCGGCGGTACACTCACGAGGGACTTTATTTCCACATTAGATTAAGATTTAAAGTTTGAAGTAAAAGATTTTGGGGATTATTTATTTAAAGATTTTATGTTTTATTTTGAAATTTAGTCGTTGGATTATTTAAAAATTGAAGTACGATTTTGTGGTTGACGATTTATGGATTTTTATGCATTTGAGTTTTTAAATATTATTTTTATGTTGGAGGGTTTTGATAATAGAATAAAATGTTTATAAAAAAATTCCTAGTATTTATTTATATTTTTAAAGTTAAAATTAAGGGACGTTTCACAAAGTGTTAACCTCTATTTTCTTTATATTTATTGTAAATTATAAATAGATTTCAAGGCTCCAAATATGCTGATGGAAATTGATAAAATAGAAATGTTGGTTTAGCAAGACCGTGAATTTTTTTCCTAAATTTGTATTTTTGTTATATTTTGAAAAGTCAAGTTTTGTACAAACTTTTGCTACTGTAATTTAAAGTTTATTATGATATTACGATTCGAGAGCCCACAACTTTCATGGTGATTCTAGGATGATGATGCATTCTGATAACGCTAATGAGACTACTTATGTGTGTTCTCGATCACCCTTCTATTTCATCTTCGGGAATTGTCTCTTATATAACAGTCTCTTCCAACGGTCATATTTAATCTTTTCGAGATTTCGTATCGTTTTCTGTTAAAATATGATATCATTTATCATTAACTGTAGCCGCATTGAATGTTTTTGTCATTTATTTTCATGGGATATTGACATTATGAAGCTCATTGGTTTTAACTTGTTTGAAATATTTATTAGAACTAATGAATTTTCGAAGACAATTTTTTTTATTTATCAATTCTTTTTTTACAGCAAAATATCGTACTATCAGGTTTCTCCTTTTTTACGCAAACAAAGATCGGACCTAGCAGACGACATAGTCTAGCAACTTTCATTAAGTTCATTTTATTTTAGTATTGTTATCATTGAAACTTAAAAAAAATTATTCTAACATATGTCAAACACTTATTTTTTTTATTATTATACACTTGAAAAATATATATTTAAATCATTTATTCAAAAAATTTATTATTAACTTTTTTTATTTATTTTACTTTTATCTTACTTCATTTTGAATGCAAAAAATCTAAATATTTTATCCACAAAAAGTTCTAAATATTTTAAATAAATCCAATTAACTCAAATTCGACCAAATATGATTTTTTGTTTTTTTAAAAAAAAAAAAACAGATTAAAATCTTATCCATTTGGCTCTTTGTACCTCTGATAGAAGGTGGCTTAGGATTCTGCAATGAATTCTGCAATGAATTCTGCTAACATTTATTACTGACTATTGGCTAAAACCAATACGCAAGGTTGTCCAGTACCCATCAACCTTTTTGTCGGTGATTAACGGTCTATTTACGTGTTTTATTGGATATTTTTATTTTTCATTTTTTAAAAAATATTAATGATTTTTTTTAACCATACGATAACAAATTTTGAAATTAAACAAATACATACAATATTTTGTTAAAATTATATTTCATCTCGTTTTTAAATTGTGAGTGATATATCTTGAAATTTGTAGATTTTTTTGTTCGAGATTAATTAGAAACAAACAACCTGTTTTATGAAAAATACTATATTACATCGGATTATATTTACTCAATAACCCAAATAATATTAGGTGATATTTGGATTAAAAGATTTTGATCTAAGAGGTATTTGAAAGAAAGATTTAAAATGATTTTATATTGAAATAATTTTAAAATTCATTATAATAATAAAAAATAATTAGTTGAAGATTTTAAATTCATTGTCAAATCAACATATTTATACAAACAAACTAATGGAATTGGAATTTTTCTCTTCAAATTCATATATTCAAATGCAACCTTATTAGGGTGAATTTCGAAAAATAGATTTGAAGTACATGGATTTTGAGTATTTACAATAAAACTATGGATTAAATTTTCAATTCATATTTTACTTATTTACGAATTAGTAATACAAAGTAGAATGAATTTCAAATGATATTATTATTGGGTAAACTTAAAATTTATCCTAATTAATATGAAATACTATAAAAACATGTGAAAAGTGAATTTGAAGTTTATATTTTTACTTTTTTAAACAACAAAAATACATTTGAAAAGCATCTATCCAGGGGCGGAGCCAGGATTCTTAAATACATGGGGCTGGCTCTATCATGTATTAAACAGTAATGGATTCAGTTAAAACCAAATCGAATATTCTAAAATCAAATTAACTGAATTTTTTTTCTAACAAACTGAGCCGATCGAACTTTACTACGAAAACTTAACAAACCAAATCGAAAAAATCGATTATTTCGATCAGAAACACAATCAACCGAAATTTTAGAATTTTTTTTATAATAATCATGTTTTAAATAAAAAATTGCAATATAAAAATTAGATTAAATAAATTTAAATTTTATTTATTAAAAACTATTTTTAAGTATAGTACTATTGTCTAATAAATTTTATTAGAAATTGTAATATTTATATCCTTATAAATTTTATTAAAAAACTTAATAATATTAATTTTATTTATAAAAATTTAGTTTGTTATGTTAACCAAAATTTTATATTAAAAATGAAATCGAACCGAACTAACCTATATTTTAAAAAAAATTAAACCGAACTTTCGAATTAACCGAATGTAGGACCAAACATTTCCCGTTTTAACAAAAACTATAGTTGGTGGTAATTGTGCAACTCAAATATTTTAAATCGCTCAACAGCTCAAGCGTCATGGTTCGATCGCTCTACCTAATAATAGATATGTCAAAATGGGTTGGCGGGGCAGGCCAGCCCGCCACCCGCCGCAACCCGTCATTAGGCGGGGCGGGGCGGGCCTCTAAATGGTCAACCCAGCCCAACCCACCTTGGGCCGCGGGTTAGGCGGGCCGACCCGCTTATTTTTTCCAGAAAAAAATTCTAAACATATTTCAGTCAAATAGTTTCATAAAATAATTAAAAACATTGAAATAAGAAATTAAGAAAGCATACAACATAATATATAAAAAGTAAAGTGTTTAAACCAAACATGAAGATTGAGACATGGAAGAGAACATAAAGTCGAGGAAAGAGACGGTTGTAAATTTTTAAAAATATTATGTCTTCAATAATACACATAATTAGCAAACCTCTGTCGGGTCCACAAAATTTCACTGCAACTCGTCAGACTTCAAACGAAACCACTCTTTGGTTCACAACTAACTGCTATGCTTAAAAATTAATTTAAGATTCATGAATAAAATTTACAGGAATTTCTTCCCTTTTGTTTTCTTTATATATAACTATAAATTTCTCATTTTTTATTTTCTTTATGTATATTTGTTGTAAGATTAAATTATCAATAAATTTGTTCTAAGAGTAAATTATCAATATATTTGTTCTAAGACATGGAGGCGCATGAAACTTATTCCAATTTTTATATAAAACTTAAAAATATAAAATTTTATCCTAATTTGGCGGGCCAACCCGCCCCGTTTGGGCTCGACCCATCTTGACCTGCAACCCAAACGGGCTCAACCCATTTGGTCCACCTCCAAACGGGCTGCTATTTTATCAACCCAACCCGTTCAATTTTTATAGCGGGGCGGGTCAGCCCGACGGACCTAACCCAATTTGACAAGTATACCTAGTAGGGACAATTAATGCACCCCAACACCGAATTTTCAAATTAATTCATTTCGATCTGTTATTTTGGTTGAAACCAATATTTTATTCACTTATAGACTGTAATTGATTTTTGCTCGTTATTTTTTTATATATGCTCTTTTGGTTTAAAAATAACTTGACAGTTTTATTTTCTTCATTTTTTGAGTTACTTAACTAGAAAAATTCAATATTCTCAAAATTTTATAACAAAGAATTATTTTTCAAATTTCATACTTATTCAATTTTCGGTTATTATAAACAGAAAAATCACAAAACAAGCTCAATAATAATTACACATCAATAATCATTATACATTTCAATCAATTGATTATTATTCCAAAAATATGCAACAATAGATTTTTAAGGTAAAAATTCAAATTCCAAAATTCATATACATCATAAGATAATATTATTGCAAATTGAATAATCACATCTAAATATTCAATATAATTTTAGAATCGTTGAATTTTTTTTATCTCAAAGTTGCATAATTTCATAGCATACGACAATAAATAACCAATAAATTGTAATGAATTATTATTTATGGGAATTGTTTTATTTTTAATTTTTAAACATGAGACTACAAAAAATAAAAAAATAAAACTTATAAAAAATTTGTTTTAATTTTAATATGAGCTGAAAAAATATATAATTTAAAAATATTAAAAATTTTTATTATAAAAAAATAGGTGGGGCTGGAGCCCACCCTAGCCTAAAGGTGGCTCCGCCCCTGCATCTATCCAAACACAACTTTTGATTATTTAAGAAGGAAACACAAATTTTACTTTGAACATGAAAATAGTTTTAAAAACATTCTTTAAAAAATTACAAAATATAAATGAGTCTCTTATGAGACGGTTTCACTGATATATCATTCATAAGACAAGTTAACTCGATTCATACATATAATGAAAATTAATATTTTTCATGTATCTAGTCGGATAAGATATTCGCATCACAAAATTGATTTGTGAGACGATCTCACATGAGTTTTTATGACAAAATATTATGTTACACGCCTTCGTAACTAAACTTTTGATTCTTAAATCAATGGAAGTTAATCAAAACAAACTTCGTAGTTTATATATAATCGAACTACTTTCGCAATCAATATAGTTGCTTGCGAAATCTTTGTTTAAAATCATTATCTTTAATTGCCATTCATTTTATATAAATAAAATGAAGTATATACAAGGAAAATTAGAGTGGAACTAATATCTTATCGAAATTATTTTTATATAAATTAATTTCCACAAAAATAAAAAATAAATCCAAAGATGTCACTAATTTTTCTTTATCTAACCTCATTTTCGTAGATGAATCTAATAAGTTAAGAACATACATAAATAGACAATAAAATCTTTCAACTCAATTTTACCAAGTAGTCCAAGTTTGAACAAGAGGTGCTATGTTCTCACTTGTTGTCTCACAAAATATTATATATATTTTTAATCATAAATTAAATAAATAATACAGCTGGCATGTTGCAAATTGCTAGAGACAAATAAAACTAAGAAATGCTGGGCCAATTTAATTTATTCCATCAAAAGCATATTTGCCCCTTTATCTTTCCACATCTGTCAGCAATCGACTTAAAACTCACTACAAAATTACTAGAAAGTGCTTCCTAACCAACTCCAACAACAATTCTAACCAACTCCAATAACAAAAAATTTATTAATAATAATAGTATAATTTTTAAGGCAAAAACTTGTGTGAAACGGTCTCACGAATCGTATTTTGTAAGACGGATCTCTTATTTGAGTTATCAATGAAAAAGTACTACTTTTTATGCTAAGAGTATTAATTTTTATTATGAATATCGGTAGAGTTGACCCGTCTCACAGATAAGATTCGTGAGATCCGTCTCACAAGAGACCTACTCAATTTTTAGTTATGTCTACCAAAATAATAATATATAAATATAACAAATTTAAGATAAAATGCACAAACTTTTGTATTGGGCAATGAAAGGGTCCAGGATTTTTTCGGTTGCTTAAAAAATAATTAAAAAATATTTAACACTTTAATTTTTTTAAAATATTAAATTTTTTATAATATTAAAATTGAATTTAAAGTATAGCTTTTTGTTCATTAGACACGTTTAATTTGATAATCACGGCTTTGACTGTTTTGGTTTTTTGTTTTAGACAATATCATTTCATTTTAATTATTTTAATTTACGTGTAATCGTTATTAGTGAATCTCTCTTTTGCAAGTAGATTGCTTGTAACTATATTTAAATTGGAAATAGTGGGAGCAAAAGTTTCTCTACAATTAAAAATTCTTGAATGTGTATATTTAAAATACAAATTTCATTTTGATGATCTCTAGTTCATCTAGCATTATTATGATCGAAAATAAATTTAAAGTGGGTGAATAATTTTATCTCAAAATATTTCGTTTGGATTAGCAACAATGAAATTCTTTTCTTGTCAATTCAAAGTAAGTCAATCATTGTGAACGGTGCGAAAATAGGTTTACTAAAACCAATTCAACAAATGTCTTATTCAGAAAATCAGTTGGATTATATAAAGAGTAGTAAGGTAGGTAGAATGAAAAAATAAATAAGCTTAAGATTTTTTCTGGATGACCCCTTCTTTCTCATGTAAGATTTGGACTAAAAGACTTGGGTAATTACAAATAATTTGAAATCATGCACTTCAGTAAGACGTAACACTTTGGGTAATTACAAATAATTTGAAATCATGCACTTCAGTAAGACGTAACACTGACTAACTGAAATTCTTAGTAAAGCTTCAATGTAAATACTTTGAGTATTAGGACTTCTTATTCTCAATTACATGATTTCATAGAGAAATTCTAAGAACAAATTTGATTTTCAAAATGATCAAATGAGGACTTATCAGCGTGTGCTAGCTATTTCAATTTGGCTTGTGGAAAGCTTCTTTCAGAGGAGATAAATTAACAAAAAAGTTCAGAGATAGAGCGTGGTTGTCTAACTTTTTGAGTTTGTTCAATTGATCTATTTATAGCTTTAATCTACAACGATAATCTTTTCAAAATATATATGTTTCCAAATGTAGATGTAATTATTTCCATGTCATCCTCCTTTATGACATGTTCTGTTAGTGCACCTAAACCTGACATTCTGTCAAAGTACAATCCCTGTCAGTATGGAAAGCTTTATTCGCTATTTCAACCAGGCTCAGATATTTAATAACTGATAATACCGATTCTTCAAAGAATATATGGATTTGGACTGACTGATCGACTTAAATATTTTTAGTTTGGCTTCATCAGTCGAACTTGAATCTGTTAAGAGACTTATTAGGAGACATTCTTATGACATTTTAGTTTACCTTATTAAATTCAATTCGGTTAGATTCTGTAATTATCCATTGAATCAGCAATCTTGTTCAATCACTAAAGCTAAAAATGTTCCAATAATTACCAAGTCTCAAATTCCTTCAGAGTCGTGTTCTTTCTTTAAACAACTCCATTTTGTTGAGATATTCTTATTGCAGAATATTCATGCTGAATTCTTTGATCTGACAAGTGCTCATCCAGATATTTGAAGTGAACTCAGTATCTCGATCACTCCTGATTCTGATTACTTATGTTAATTTCTCATTTGAACAACTTTAAGAAATTTAATCAGTTGGGTACTATTATGATTTTTACCACTAAGAAATGTCACTCAAGTAAATCGAGAGAAATCATCAATAATCACATGTGTATATCTTATTCCTCCTAAGATGATTACAAGTATCCGTCCAAAAAAGTTCATATGCAATAATTCTAAGCATTTACTAGACAGTTTGCTACCTTTATTTATAAAGCTAGATCGAATATACTTACCTAACTGACATGCGAGCACACATGATTTTTAACAAATTCAATGCTAGTTAATCCATCAGCTAAGTTAAATTTACGCAGATTATTAATAGATATGAAATTAAGACGATTAAGTCTTTTTATGTCATAGCCACACTTTGACATTATTAATACAACAAAAGATGTTGTTAGATTAAATAATTACTATTCCAATAAATTTTGTAAGTGTTATCATTTCCAATTCCAATTAACAATATTTGATTACTAGCATTCTTGATTAAGTAATCTTTTTTTTACAAAATTCAACTAAATAGACATTATCACAAAGTTGATTATGCTAATCAAATTGTAACATATATTTTCAACAAGTAGAACATCATTAATTATCACATTTCCATGGGTAATCTTACCATTACCCATGGTCTTACCTTAGCATTGTCTCCAAAAGTGATCCCGAGTCCTTCAAAATTGATTACATTTGATAACAGTTTGCCTTAACCAGTAATATGCCTTGAAGATCCACTGTCCAGGTATCAAACCGAATTTTTCAGTTCTACTCGTTCATAGTTTTGCATACACAAATTAAATCAACTGGTACCCAATCCTATTTGGGTCCAAACAGGATTTTTCCCTTGGAAACCCTCACTTGGATCAGTTTGATAGCCTGACCTCGTTGTCTATTCTAGAAAGGTTGTGGAAAACGTGTATGCAATGCTAGGTGTGTGTGTGAAATGGAATGTTGTTTAGTATTTCTCTCATCATTGATTTTCTTGTATCTTTTTTGATCTGGCTTTCAGTTATAGTATCGATAGAGCTTAGCCATTTTTGAGTTGTATCTTGTTTAACTGAGTCTGCAATCAGACCAGTTAGGCTTGATAGATGAGCTCTCTAGTGTATACACAATACCAAAATTTTTGTCTTTGTTTATCAGTTCAACAGGTCTATTAACTTGATCATTCGACTTTTGATGTTCATATACCTTACTGGACTTTACAAAATGAATGTATTTCTATTTGCATATGTTCAGTTTCGATTTAATGCTGCAGTCAGTAGGATTTCCGTCATTGCCATCGAAGACAAGACAAGTTTTGTATCCTTAGTACTTATGCAGCTCTTGCATTTTTTCAAGACTTATTGACGACTTATTCCAAATACTAATCAGTTCGGCTAGTTTCTTATTCTCAGAATTAGTTGTTGATGCTCATTTATTACTCTTCCATTCTCATTTTTTAGATTTGAAATTTCTGCCTTAAGACCTAATAATTCATCTTATTGTTCCTAGTTAGACTCAGCATCATTGTCAGTTTTTCTTGTTGCTTTGCTTTCACTTCCTCCAATGATTGAGAAAGTCTCTTCTACTCTACTACCATGTCATTGAGTGTGGTGATCTTTTCATTTTGCGTAAAATCACTCGAGCTAAAATTAAATACCTCATCATAGGTAGATTCCAGCTCAGCATCAGTCATGAGACACTGTACCACCTCTTCATCACTTTCACTTGTGGAGCACTCTAACTCGGATGAGTCGTCTTAGAGTCAACCCATTCGGCTTTGTTGTTTTCAACAACAAGCACATTCTGATATCCTTTCTTTCTGAATGACTTCCTATCATCCTTGGACTTTTTCTTCTTGTCATGAAGTCGGCCTCCTCTCATCCTTCTTTGGTTTGTGACAGTCGGCTAAGAAGTGACCGACTTTATCACAATTGAAGCATGCATTTTCCTCAATAGTGGATTCTTTCCTGTAATGGTAGCGTATGCTTGGACCTTAGAAGTTTCTCTGATTTTTCCTTAATAATTTCTCAAATTTCTTTACGAACAATGACATTTCATCACTGCTCAACTAAATTTTTGTTGGGATCGGGAAAGAATTTAGGGGGGGTGAATGAACTCTTTCAAATTTTTTTATTTAAAATAAGTTTTTCAAACGTTTTTAGGCGGTTGAAAATTCTTTCTCAAACGGTTGGAAACTTGAACCACTGATGAGTGCGGAAAACGGTTCACAATTTCCAATGACAGTTCAAACACTTTTAGCTAACTTAACAAATTGCGGTTAAAAAAGTAAGAGCTTGCGATAAGTAAATAACACAAGATTTTTATGGATGTTCGGAGATTGAATACTCCTACGTCACTCCTTCTTCCTTTTCCAAGAAGGATTCTACTAAAAGACTTTGGCTTTACAACGTATTTGCAACAGCCCACTCCAATCAGGACTTATCACACTGCCTGTATTGGAACTTCTTAGTGATCACTTTACACTTCTGGATATTAAGAACACTCAGTTCACCAGATAACAAGACTTGATCTAATAACCAAAAGGTTATTGATGAGAATAAATGGTTTGGTGTGAGTAGCACGAAAATGATCCTAAGATGATCAAATGATTTTCTGTTTAAAGCGTGCTGATTAAGCGAAGAAGTATGTAAACTTTTAGGAGCGCTCGGAGATCTTTTCAAGTATGCAAGCAAGCTGTTATGATTCGATTGTGAGCTGAAAAGACACGTTTCTGCTAGCACACTCTTCCGTTAATATACACGATTTTCTTAACGGTCGGGAAGGACATAGCAACGTTAACCTGATTGTGAGGCCCGGGGCCGAAGAGGACGAGGGGTGATCGCCGGTGCCATGAGGTTGACGGACAATGAGCGGCTCCTGGCAGGCTTCTAGGTGGAGGAAACATGAATGAACCGATCCCCCACACCGAAATGAGAGGGATTCCGAGACTGTTCAATGTAATGGAATGTACAGTTGAAGAGGACTTAAAAGATTTGATTTGTACTACTCATATCACGAAGGTGCATATTCTTTTCGGTAGCTCATCACATAAGAACTCCAAAGTTAAGCGTGCTTGACTTGGGGCAATTTTGGAATGGGTGACCTCCTGGGAAGTTTCCTAGGGTGCGTGTGAGTGAGGACATAAGCACGCTGGAAAGACTCGTCTTGGTACAGTGAGGGCAGTCGTCGAATCTGGGGCATTACACTGATTCTCTGAACAAATGAGTCGCTGTCGTCTTTATGAACATTAAATGTTCTTTAATGAACGCATTTAATCTTCCTTTTGCTCAGCACCGTTCTGAAGTGCTTTTCTTTTATAGTAACTGTATTTAGCATCAGAACATGCAGTCTATACTTGGTCTCTCTTCTTTGGGATATGATCATAAATGCGGATCAATCTTGGAGCAGATGTATATACGTTTACTTCAAGATGGTGTAATACTTTGAATGTATTAAGCCGGTCAGAGAATATCTTTGAGCAATAAATGGTCCTTTAAAAGATCCGGTTCTGATAAGCGGTTGAAACTCCTTTTAGCTTTCGCTGGTTAGAAAGATATACCATTATTTGAGCTGGATGGTTGAACTGATATATGTCACACATATGAACCACAGAGCTGTCTTGTTTTTGTCATACGCCAAAATTCTTGGGAATAATATTTTCTTCAAGCCAGAGCCTTTGTTAGTTTTGTTGAAGATTTGCCATGAGTTCTTTTTTCGGGTTCAAATTCATATGCTTTGATGTATGCGAACAGACGGTGTAATTCAAGCTTGTTAAGATCCTTTGATTCTCGCATGATCAAAGTTTTAACATCCCATTTTCGTGGGAGTACTTTCATAACTTTTAAGGCTATTTCTCTATTTTCATATTCCCTACCAAAAGCAGCTAATTCAATAATAATAATACTCGTTCTTTCATCAAAATCTGACATAGATTCTCCAGCTTTCATCTTGATACTATCAAATTTTTGGATTGCCACAGAAAATTTATTCTCTTTGGTTTGATCAATACCTTCACATAATTGTATCAGTTTATCCTAGATATTTTTAGTAGTGAGACACATTTTGATCTCGCTAAAGGTATTCTCATCCAAAGTTTTGTATAATATGTTACATTGCCCATATTTTCCTTCTTCTTGTCCTTGCTGGTACATTCCATATTTTGTTTTTCAATCATCCGAGTAACACCATCAGAAATGGCAATAACAATGTTTTTTCCGTGATTCTCATTGATCCATCTGTGATGATGTATCACATATGATCGTATTGTGCAGCTAGATGAGCCTGGATACTGATATTTAAGTCATCGAAATCTTCTTTAGAGAATATTGAGATCTTACTGAATGATGTCATTTTGAATATTTTGTTCAGAGACCAGAATAAACTGTTTTGATACCATTTGTTAGGATCTAAAATAAATTTAGGGGAGGAGGGATGAATAAATTTATCTCAAAATATTTTCGGGTGGGTTAGGTACACTGAAATTTTGTTCTTGTCAGTTGAATTCCCAGTATATCAATCAGTGTGAACTGTGCGAAAACGAGCTTATTGAAACTGGAAGAACAAATGGCTTATGAAGAATATCAATTGGGATTGTATAAAGAGTAATAAGGTAGGTATACTTAAAAAATAAATAAGCACAATATTGTTTCTGGATGTTCAAAGATTTTAAGACTCCTACGTCGTCATCTCTTCTTTCTCATGGAAGGTTTACACTAAAAGACTTTGAAAATTACAAGTAATCTGAAATCACCCACTTCATCAAGACTTAACACTGCCTAACTGAAACTCTTAGTAAAACTTCAATCTAAATACTTTGAGCAGTAAGACTTCTTGTTCTCCATTACACATATTTCACAGAGAAATTCTAAGAAAAAATTTGATATTCAAAATGATCAGATGATGACTTATCAGCGTGTGCTAGATATTTTAGGTTGGCTCTTAGAAAGCTTCTTTCAGACAAGTTAAGTTAACAAAAAAGTTTAGAGATAAAAGTGTGACTGTCTAACTTTTGAGCTTGTTCAACTGATCTATTTATAGCTTTAATCTACAACAGTTTTCTTTTTGAAATATATCTGATTCCAAATGCAGGTCGTTGTTGCCATGTAATCGTCCTTTCTGACACGTTCTGATAGTGCACCGAAACCTAACAATATGTTAAGATTCAATGACTATTAGTATGGAAAGTTTTATTCCCTATTTCAGCTGAGCTCTGATCTTAGTCATGGATATTATTGATTCTTCAAGGAATATATGGATTTGGACTGACTGATCGACTTATAGATTTTTAGTTGGGCTTCATCATTCGACTTTGAATCGGTTTGGCTATCAATATCCTTCTTATGTTTATCAGTCTAGTTTTGAAATTAGATTTCGTTCTTAGGAGACTGCTTCTTATGACAGTTCAATTTAACTTCTTGAATTCAGTTCGTTTAGGTTCTATAATTATCTGTTGGATCAGTAACTTTTTTCGATCACAAAAACTAAAAATGTTCCATCAAACACCAAGTCTCAAATTTGGGTCGAAGTGTAGAGTTTAAAATTCAATTGTAAAAATCCATTCTCCAATTAAAACAAAAATGAAAAACAATTATCTTTTGGATGGTACCTGTTCATTTCATAATTCCTCCCTTAATTATTAAAAAAGTTCATTTGGCTTGATTTTAAAGAAAAGAACTTAGTTTGATTAGTGTAATTTGTTAGTGGACCTAAAAATGTCCACATTTAGATTCAACCTGAGGGTAATACCAAAGTCCTTTAGATATTGTCTCAATGGGTTATCTCATATAATATTGATTCAACTAAAAATCAAATATATACAGTAAAATTTTTGAAAATTAATATTCGATAAATTAATAATTTCTCTAAAATAATATATTTTTCTCATTCTCGACTTGGGCCATGCGCTAAATTAATAATTTCGATAAAATAATAATATGACAATTTTTCAGAAGACTCAGTATACAAAATTACGGTCTCTTCAATTTCATAAATTAATAATTATCTAAAATTACAAATATAACTAGGAACATTAATAAAATACGATCACATTGTTTTTTTCGTGAAATTTAATTGTAATATTGTTTTATTTATACCATAAATTATATTTGATTAATCAATATAATAAATATTATTGAATTAAGAAGACAATAAATATAATTTAGTTATTTTTATAAATATGTATTTACAATTAATTTTTATTTATATTAATTTATATAATATGATTTAATACAATAAATTTTTATGTAATTCAATTTATGTTTGCTAAATAAAAAATTATTTAAAATAATAAATTATTAATTTATCGGTTAATTGATATCTATGTAAATTAATAAAATTTCATGGTCCCGAAATTATTAATTATAGAAGTTTTATGTATATATATGCGTGTGTCATGCATAAGAATAACTTAAAAAATTTCTATTTATTTATAGCAAATTAAATGTGTTGATCCAATTTTTCTTATTTTGCTTAGTTTTTATTATTAGCTCAATTAAAAATAAATAAAATTGAAAGTAAGAACACACATAATTTTAACGTGGTTTGGTTCAACCAACCTAAATCCACGGGACCATGCTCAGCTATCAAGCAAATACACTAAACTTTAATATTGCTACAATGATACAATGATTTACTCAAATAAAAGACTCGATCTTTTCTAACAATCTATCTATGATAAAAACATTCAATGGATTTCACTTGACGAGCATCACCCAGTCTTCAATATATGCCAACTCGAACTTCGTTCAATAACATGCGGATTGTTATCTTCCAGCAACGTAACCTTCATCTCCCGATGAATGAATCACCAATTATTGAACGTTTATGCTCTACCATCAATAGAAAAGCTCTCAAAACATAATGATAAATTAGGGCCGTGCTTATTCAGAGTCAAAAGAGTCCAATGACTCAGACCATCTTTTTTTGGGGCCCACAACAGTGAATATACTCATTATTATTTTACCAATATATATATAAATTGTTTTTTTAAAATATTAATCATGTTTGCAGATATGCCCGACTCTAGCTATTGGTCATATACTTTACTTTTTACCATTTTTTCCCTTTTTTTTTATTAAAATGTGTGATTATTTTACATCTTTATCTTAGTATTTATATTAAGAGTTTATCGTTCTAAGTAAGATATATATATATATATATATATATATACTTGTTTGTGTTAAATAATTAAAACAAAATCAAGAAAAACGAAAACATAACGAGAAAAAAGGAATAAAATTAAAATATTAATTAAATTTTAAGATTTTCATATCTAGAAATCTCCTGCTATGAAACTTTGATTGAAAGTGCATAGAAAAATCCAAATAAATATTTTAAGGTATGTTAGGAATGGTGAGTAGGGACCTGTATTAAAAGGAGCTTATAGTCGGAAAGTTCCCATATCAGGTCCAGCTAAGATCAAAATTAAAAAATGAAAGGTTGAAAATGTGTATGTCCCATATCAGGTCCAGCTAAGATCAAAATTCAAAAGTGAAAGGTTGAAAATGTGTATGTGAGGGCGTATCAAGAATGTTTGGTGATTGACTGTAACTTATATGTATATTTGATGTTGAATTCGGTTGGTGAGTAAGACAGTCCTTTCCCAGTTATTTAGTTGTGTAAAAAGTGGGAGATTCATTCAAGCTATTAATGTGGCTAAAGATTGTTTGTGCTTGATCATCAGCGTCTTTTTATGTAATACTCATATGATTGCATTTATAATCTCAAATGCTCATATTGCTTATAAAATCTTGTTGACAGTCCAGGTTACAGTAGCAAGTGCATAGCGAAGTTTTTCAAAGTTAAAGCTCATCAAAACTTTTCTCATGTCACAAGAAAGATTGAATAGATTGACTATGTTATCGATTGATAAAGAAATTACTGAACAACTTGATTATACAGTCTTGATTAGTATTTTTAGCTCTAAAACTGTTAGGCGGGTTGTTTTTTAGTGATCATTTTGACATGTTTGATATTTTTATTCCTTTAGTTTTTATACATTGTCTTTAACGTATTGATTTAATTTGAAAAATTGCTATGTAACTAAAAAAAATATGAACACACATTATGATTCAGAGGCCTTTTTTTAAAAGTTAGACTCAGGCCCAAATATTGTTAGGATCGGCCCTGTGATAAACTTGTGGTGTTTGAATCTTGTCATAGAAGTGACAGAGAATGCAACACATAATGAACAGATTAGTTTTGGCTTGTTAATTACACACCGAACCAACTTGACAAGCTTACAACATAAAATATGCTACATGCAAGAAATATCCTCTCTCCCGAGAACTTATCTTCTTTTCTTGAAGAGTATCTTAATGAATATAATGCATAAAAGCAACAACCAACAAATAAACTCTGAAAGATTAACATTAAAATCTCATCGGCATCCCTTGACCACTCTCGACACCATTATATCTAAGATAGACAACCTCTTGCATATTATCTTCTCATATCAATCAAGATAATATTTTTATATCTCCATAATATGTTCAACAATCAAAATATATATATTCAACAAATTATCTTTGCCAATTATCTCCAAAATCTTCAAATCAATATTTTATTGACAAACTAATCTAAAAATTAAACGAACCAAAGATAACATCTAACAATCTCCCCATTTGACTTAATTTTGAAGGATTTAAAAAACAATATTAAAAAATTCACAAAAATATAGAGCTCTCTCTGTTTTGAAAAAAAATCAACCAAAGTTCATAAATCAAGCTGAAAAGTTCCAATCCATGTTCTCCCCCTATCTACTGCATCTAAAGATGTTAATTATGTTGCAGCATATAAATAAAACCGTGAACATAAAAATCAAATAATAATCATATGCTCCCCCCCAAATATCAACCATAATTCCATCATATGTACCCGCATTGAAAATTTCTTCATCATGCATCCTACCATTGTCTTCAAAAACCGAACTCCAGGACCAACATCATAAAAATAATGCACCCACTCTGTTATCACTTGTTGATTCGATTTTATTTTATTTTGCTTAGTTTTAGTTATTAGCCCAATTAAAAATAATAAAATTAAAAGCAAAAATAAGAACACGTGCAATTTTAACATGGTTCGGTCAAACTGACCTACATCCACGAGAAAACGTCCAGCTACGAAACAAATCCACCACACTTCAATATTATTACAATCATACAAGAATTACTCAATTCAAATAATCTATTTTTTTAGTAACATCTTTATGACGAACACTTTCAGTAAACTTCACTTGACAAGCACCCTCGTCTTCAATATCCGCTAACTCAAACTCCTTTCGATAACATGCAAATTTTTCTCTCTCGAGAACGTGACATTCCTTTCTCGATGAATGAATCATCAATCTAAGAATGTTCGTTCACCACAATCAATAGAAATGATTTTAAAACATAATAATAAAGTGGCATTGTTTGAATCTTGTCATAATAGTTGTTGCGACTTAGAATGCAACACGGAATGAACATATTTATTTTGCCTCGTTAATTTTTCATCCAAACAATCTAACAAACTCACAACATAAAATACGCTTTATGCAAAAAATATCGCTCTCTCTTGAAAACTCACATTCTTCTCCCGAAGAAAGTCTGAACAAATATGGTCTATAAAAGCAACAACCAACAAATCTACTCTGAAAGATTTGACATCAAAATTCCATCGGCCTCCCTCGACCACACATGACTACTCTCTATAATCTTCATAATTAATAGGAACTCTACTATATAAAGAATTCCATTAATATCCAAGATAGACATAATCTTTCAAACTTTTATATATTATATTATCATATCAATCAAGATACTATCTTTCTATCTTCATAATACTTTTAAGAATCAAAATATATATCTAAAAAAATATATTCTCGAATTATCTCCTTATCTAAAAAATCTTCAAATCAATATTTTCTTGACAAACTAATCTAAAAAAGAGTAGGCCTCTTGTGAGACGGTCTCACAAATTTTTATCTGTGAGACGGGTCAACCCTACCGATATTCACAATAAAAAGTAATACTCTTAGCATAAAAAGTAATACTTTTTCATAGAAGACCCAAATAAGAGATCCATCTCACACAAATTTTTGCCTCTAAAAAATTAAGCCAACCAAAGATAACATCTAACCAAAAAATCCTTACTTCCATGATAAAATTAATAACGATAGGTATGAATTTCAGATCTTCAATTACTGGTCCGATTTTATCATGTCCATTGAAATCTTTCGCTATATTACGTTAGATTATGATAGTTTGCACAAGGACATGTTATAATCTATCTTATGGATGATATACAAAAAATTAGTAGGATATATTAAATAGATAAAAATTTAAATTGAAATAGTATAACTATTATAATACGGTCTCACGGATTTTTTTTCTGTGAGATAAGTCAATTCTGCTCATATTTATGATAATAAGTAATACTTTTGAATAAAAAATAATACATTTTCATGGGTGACCCTAACATGAGATTCATCTCACAAAATTGACATGTAAGACCGTCTCACAGATATTGTTGTGTTAGTTGCAAACATCAGTCGAATCCGCACACAATCATCTTGCATTTCACTATGTCATGCCTTCGAGGTCTGTAAATGAAGTTGCACATATATTAGCCTCAGTATATAATAAATATGAGAAGTGTAGACTTTATGGATGTTATTTCTCTTCTTCCGTGAAAAAATGTACACTCCGATATGTTTTCTACATGAATGATATTGAATTTTACTCTTAAAAAAACGTTAATAATCCCAATTGAATGCGAAATAAACCAGCTTCACCTATAGTCAATGTTCTTCAATATAGTTTATTACATCACATAATTATTGGAGGAGTATATTTTGAAACTTCAACTTGTTGAGAAAAGATTATTCCATTGAATATTTTAACTATTATTCACAAAATTTAATTCAAATAGATCTCTATCGATGAATAATAATAATGCTCATATGATGAATATTAATCAATACACGTGATGTCATTTTTCATTAGACTTCAGTGTTCTCACACATATGTTGGAAATCGATTTTCTCATATCCAAAGCGGAAGTTTAAAAATTTTAATTTGACATTCAAATAACGTCTTTGGACATTCGTATGGTTTGAACGAAAATAAACATTCATATGACGTTTATAAATACTTTTAATTAAAAAAATCATTTGACACCAACTATTCCGAGATTGACGGAGATAACTCTTGTAGTATTCCATACAAACGATCTTCTTGAGATCTTCTTTATTCAATCTTCAATCAAGTCCATGACTAGATCATTTGTTTCTCCTTTAAATTGCATTATAGAACTTAGAGGAAATTTAACATAAGGATGATAAATCAATATATTTACATAAGATAATTGTTAATGACATTAATCATCTGTAAAACACGAGTCTGTGAGAACCGAATTTTTCCCCATATGATTAGCAATTGTAAGGAAATTATAGGATTTGATTTTTTTGTATGTTAATAAGATATGCACCTTGGAATTAATTGTGGAAATATTCAAGTCAATGATATTTACACTTGTGCATGTAAGTTTTGATATCTAGGAGAAATAATTCAAGATCATGGGAGATTGTGCAAGGCAAAGACTTAAGGAAATGAAATAATGCATGATTTGGTGGGATACAACCCAAGATTTTCGAAATTTTGTGCCCAATTATTGTAAGGCATGGATACAAGGTAGCATACCAAGTAGATTGGAAGGAAATCCTCAAACCTTGCACCAAAACCGTTGGATCTAGCAACCTAAATTCTGATTTAATCTAAAGCATTGGATTAGAGCATAAATCTCCTAACTTGGGTAGATGAATTTTCGAAAATAGCAAGGAATATTTGAGTCAATATTGAGAGATTTGGAGCAAATTTTGGTATGATTTGAGTACCATGTTTAGATCACCACCCTCACCTATAAATACCCCATCACCCCATCATTCTTCACACCCCAAAATCTCGAAAATTCCCTTGCTGAATTTCGAAAATTTCAGCAGCCATCCTAGCCGAAACTCTGCCCGAAAATTGTCCCGAAGTTAGCCTAAAAGTCGAGCCAAAGTTCTGCTCGATCTAGGAACAAGAAGCAATCCAATCCAAGCCGTGCACTCCACGTTTTTTTAGCATCCAAGATACTGTAAGTGGGCTGTTTTAAAGAATTAATTTCGATTATGCATTCTTCGTGTGTTTTTGAAAATACAGTCGAGTACAATTCTTCTTCTACTCCTTTTCTTGTGTCGAATTGCCATACTGTTTTAAGCACTGTGAGGAATCGACTGTATATGGGTGAGAATCCCAACCATGATGTACCCTTACGCGATGGGGGATATAACCGCTATACGGCCTCGCCCCCTTAGAGGAGTAAAAATTAGGGACTGACGTCAGTAAACCATAAAAAGTTGGATAAATCACAGTGGCTCGTAAATGTTATGCATGTTTATGAAGTACGTATGAAAGTCATGTGTTTCGAAATTTATGCATGTTATTTTTATTGTGCTCGATATTCCCCCACTTGCTGAGTATTCCAAAATACTTACCCCCTTTACAACATATCCCAGAGAAATCCGAAGAAGAACTCGAGGAGGAAGAGTCCGAACAATTCTGGGGATGGTGATGATTCAAGAAATTAGATTAAGTTTAAGTTTATTATTATTATGCAGTTTACGCTTCCGCATTTATTTCTGTCGTTTAGTGATTTTGGTTGTGAAAGACAATGTTTCCTTTGGATTGAAATTATGATATATAAACTGGTTCGGTTTATACTGTGCTACGAAAGGCTTGTTGTTTCGATTGTGTGATTGTTAAACAACGCCGGTGTCAATCCCGAGTTTCGGGGCGTGACATTTAAGTGGTATCAGAGCCGCCAGGTTCATAATCCGAGTGGAAAAATCGATTTTAAAAAAAAAAATCGAAAAATTTTCGGACGAATTTTGACTCGAGGCCGATGCTACCCCCTCAGAAACGGCCCAACGATCGAGACTCACCACCCTAAAGTCGTGAGAACCAGGCTGAAATCGCGAAATTCCTCCGTTTAGGCCTCTGAAACGTCGTTTTTGCCGTTTTAGGAAATATTCGTAGACCCTATAACTCCTCGTAGGAAATTCCGAATTCGATTCCGTCAATTGTTCTGGAATCCTCTCGACATATGCTTCGAACCTATATGTCAAATTCCAAACTTTCCATTTTTGGAAAAAAATATATATTTATTTAAATTTCAAAAATTTCATATATATTGAATATTCTCACTTGTTATATACTGTCTATTTCGGATTCTGAGCATTTTCATTTTTTGATTGATTTCAGGAAATGGCTCCATCTACCCCTATGCGACCCCACACCCGTGCCCAAGCTGCCATTCGTCTGAAGGAGCTTGCCCTTCACTATCAGTCCCGTCAGATTCGGCGACTTAGAGCCCGATTGAGTGAGAGGAGGAGTGAGGTCGAAACCTTAACCGCTGAGGAAGAAGAGATTCAAGTCCGCCTTAACCAGTCGATCTATCAAGGTGAACTAGTTAGGAGTGATAAAATGGACCTCAGGGATGTCATAGAACAGTGCAAATATCAAAATGGAAAGTTGCGAGAGGATGTGGAGCGCTATCGCAAAGAATTGGAGGAAGAAAAACAGCTGAATGACAGGAGCAAAAAGAGACTGGAAAATTTGAGTGAGGCTATAAGCTGCATTGCCAAGGTGAACCATCAGCTGACTCAACAGGGTGAAGCGCTGAAGAACAAGATCAAGGAGAATAAGAAGGGGTATGAACTACGCCACCAGAGTACCATAGATCTATTGGACGAGGCAGAGGCAGATGTTCAGGGGTGGAAGACGCAGGTGGCCCAGATTAATGCAGAGAATGCCCAGCTTAATGCAGAAAATGCACAGCTCAATGCAGAGAATGCATAGCTCACCCACATGGTGGAGCTACTGCAAGAGGAAGAGCCGGAGGAGGAACCGGAAGAAGTGGAGCCGATAGAGATCGACGAGCCTATAGCTGCCATAGGAGATGGAGAGATAGATGATTAGAGTTCCTTAGTTACCTTTCCTTATTACTAGGAGTTTATTCTTCCATTGTTGCTATTTTATTTCAGTCAGTATGATTTATTTCCATTCAGTAAGCTTTGTTCATTCAGTTGTTTCTTTACATTCGAAAATTAATAAAAGTATGATTATTTATTTATCTCAGTCGGTCATCTATATTCAAGTTATGTTTACTTATTAACTTCAGTTGTGCTAGCATAACTCCTTTATCCGATCTTGTCATTATGTACATCAAATTCTTAGAAGCATTTAACTTGTAGGAAATGGCCGGTAGACCACCAAGACAAAATCGCAACCCCCGTTATGCTAATAACAACAACAACAATGCCAACGAAGAAGGCAACGTACCTCCACCTCAGTTCAGTCTTAATCAAGCAGACTTGATGGCCATAGCTACCATCGTGACGACGACACTTCAGGGGTTAGTGAACCCCAATACTAATCAGCAGCCCCCACCTCCACCACAGCATGGAGTCAAGTTCCATTATGAATCCCTGCGCAAGAACAGGTGCCCAACTTTCAGTGGCGCTGCCGACCCCTGAAGTTAGCCAGAGATGGCTCAAAAGCGTGGAAACTCAGTTGAGACTGTTGGAAGTTCCGGATGCACTAAAAGTGGACGTGATAGTGCCCTTCCTGGAAGACAAGGCAGCTAAATGGTGGGAAGCAGTCTCGCCAGCCATGACCGCTGCTGGACCAATCACATGGCGAATCTTCCGAGAAACATTTCTGAAACAGTACTACCCGGCAGAAGTCAGACTGCAGAAGCTAAGTGAGTTTGAAAATTTCAGTCAGGCTCCAGATATGTCAGTAGTGGAATATACCTCTCAGTTCAATGCCCTTGGATCATATGCTCCAGCGATTATGGCAGACGAAGTTCTGAAATTGCATCGTTTCAAGAAGGGGTTGAATAGCAGGATCCAATCTGCTCTAGCAGTCTACCAACCTGCCAACTTTTCAGACCTAATGGGTGCGGCTATCCGAGCCGAAGCTGATATTCGTCGAAGAGAAGGGGAAAACAGGAACAAGCGATCCCCTGTCAGCCAACCTTCTCAGGGCAGAACAATGTTCAAGAGGCCCAATCAGTCGGGTGGACCTCCCTCAGGGAAATTCCCCGCCAATAACCATCAAGGACTCAAGCCATGCTCAACATGTGGCTTCAAGCACTCCGGGGAACGCCGAAGGGCCAGCGGTGTATGCTTTGGATGTGGAAAATCGGGGCACAGAATTGCAGAGTGTCCTACCGCCGCCAACCGACCAGCATGGCCGAACAGAGGAACTGGGCCAAATGAAGGAGCAGGCCCTAGTAAACAAAAAGAAGACAAAACCAATGCCAGGGTCTTTGCCATGACTCAGGAAGAGGCCGACGACGCAACTTAAGTCGTGTCAGGTACCATTCTAATTCAATCAGTACCTGCCTATGCATTATTTGACTGTGGTGCTACACATTCCTTTATGTCTAAGAGATTTGCTAAGAAGCTAGGACGTAAGCCCAATAAGCTAACTGAACCTCTCCGAATAGCCACACCTACTAATAGAGCCGTTGAAACGGACGAGATTTACAGAGATTGTAAAATCAGTATTAGTGATCAGACTTTTAGCGCCGATTTGATACAGTTGATCATGGTCGATTTCGACGTAATCTTAGGAATGGATTGGTTAGCAAGAAACAGTGCAATAGTAGATTGTAAGGGGAAGAGAGTCAAACTCCTAACCGCAGAACAAAAAGAAGTCGTGTTTCATGGTAAATCCAAGGAACGGAAGTTGCTACTTTCCGCAGCACAAGTTTGGAGAGCCATGAAATCCGGAGGAGACATCTACCTAGCAATGGTCAGCGAAATAAAAGAGGAAGCCGAGCTGAAACTGGAGGACATCCCTATAGTAAGAGAGTTCCCAGATGTTTTTCCAGAAGGACTCTCGGGGACAGTCCCGGACCGCGAAGTGGAGTTCGAGTTCAATCTGGTTCCCGGTGCTGCACCAATCTCTAAGGCACCTTACAGAATGGCACCAGCCGAACTCAAGGAACTGAAAGAACAACTCCAAGAATTGCTAGATAAAAGGCAAATTCGACCGAGTGTGTCCCCGTGGGGAGCCCCAGTACTCTTCGTGAAGAAGAAAGACGGGAGTATGAGATTGTGCATCGACTACAGGGAATTGAACAAGATCACAATCAAAAACAGGTACCCCCTACCTCGGATAGACGATCTGTTTGATCAGCTTAAAGGAGCCTCCGTCTTTTCTAAACTGGATCTGAGGACAGGTTATCATAAGTTGAAGGTCAGGGCTGAAGATATCTCCAAGACAGCCTTTCGTACGAGATATGGACATTATGAATTCACAATGATGCCTTTTGGTCTGACCAATGAACCGACAACATTCATGGATCTGATGAACAGAGTATTCAAGCCATTCTTGGATCAATTCATAGTGGTATTCATCGACGATATCCTCGTCTATTCTCCTGACGAGACGAGTCATGAAGAGCACCTTCACCTTGCTCTGCAGACCTTAAGAGAGAATAAGCTCTATGCTAAATTCAGCAAGTGTGAATTCTGGCTATGGAGTGTGTCATTTCTGGGACACGTGATCTCGAGAGCAGGAGTGTCAGTGGATCCAAGGAAAGTAGAGGCGATTACCGAGTGGCCGAGACCTAAGAATGCCACCGACATCAGGAGCTTCCTTAGATTGGCAGGTTACTACCGGAAGTTTGTCGAAGGGTTCTCCTCGATAGCCGTACCACTGACGAAACTCACACAGAAAAATTCTAAATTCATCTGGGATGAGGATTGCGAGGAGAGTTTCCAGACACTGAAAAAGAAACTCGCATTCCACGCCAGTGTTGATCTTGTCTGCAGAGAATAAAGATTTCACTATCTACAATGACGCCTCTAAGGACGGTCTAGGATGCGTACTCATGCAAGAGGGAAGAGTGATCGCCTACGCATCAAGGCAGTTGAAACCGCACGAGCAGAACTACCCTACTCATGACCTGGAACTAGCAGCGGTTGTCTTCGCCTTAAAGATTTGGAGGCACAACCTCTATGGTGCTAAATGTGAAATCTTCACAGATCATCAGAGCCTCAAGTACTTGTTCACCAAAAAGGAACTGAATATGAGGCAACGACGATGGATCGAACTCCTGAAGGACTATGACTTGACCATAAGTTACCATCCGGGTAAAGCAAACAAAGTGGCTGATGCGCTAAGTCGGAAGGGCCCAGGCAAGGTAACTCTAGCTTCCCTCTCGGCCCAGCCATGTCTGCAGGAGACCGTCAAGTTAAACCAAGATCGAGACCCCGTACTGACCAAACCTAAGGAGCAAGTCAGAGAAGGGAAGTCTCTGGATCATCAAATTGATGACAAGGGAATCTCGAGGATGAAAGGAAGACTGTGTGTGCCCGACAGCGATAACCTTCGCCAAGAGATAATGGAAGAGGCACACAAGTCGAAATTCTCAGTCCATCCAGACAGTACCAAGATGTACAGGGACCTCAAGAATAGTTTTTGGTGGAATGGCATGAAAAGAGATGTAGCTGAATTCGTCTCCAGATGTCAGGTATGCCAGCAGGTCAAAGCAGAACACCAGCGACCTGGAGGATTACTGCAACCTCTGGAAATCCCCGAGTGGAAGTGGGAGCATATTTCCATGGACTTTGTGGTCGGATTGCCAAAGTCTAGGCAGAGCCAAGACGGTATATGGGTGATCGTGGACAGACTCACAAAGACCGCACACTTCCTACCCGTCCGCATGAACTACAATCTCGACAAATTGGCTTCATTATACATGGACAACATTGTGAGACTGAATGGAGTGCCAGTGAGCATCCTATCTGATAGAGACCCGAGGTTCTTCTCGCGATTTTGGAAGAGCTTTCAAGATGCCATGGAAACGAAAGTGACCCTCAGTACTGCCTATCATCCTCAAACCAATGGGCAAACGGAGGAACCATACAGACCTCAGAAGATATGCTGCGAGCGTGCGCCCTTGAATTCAGTAGCAACTGGAGCACTCATCTACCCTTAATTGAGTTTTTTTTATAACAACAGCTATCACAGCAGCATCGGAATGGCTCTGTACGAAGTCCTTTATGGAAGGAAATGTCGGTCACCACTTTACTGGGATGAAGTGGGAGAAGAAAGCCGTGGTGGGACCCGAGCTAGTACAGATGACAGTGGACAAGGTTAAAATTGTCCGAGAAAAGCTCAAGAGAGCTCAAGACCGACAGAAGAGCTGGGCAGATCTTAAGAGAAGACCTGTAGAGTTCAATGTGGGCGAGAAGGCTTATGTGAAAGTCTCGCCTATGAGAGGAGTTGTCCGATTCAGTAAAGCCGGGAAATTGAACCCTCGATATGTTGGACCATTAGAAATCTTGGAGAGAGTGGGCACGTTAGCATGCAGACTGGCGCTCCCACCAAGCATGTCAAGGATACACAACGTGTTCCATGTGTCCCAACTAAGAAGGTACATTCCAGACCCGAGTCACGTATTAGAAGTAGAACCGCTCTTGATCGAAGGGAACTTGGGAGAAGAACTGAAATACGAAGAAGTCCCTATCAGAATCGTGGACACCAAAGAACAAGTTCTCAGGCGACGTATCATTCCTTACGTCAAAGTGCAGTGGTCCAACCACACAGAGCGAGAAGCAACTTGGGAAGTTGAAGAGAAGATGCGAAAGGAATATCCCTACCTATTCGGAGACCAAGCCAACTCCAGTTTCGAGAACGAAACTTCTCTTAAGGAGGGAGGGATGTGAGAACCGAATTTTTCCCCATATGATTAGCAATTGTAAGGAAATTATAGGATTTGATTTTTTTGTAGGTTAATAAGATATGCACCTTGGGAATTAATTGTGGAAATATTCAAGTCAATGATATTTACACTTGTGCATGTAAGTTTTGATATCTAGGAGAAATAATTCAAGATCATGGGAGATTGTGCAAGGCAAAGACTTAAGGAAATGAAATAATGCATGATTTGGTGGGATACAACCCAAGATTTTCGAAATTTTGTGCCCAATTATTGTAAGGCATGGATACAAGGTAGCATACCAAGTAGATTGGAATGAAATCCTCAAACCTTGCACCAAAACCGTTGGATCTAGCAACCTAAATTCTGATTTAATCTAAAGCATTGAATTAGAGCATAAATCTCCTAACTTGGGTAGATGAATTTTCGAAAATAGCAAGGAATATTGGAGTCAATATAGAGAGATTTGGAGCAAATTTTGGTATGATTTGAGTACCATGTTTAGATCCACCACCCTCACCTATAAATACCCCATCACCCCATCATTCTTCACACCCCAAAATCTCGAATTCCCTTGCTGAATTTCGAAAATTTCAGCAGCCATCCTAGCCGAAACTCTGCCCGAAAATCGTCCCGAAGTTAGCCTAAAAGTCGAGCCAAAGTGCTGCCCGATCGAGGAACAAGAAGCAATCCAATCCAAGCCGTGCACTCCACGTTTTTTTAGCATCCAAGATACTGTAAGTGGGCTGTTTTAAAGAATTAATTTCGATTATGTATTCTTCGTGTGTTTTTGAAAATACAGTCGAATACAATTCTTCTTCTACTCCTTTTCTTGTGTCGAATTGCCATACTGTTTTAAGCACTGTGAGGAATCGACTGTATATGGGTGGGAATCCCAACCATGACGTACCCTTACGCGGTGGGGGATATAACCGCTATACGACCTCGCCCCTTTAGAGGAGTAAAAATTAGGGAGTGACGTCAGTAAACCATAGAAAGTTGGATAAATCACAGTGACTCGTAAATGTTATGCATGTTTATGAAGTACGTATGAAAGTCATGTGTTTCGAAATTTATGCATGTTGTTTTTATTGTGCTCGATATTCCCCCGCTTGCTGAGTATTCCAAAATACTCACTCCCCTTACAACCTGTCCCAGAGAAATCCGAAGAAGAACTCGAGGAGGAAGAGTCCGAAAAATTCTGGGGATGGTGATGATTCAAGAAATTAGATTAAGTTTAAGCTTATTATTATTATGCAGTTTACGCTTCCGCATTTATTTCTGTCGTTTAGTGATTTTGGTTGTAAAAGACAATGTTTCTTTTGGATTGAAATTATGATATATAAACTGGTTCGGTTTATACTATGCTACGAACGGCTTGTTGTTTCGATTGCGTGATTGTTAAACAATGCCGGTGTCAATCTCGAGTTTCGGGGCGTGACAGAGTCAAACATTGAAGAAGACAGTGCTGAATTATCAGTCAATATTTTATCATCCACACCAAGCGATACCTAAAAATAGTTAAAAATTTCCACTCTTTACCATCATACGATATGCCTCGTTGAGTAGATTGTTAATCTTCTGATCAACTTATTACAATATTGTTTACTGATTTTTATATATCACAAAATTCTAAATTTTGTAAGGGAACCTGTTTACATAATTAATGTGTGTGTCACTCACTATTCATGATATTGAATAAATCAATCTTTACTTTATGTCATTACATATTTCGCAAAAGAAAACTAGGTCATTCCATAATTAATCTAAATTCAATCAGAGCAGGTCTCTTGTGAGACGGATCTCACGAATCTTTATCTGTGTGATGAGTCAGTCCTACCGATATTCACAATAAAAAGTAATACTTTTAGCATAAAAAGTAATATTTTTTTATCGATAACACAAATAAGAGATCCGTCTCACAAAATACGACCCATGAGACCGTCTCCCACAAGTTTTTGCTATTCAAAAAACCCCACGCAAAAAAGTTTATTTGAAAATTTAAAAAATATTCACATTCGTTTGTTCATAAAGGATGTTTGGCTTAAATCATTTTCAAGATCGAGCTTATGATTTTGAAAAAGTATTTGACTATCAATTGACAAGAGCTTATAAGATGCTAAAGAATTAGTTCTTTATTAGTTTTCAAGCTGTTTCAGTAGAATTGTCGTTCTTCTTTATTATAAAATCTTATTTTGATATTGTAAAATAACAAATAACCCCACAAATTTTTATTTTATTCAAAATACGTTATTCTGTATTTTAATGAAACGGATCTAAAAGTATGCCCGAAGATATTTATTTGTATTATTTTTCGTTGTACCGCATCAATTTTTATAATTAAAATAAGAATAATGTTACATTTACAACTAAAATTTATACCATACAAAAAATTCATTTATCAATATATCATTAAAATTTAATACAAAATATCACGATATAATTTTGAGTAGATATCTTGTGCGACGATCTCACGAATCTTTATCTGTGAGACGGGTCAACCATACCGATATTAATAATAAAAGTAATACTCTTAGTATAAAGAATAATATTTTTTTATGGATGATCCAAATAAGAGATCCGTCTCATAAAATACGACTCATGAAATCATCTCACACAAGTTTTTGACTATAATGGTTGTAAATATCTTTATACAATATTATTTTTTTGACCTTTAGCATTAAATAATAATGGCTTATCATATAACCATCTTTAAATTACGCCTTACATTTTATAAACTTGTATATGTAGGAGTTTGAATTTCAATTTTTTTATATATAAATAATTTGTAGGTTTGATGTATTTAATATTTGATGAGATCTTCATCCCCAACCTCTAAAGCTTGTTCCTTTATAATTCATTCATCCAACACTCTTTTCCCCTAAAAAACTAAAGTAAATAAAGCTTTGCAACTCCACACTGCAAATGCAATACCATACGATGATCGGCGGCTCCTCATCGCCGCCGGACACCAGCAAGACCACCAAGCTCGAGCGCTACAACAGCTACATCCGCCGCGTGAACAGCACCAAACTCCTCCAAGCTTCCTCCAAGCTCCTCTTCCGTGTGACCCTTCTAGTCGCCTTGGTTTTGATCTTCTTCTTCACGCTCAACTACCCGCCTCTCTCCGGCGACAACCACCACATTCACGCCACCAACAACTTCCTCTCCTCCGCCTTCTATGGCAGCGGCGCCACCTGGGAGAAACAGGTCCGCCACTCCTCCACTCCCAGACGGCCAAACGGATTCTCCGTCTTGGTCACCGGAGCCGTTGGATTTGTTGGATCGCATTGCTCTTTAGCTCTTAAAAAACGCGGGGACGGTGTGCTGGGTATTGATAATTTCAACTCGTACTACGATCCGTCCCTGAAACGGGCCCGGCAAAAGCTGCTAAAAAAGCACGAGATCTTCACTGTCGAAGGGGACATTAACGATGCTGAATTGCTGACCAAATTGTTTGATATCGTCCCGGTTTCGCACATTCTACACTTGGCGGCTCAGGCTGGTGTACGATACGCTATGCAAAACCCACTATCCTACGTCAATTCCAATGTTGCCGGCTTTGTTAATCTACTGGAGGTCGCTAAATCCGCCGATCCTCAGCCGGCAATCGTTTGGGCTTCGTCGAGCTCCGTTTACGGGTTGAATTCGGAGATTCCATTCTCTGAAACGGATCGTACAGATCAGCCGGCAAGCTTATACGCCGCCACGAAAAAGGCTGGCGAAGAAATCGCCCACACTTACAATCATATATACGGGCTATCCTTAACAGGGCTGAGATTCTTCACCGTGTACGGGCCGTGGGGAAGGCCCGACATGGCTTACTTCTTCTTCACCAAGGACATCCTCCAGAGCAAGTCAATCAATGTCTACGTGACGCAGGAGGACAAGGAGGTGGCGCGTGATTTCACGTACATAGACGACATAGTGAAGGGCTGTGTCGGTGCTCTCGACACGGCGGAGAAGAGCACCGGAAGCGGCGGAAAGAAGCGAGGGGCGGCACAGCTGAGGGTGTACAACCTAGGGAACACGTCTCCGGTAACGGTGGGGAAACTGGTCGGGATTCTGGAGAGTTTGCTGAGCGCGAAGGCGAAGAAGCACGTGATCAAAATGCCTCGAAACGGCGACGTTCCGTTCACGCATGCTAACGTGAGCCTGGCGTACAGGGACTTCGGGTACAAGCCTACCACCGACTTAGCCACCGGATTGAGGAAGTTCGTGAAGTGGTACGTTAGTTATTATGGGATCGAATCGAGGGTAAAAAAGGAAATTGATGCCTCGACCAATGAGGAAGCATAAGTCTCCGTCATCACATGGGAAGCCAGGCCATTCTTAAATTTTTATTTTACTTTTATTTAATTTTCCACATATTAAATTTTTATTTTTTTTCCTTATGTGTCTGTTTATTTGGACCATTTAATGTCATAAATTATTGTAATAGTATAATATATAGGTCATATATTTTTACACAAAAAAAAAAAAAAAAACGACAGGCAAGTGTAAATCTGTGAATTTGGAATTGTATTATGATGTATTTTTAATTTAAAGATGAAATAAGATTGAATTCTATAATTTTTATTTGTGCTCTGATTTTATATATTAACTATGTAACCAATGAAATCGATCTCCCTGCTCATACTATGATATAATTGGTCCTAATTTTCAGACTCTTTTTTTGCTACATTTAATACATACTACATAGTCATTTTTTTTTTTTTTGAAATGACATACTACATAGTCATGTATTGCATACTAATTTGAATTCCCCAAAGAACAAGTTTGTCAAATAATGAAAAATGCGTATGTTTGTATATATATATATATATGGCAAAAACTTATGTGAGACAGTCTCACATGTTGTATTTTGTGAAACGGATCTCTTATTTGGGTCATCCATGAAAAAATATTACTTTTTATGCTAAGACTATTACTTTTTATTTTGAATTTTGATAGGACTGGTGCGTCTCACAGATAAAGATTTGTGGGATCTTCTCGCAACAGATCTACTTATATATATATATATATATATATATATATGTTGGTATAAAATATCGTACAAACGGAGCAGGTGTTCCATTCCATCTATTTTGAGGTGGGATGTACAAATTTTGGAGTAAAATAACAGGCTTTTATAAAACAATTTTTTTTTTTAAATCGGTGTTTGTAGATGTTTTTTAAATAATATTATAAAAAAACAATTAATTTCTGGCTACAATTTCAACTAGCCTTCGTTATGGTCGAATTTAAAAGAAGTGAATAAAATCTTTAAATTCTTTTCGAAATATATGTGCTTGAGATGATTTTTAAATCGGATTTAATATTTGTTATCTGTAAAAATCATTTTCTCGACTCGACAGATATAGTTGGTATACTTTAAAAGGTTTTTCAAAATGCGAAAAGATTTGGCTGGATCTAAAGAAAAAAATACACGTGCCTAAGATTTTAACAATGCAAACTGGAAAGAAAATAATGCCAAGAAACAAAAAACCAACACAAGTAATTTTTATGGAGTTTTGAAGATTTTTTTTTTAAATATGAAATCTCATTAACCAGAAACGATTAAGTCACGAGGTACAATTACAGAAAACCGATTAAGAAAATCATAGCTAAACCATTCTACATCTTGCATAGTCATAACTGAATGTCGAGCCAAGTGACGTGCCGCGTCGTTAGCCGATCTCTTCATGTGTTGGATTGACATAACATCCGAATCCCTGATGATATCACGAATTTCCACACTTAACGATCCATGCCATGGTCTTCACAGCTAAGAAGAACACCTTGAACCTGTTGAAGAGAATCCGAAAACAAGCATACATCAGATAGCCCCAACGAGCAACAGAAATCGAGTCCCGAACACATAGCCAACAACTTCCCTCTCTTAAGAGAACCTGGATAACGAAGTAAAGAGGCCTTAACCTGTGGTGATCATGGCACACTGCACTAGCGCTGCAACAACTTTTACCATCAACAAAAGCTGCATCAACATCCAAGAGAAGATGTGAAGAATCCGGTGCTATCCAGTACGAGGCTGAGATGCTTGTGGAAGGCTGATTAGAAACAGAGCACAAACGAGCAGCATTTTGAAATTCTCCCAGAAAATTGATAGCCCAATCAGATTTAACTGTATAAAGTCCATTTGAACTCCCCTGCCATATTCTTATTTCCGCACATCCTCTATGATGTAAAGGTATATCCAAAATGGCCTCTCCCTCAAGAGAAAAGATTGTCTCACCGATGCTTCATTCCAATTACCATCATAATGCTTCATTCCAATTACCATAATTCTGTTAGAGTAGGTGTCCAACGAGTCAACTTGTGGCTTGAATTTTTATTTGACTCTAATGTAAAACAATCATTATTTTAATAATATTTTACAATTTTATTCAATTATGACATGATGTTTTATATATATACCTATGCAAGCTGCATAGATAAAGTTCTTGAATATACAAAATATATCATGAAGATATCCTATATGATTAGATGAGTTAATAGTGCAAGGAGTCTTTTACCAGAGTAAAAAATGTGCTTTAGGGAAATGTGTTTTCCTAGTTGCACATACCATGCTAATATTAGCACTCAAGGATAAATTGCATTGTTATCGAATTCACATGCGACTCTCGATATACCAACGGTTGCAGATTCAATCGGGATATATGTGTTGAAGGGACCGCACTGTACGGTAACCATGACTTAAGGTTCTTGAAGGCACTATCAGTGATACCTAGGGGATCATGGGACGATACTACTAGACGCTCTTATCATAATCTCATGGGTACAATCAGAAAAGAGTTCTGACGTTCTTGATAAAGGAGTTGATGAAAAGAATGAGGCTAACTAGGATAAGCCCAAATAAGAATAAATATTATTATAAATCACATGGAGATGTGAACACATGGCTAGCTGTATCCCTGAACCATTGAGGTCACAGAAGTATCGGATTCTGTGTTCTCGTTGAGAAAGTCAAAGTTGATAAATATATTATATATTAATAATATGAAAATTTATTATAATAAAATATAAAGTCATAGTACCACAAGTACTCCTGAACTTTTGGTGGGATCAGGAGTCGCGCTCTATAAATACACCATGAGGGGTCACACAAAAGAGATATGAGAAATCTTGCACACAAAATCAACACAACACCCCTCCCCTCCTTCTAAACCAAGTCTCGACCATCATAATTTCTTGGGAAGAAATTTCGGCCATCTTGTGCTCTTTTGCCGCCGTCACTGCACCATCTCCGGATTTTGGAAATTCGGAGGCTACAGTCTCAACGCACAAATTTCTTGTGATTTCTAGTGCAATCCAAGCGAGGAACGCAGTCTTCGACCGTGGACCTGATTAGACGATCAAAGCCGGTGAACCGTTCATAGGGATATAAAAGAAAGACTATCTTTGTTTAAAAATCGGAATAGTTTGGAGTCTAGAGTTTTTATAAGATCCAAAATGTGATAACGTAATCCAACTGCATACAAATCTAGGAAAAATGGAAAATGACTAATTAAATTGTTTTAATTGCATCAATTAAATGTGGTAGTCATGTTTACATGTTTAAAATAGGTTTTTATATTAGAATGCATAAAAAGTGTTTTTATTCAAGATGCGATCGAGAAACGGAGAGCGGGGACTGTAAAAAGAAAATATTTTTATTAAATGATTATTTTAATCATTTAATATATGGTATATTTTAAACGGTGTTTTCAAAAATGGTGTTTTTTGGTATGTTTTTACAAACCGAGTCATATTTTAAACCGGTAATCAATTTTTGACGAAAATAAGGATTTTTTGGGAACTCGGCTAATATTTTCGGAAACTTTCCTAAACAAAATATTTTAACTATATTATATTGGGCCTAATGGGCCTATTACCTAGGTTATTGAGCCTAGCTTTCTAGTCAATTATTTATATCAAAAGATATAGTTTACTAAATCCAAAACACTTCAAACCACATTTTTAAAACATTAAAAACCTAGAGCTTTTTCCACCATGAGCACACAAACACACATCAAACATTTTTTTAAAGCTATTCACGTGAATTCGAAGGAATTTCAGCAAGGTCTTCTCCCCGTCTCTCCATCAACGTTCTCGCGTCAAAGATTGTTTTCGTGCGCGAAATACGCAAAGGTACGCCTTAATTTTCATTCACTCATCGTTCATACCATAATATGTGTATTGAACATGATTGCATGAAAAATATCATACACTTTCTTATATTTACGTTTTTATGGAAAAACATGAACAAAAATTTAGTTTTTATGTTTTTAAATTCATGTTTGTGATGCACAAAGAGGCTGCCATGATAGGGCTATGGGAAGAGACATTTTTCAACATGTTTAAGTGAAACGTCCACTCACTTTAAAATTCTACTGAAATATTTTTTTTAAAGCTAAGGTGGAAAATACAGATGCTCAAAAACATTTAAATAAGTTAACCATGCTTTTAAAAGGTCATCCAACCTCTGAATAAAAATAACTGCAATTAGTTAAATCTTTAAAAAGAACTCAATCTCATAGTCAATTGATTTAAAAGAGAAACTCGAACAGATATCAACAGTCCGATGAATCGACAACGTAAACCAAGATTCAAAACATTTAACCATGTTGCTTAAACTCATGCTTCATAAACATATTATGCGAAAAAACGCAAGGTCCTCGGGTTATCTAGTGCACCGCCCAGCTCCGCCTACTCAGTCTTCAGTGTCTCCAGTCTCCACATCAACATGTTCACCTGCATCACTCACACCTAGTGAGTCTAAAGGCTCAATACACCTGTAATGTTATAGCAAGTACATATACATAGCAGAAAACAGTGAAAAGTACCTTAATTATAATCCATTTAATGATCTTTAAAGCGTAAACGTAAACATAATAAAGCATACGTGTCAAAACATGTCTCAACATATCATCATATACGTGTTCATCTCTTTTAATTGAATTCCATTCATTAGTTGTGACTTTCGTATCATCGTGTCAGTCGATGGATCTATATATGTGTAACCGTGATACCCGGCGGCGGGGACATCAACGACAGAATTATCCGTCCACTGAGCCTTGGCCTTACATGTCATCGTGTCATCATGTCATCGTATTAGTCACAACCAACTCCCATCCTTCAAAGCATGTCATCATATTCATCATTTAATAAAACCATGCATATACGTAAATTTTTCTTAAAATCAAGCATGCAACGTATTTTTTAATAATCACATAAAAAATCATATATGTGATAACATAAATATTTAAAACATGAAAAATCGTGTTTAGGGCACTGCCAGAACTTCTAATTCGACCCAGGCGCAAAATGACCATTTTGACCCTGTGAACCCTAACCGACCATTTTACACCCGGACCTCAAAATTTCGACCCGAATCCAACCGAACTCCTTAAAACACCTAAAAACATAATTGTAAATATTTCCTAGAGGTAACCTCGAGCCCGTTCCATAACTTATACGATTCGTTTTAAAACTTGGTTTGGGGTCCCAGTTTTAACCCGAAACTCAACCAAACTTTTCCAAACTTAAACCATGCCTTAACCGTACCATACCAGCCCTTAAACCACCTAGACCAAACCACTTATGACCCTCGAACAGCACCTGAAAGTTTATGAAATTTTCCTGCGCGCATACACCGAAGCCCTAGTTGCACCCACGACCCCGTATTCGATCCTAGACCAAAAACAAGCGTGTCCAGCCCTTAACCAACTATCCTAAGACCATGATCAAACCGGGGACTCACTCCTAAACCAACCAAACCCATGCCTACTGCCCATGCAATCAGCCACATGTGAGTTACATGAAAACAAACAACACCCAATCCTACACGACCTTTGCGCCTCGACCGACTTTCTTCCACGATCGAGCTCCGCGCTGTTGCACCGACTCTGGATTTTGAAAATTCGGACGATCGCATCTCAAAGCACAAATCGTTTGTCTTCTCTAGTGCAATCCAAGCGAGGAATGCAATATCTGATCGTGGACCGGATTTGACGATCAAGAGGAGGAAGATCCATTTATAAGGATATACAAGAAGGGTCATCTCCGCTAACCTCGAATTGGTTTGGCATCCAGCATTATATACACAGAGGTATAAAGACTAAACACTCTATGAATATTAAATAAACATATGACGTCCAAGGATAGTTTCGAATGTCGGAACAAAAATTTAAAACTTCCGCTGATGCGAAAAACGGTACGCCAACAGATAGTACCCCTCTTCTTAGTTTTAGATTTTTACTAAATGTCTAAATTACTAAACATTACTTTTTGATTTTGGAGTTTGTCGTTATTCGAAGTTCATGTTGTTAACATATTATGAATCATGTTGGTATTTTGTCAAGGTAAAGTGTATTTGGTATATGTACGGTATGAGAAAAAATTAACGAGAAGAGGCTGGTTGCTACAAATTGAAGGAGGATAACTAGGTTGCTAAATAAACGACTAAATCTTGTGGTTTGGTCTCTGACTTATAAATTGGGTCACTAAATTAGTGACCAAAAAAGTAAATTAGTCGCCAAATTTAGTGATTGAATTTATTTAATGGCAAAATTATTGACTGTTGCTGTATTTGAGTTTCTAATTCTTCAATCGTAAAATATATTTTCGCCAAAAATGGGAATTAAATTTTAGTTTGGTCGTTCAATTAGTGACCAAAATAACACTGCATCGGCCATTATTTATGCGACCACCAAAAATCGGTAGTTAATCGGTCACAAATTTCAGTTAGCAACTTATTAGTGACCGATTTGTTAAAACCGAGTTTTCTTGTAGACGTTTGTAATAAGGAATATTGATTATTTACCAGTCAATTAGATAGCTAGATTTTAATGAATGAGTAACTGTTAAGGTTTAATAAATTTAAGATCGGCTTATTAATAATTAGTCAGCTAGTTTATACATAATTGTTCAATAGATCGGCTAGTCCATAGTAATGGGAGTTGTTCCTTTTGTGGAGCGAGGTTTGGTTCGACTAGCTATTGTCTTATTTTTGTCCGAAAGTTAGAGAAGCATGGAAATGTTCTGTATTTTGGCCATGGTTAAAGAATTGCAAACATCTATCATTTAGGTTATGCAGTATGAATTTGAATGAACATTCTTCAAATTTTGATTTTGAGCTTTTTGTCATGCAATCCTGTGCCATTTGGAAGGAAATTTGTATCTGGAAACATAATCTTATGAGATCCAACTACTCGCTTAAGGTAAACTGGATTCCTTCTTATCTTGAGGAATTTCAGAAAGCAAAGAGATTGTGGATCTCAGATCCAGTGGCTAAGCACCATGATAGAGTGTTGAAATGAACTAAACCTCCTTTGGGACATTTCCGGCTGGATGTTGATGCAGGTTTCAATGAGCAGAAAAGTGTTTTTAGTGTGGGAGCAGTTATGAGAGACCACCGTGGTTTTATTTGTGTGGCTTCAGGCCGGGGTATTCGCCATCCGGGTTCAGTGGTTGCTGCAGAGCTCAATGCTATTCTTTTTGGTTTGAAGCTCGCGGTGCAAAGTAATTATCGCAATGTTTGGCTGTTTTCAGATTCGATTCAAGCGGTTAATGCACTGACAGAGACTACGAAAATTATAAACCATGACAGTTTTCTTATCTCGAACATTCAAGAGCTTCTCCAGTCTGGGTGTTTTTTGAGAATTCGTAATATTAGTAGATGTTCGAACAAAGTCGCTCATTGTTTAGCGCATTTTGCTTTGTCTTATCCTTCACCATTTACTTGGGGTGAGGATGTTTACCCATCTTGGTTGATGGATGTAGCTTCTCTTGATTTATCTAATGCATAGACCGTTTCCTGATTCAAAACAAAAAAAATTATTATAATTCATAATGATGTTCGCAGTGCAACTTAAATCAATTGTCTTGATCTACATATGGCTTAATTTATGCCACACTCGACGAAATACTTCATATAAAATACACAAAAAACTTTTGTCAGCCGTTCTCATTGACCAATTTTGTGAAACTAATATTTTTATTTGTATTATTTATGAAAAATTATTACTTTTTATTATCATTAATATGAGTAGGATTGACATGTCTCACGAATAAGATCTGTGAGACTGTTTTATAAGAGACCTTCTAGTTTATAAAATAATGATTCGAGTACAGGCTACTCATATTAATTTTACATAGATTCAATATGGATGTCATATGGAATGCATGTGTACTGCATAATCCCGGTTTATCACTTTTTTTCTTCAAATAATTTGAGGACAAAATGTTTTAGTCTCTCTTGTTTGTAATATGCCAAAAGGTCGACTAGCTTATAGATTTTAGATGCAATTGATCCCTGATTTTTAGTAATTATTTAAAAGTAACAATGGGACTAAAACAATTTTGGTACAAAACAATAGGAAAACGTGTGGGACACTTTTGAATTATATTACATTTAGATAGATGAATTTGATTTGGAGATATATATTTGATTTGGTGATTAATTTGACTGATGTATTTTGATGTTACATAAAATTTATCTCGGGTTCGGTCTAGACGAATCTGCACAGACAAACAGGACTTAGTGGCCATCAGGGAGTATTTTCGGCATGACCCCTCCATGCATGAGTCAGATCTCGATTCAAGAAAATATCTGTGAAAGTGTGAGAGATAGTAGTTCTCAGTGCGAGCATTGTGTGAATGAATCAAATGGTAGTGCATACCTTGATATTTATAGGAGTGGGAAGAATCTGTTAACTTATTGAGATAGAGCTACATTTAGGTAAGTTTACTTGGAAAGATGATATGGTTGCTGGATTTGTGGGGATTCGAACCTAATCCATCTTCTTAACCATTATTAGGATCATTTAATTAATCTGGGTCTAATTTCTTTTTTAAATACAAATGCGAAAACGTAAAGTAATCACTCTGATATAAATATCAACATAAAGTACAGATAATGTACAATATATGTTTATCGCAACTAGAGTTCATCCACTACATCAAGTACTGAAAATCACTCTACTCTAAGTCCGGATCTCCACGCTAATCTTGAATCTCTCATTCTCTTCGTGACCCTGATCCTGTCCCACCTGTTGTCATGCACACATACAAACAAGACAACAGCCGGATAACCCCGGTGAGAAATACATCCCAGTATAAATAATGTAAACATGCAATCATATAAAACATATATAAAAGTATGAAACAGATATCAATAACATGTATCAAATCTGAAAGACATGAATCGATATAAAACTGTAACTCAAACTCTGGACTCATCATCTCAGACTCGACTTATCTCTAATCTAGGGATCCCGATCTGAATAAGAACACAACGTTCTCCCATCTACTTTACCCCAGCTAGATGGTGGTACGTTCTTAGTCCCAGACTTTGGCGGTCTATATCGAAGATCTGCAATAGGAGTCGGTCTTCTCCTCAGTATATTGATATATATCCAAAAGTCCAGTGACTTGGCGGTTCTGCCATTTCGATTCTGCCAAAGACTAGGCGGATCTACCCAATTCTAACTCATGCTTTACTATAGATTAATAGACTAAGCATATCAATATCAAGAATTGCAAATATCAATGCAATAATCATTCAGTATGTGATTTTGGGAAACTCAAGTCAAATCTAACTCGAGTTGTGCAATCCGAATCAACATTGATTTATACCTTTCTCTCTGTCAATCTGACTCTGTCGAAGTCTCGAACTCAAATCTGTCAATACTCAATCTGACAATGACAATAACGAGGAATACAATATCAATACCCCACTCAATCAATACTGGATATAATCAGAACTCAATCAAATTCTGTTTCAACAACATAACTGTACAATCTCAATATATCCAGCAATATAAATCAATCAGATATCAATTTACACAACTCATAATCAATAACGATACAATTCTGATATCACATCTCAGTCCAATCAACTCTGAAATTCATAACAATTCTATACGGTATCCGTTCTTCAATCCGGTTTCAATTATACGATGTCTAATATCGCAAGAACGACATATATGAATCATATCTGATTCCTTCCATATCATATTTTCAGAACATAACAAAATGTAATAAAACTTACGTCCAGTTGAAGCTCTCGTTGATAGGAACACGGTACTGAAGTCGGATTAAAAATCAGACGGACGGATCTAAATATAAAGGCGTAAAGATTTTCTCGAGCTTCCTCTTTCTTCGTTTCTGCCAAATTCTGAAGGATAAATGTATATATATATATATCCTAATGCATGTCTAAGCTACGTGTCTTCTTTTTACATATTTCAAGCGGCGCTCGGGCGGTCGAGAATTACCGCCCGGGTGCGGAATGTTCTGCCCAAGCTCTTTCGGATTGCACATTGGCGCTCGGGCGGTCACCAACTACCGCCCGGGCGCCGCACCTGCTGCCCGAACACTTAACTTGCTATGCACTGGCGCTTGGGCGGTCAAAAACTACCGCTCGGGCGCCAGACTCTCTGTCCAAAATCCATTCTTCTGATGCATTGGCGCTCGGGCGGCCCTTTTCTACCGCCTGGGCGCCAACAGTTCTGTACAAAATATGCACCCTTCATATGCTTTGGCCAATCTGGTCTCGGAATGGCCCAGCTATAATCACATCAATTCATAATCAATAATCTCAGATTAATAGAATCAAAATCTCGGGCATTACAGGATTTGTGCTGATTCGTATCATATCTTTGACTGATTGCTTATCTCGAAATTCTCAGAATTCCTTGCTGATCAATATTTGTATATTTGGTTACCGATGGTCGACGAATAGTGCTCGGTTATGGATTTGAGAGGGGTTGAACCACATGGGATCGGGTGCTATTTTTATGGTGGGCTTTAGAGGGGACGTACCATGTGGGATCGGTTGCTCGACCAGGGATTTTAGAAGGATCAGACCACATGGGGTCGGGTGATCTTCTGATAGTGCTCGGGTAGGGATTTCAGAGGTATCAGACCACATGGAGTCGAGTGTGTTAGAGTAGATGCCCGAAAAGCCAACTTGTGGCTCGGGCTTTATTGACTTTAATGTAAAACAATCTTTATTTTAATAATATTTTACGATTTTATTCGATTATGACATTATACTTTATCTGTATACCTATGCAAAATGCATAGATAAAGTTCTTGAATATACAATATGTATCATGAGGTTTGCGTCGCAACGTAAGATCATGAAACTCATTAAGAAGTGTACCATATATTCTAAACATGTTCCTAGTCGAATCAGCCGCCTAAAACAAGGATAAAGGTCGCTCGAGCTTGAGACTAGCATCTGTGGTGTAAACGCCATGTTTCATTGACAAGGGCATGGAGATGTCCATTCACACAGATGGGTTATTATGTGATGATGCACTGAACAACCCTTCTTTGGACTGTCCAAGTGGTTTTCACTTATCGAGTGGAATAATCCGCAGTTATAGTTGTACACCATTAGTCATTTGACCCGGACAACGTAGGGCTATACATACTAGCATGCACTTTGATCCGTTTACCGACTCCATCGAGGGTCATCAGGTGGCGAGGTTGGGTGTAGTTTCAAAATACGTAGGAGAAAATGCTTTGTAGTCGGGGATTCACCGTTCGCTTAGGGTGGAGATATCCTTTGTGATCTAATGAGTTAATATTGCAAGGAATCTCAGGCCAGAGCAAGAAATATACTTTAGAGAAAAGTGTTTTCCTAGTTGCACATATCATTCCACTATTAATACTCAAAGATAAATTGCAGCGTTATCGAATTCATATGCAACTCTCGATATACCAATGGTTGCAGATTCGATCAAGATATATGTGTTGAAGAGACCGCACTGTACGCTAACCATGACTAAAGGTTCTTGCAAGCACTATCTGTGACGTACCGTACTTAAAAACTACTTAAAATTTGCGGAAAATAAAATTTTTTCTTAAATAAGTAATAATTTCTCAAAATGAAATACAGATAAAATGATTATTTAAATATTTGAAATGTAAAATGGCTTGCAACAAGTACTTGTTTAAACAACGTGAATTAATTTAATGAAAGTCAGTGTGAATGAATTTAAAGTGCATAAAAATTCTTGAAAACTTAAGCGGTTCTCGGGTTAGGCCTCTGCACCGTTCGAGCCAACTCATTGGTCCCCACCTTTCGCCTCCTCATAATCGTCCTCACCTGCATCTATCAAGCCTAGTGAGTCTAAAGACTCAACATGTATAAAGTGAGAATAACAAGTAATATATAATAAAACCACATGCATTTTAAAGTAGCATATGCATACTTAAACTCTAAACATACTTACATAAACATAGACGTGCCATCAATTCATAAACTTTTTCACAAACGTGCTTGCGTCATACAAGCTTATGTTGGATCTCGGTTTTCTCGTGTCTAAAACGCAGCAGAAATTTTAAATTTTATTTTATTTTGACAATCAAAATATTTGTTTGAGCACTCATATGGTTTTAATAAATAAACATACATAGGATGTTTAAAACTTTTACCTTTGGTGAAATATTCACAAGTCTCCAACTATTCCGGGATTAGTGGAGATAGCACTTGATGTATTTTCTACGATCTTCCTTCGAGGCTCATTTTCTACAATCCTTCTATCAAGTCCATGACTGGAAGATTTGTTCCTCTTCCATATAACACTAGAACATTTGGAAGAAGTTTCAACATTGGAGAGAAAATTCGAGTGATGGCTCAACCCCTTTTTAAAGAGAGGATGGCCGAAATTTCTTTGAGAGGAGAGGGAGGCCTTTTCAAAAAATGTAGTCTCTTGGAGGCTAGGGTTTTAGCTCATCAACTATATTTTATAATCAAGTCATGACCTAATTTACATAAATAACATTAATGGGCTTGATTAATTAATTGGACTAGTTCAACTAGTTTAATTAATTAATCAAAGTCCATTAAGAACTTTAATTATTTAGTATGTTGGACTTGTAATCTTACAAGCCAATTAAACATAGTTCTCACTATATTTATTTTAATATTTAATAAACTCAACTTTTGAAATTAATAAATAAAATTATTAAATTTTATAAATTCAACTCCTTGAATTTATTCTCTCCAAATTTTATAAATTCATAAATTCAACTTTTGAATTTACTATCTCATAAATTCAACTTCTTGAATTTATTTTCTCAAAATTTAATTGTCATAAATTCAACTCCTTGAATTTACTATATCATAATTTTATATAAATTTAGCTATTTGAATTTATTCTCTCAACGGGAAAAAATGATCCATAGCTTGTGTGACCCTCAATGGTTCAGGGATACAGCTAGCCGTGAGTTCACATTTCTTTGTGATTCAGGACATAATCCTTTATTCGAGCTTACCCTAATTTGTCCCATTCTATGTATCAACAATTGATTATGAGAATGTCAGAAATCATATTTCTGATTAAACCCATCGAATAATGGTAAGAGCATCTAGTAGCATCATCCCATGATTTCCTAGGTATCACTAATAGTGCCTACAAGAATCAGTCGATTATGATTAACGTACAGTACGGTCCCTTCGTCTCATATATCCCGATCGAATCTGCAACCATTGATTCATCAAGAGTTGCATAAGAATTCAATAATTATGTGACACATATTTGAGAATAAATAGTGGCATCGCATGTACAACTGGAGAACTCCTTCTTCAATATACATTTCATACTCTGATCAGAGATTCCATGCACTATTATTTCATCAGATCACACAGGATATCCACACCCGTAGGTGACTGGTGAATTCCCGACTACAATGCACTGGCTCCTACATGTGTCACAGCTGTACCCAATCTCGCCACATGATGACTCTCCTGGAGTCGGTAAATGAGTCAAAGTACATCCCTAGAATATAGAGCATCAGTGTTTTCCCGGATCTTAAGGACTAATGGTGTACAACCATAACCACATACTTATCCTCTCGATGAATGATAACCACTTGGAAAGTCCGAGGGAGGGTTGTTCGGTATAATCATCATATGACTACCCATCTGCATGTTTGGACATCTCTATGCCCTTATCAAGAAATGAGGTACACAACATTACAGATGCTAGTCTCGAGCTCAAGCGACCTTTATCCATGTTTTAGGCGGCTGAATCGACTAGAAATGAATTTAGATTATACAGTTTTTACAAATGAGTTTCAACATCGAATTATAATTCATTTGTATTAAAATATAATCAAGATCTTTATCTATGTTGATCACATGGGTATACAGATAAATAAATAACAAACCATGAAATAATGAATTATAGGAAAATAAAGATTGTTTATAACAAACGAGTCAATAAATTCCCTAGCCAATAGTTAGCTTACATGGCATCTACTCTAACAACTTAAACATGCATAGTCATCATCATTTTGCGTAGAAATATGTTTTCAAATAAGTGACCCGTAACATAATTGCGCCTGATCAGACTAAACCACAGTACTGGGCTGTCAGGGATCATCACAGCCTTTCGACCGAACATCCACTCCCACATACATAAGATCCTCAGTCATGCTTTACTGGGTGGATTGGTCCCTGGTCATGCTTTACCACTTCTCAATCCCGATCAAAACCTGGTCATGCTTTACCGGGGTGGAGAGGTCCCCGGACACGTTCTCCGGCTTCCAAACCCGCTCATAATTATTCACAAGACAATACGCATACCTCAAAAACATTAAACATTTTTTTGCACGTCGAATATACTTAAAACATTGAGGGCCTTGTTGGAACACTCTGAACATGATTCCTAACCACAACAACAAAGATTCAGGAGATCCCAATGAAGCATGCAACTAAAACTTGAGAAAACGTGAAGAACATGCACAAACTTTCACAACTTGAGCGGTTTTACGATAAAAATCACATCTATCTCATTTCTTATAAAAAAATTACGAATTTACTGTCAAATTGAAGGTATCAAAAATTACTATGTTTTAGATGTTGAAAGGTTTTCCAGAAAGCCGACCGAATATTTGCAGGATTCGAAATTACAGCAGATTTGGTTTTTAAGATCTAAAAATTATTCCAAAATCGTTTCAAACATCATTACTCACACTTTGCAAAACATAACTGGATTTTTACACACAATATGCAACAAAATATTTACTATGACAAGATCGATGCCGAAAAAATGCAAGAATATACATGGCTTGTTGATTATACTCACGAAACGACGAATAACGACGCGAGGGTACGCGAGAATCAATCTGGGACAACTGGTGGAACGATGCTTGTTATAATCGAACGTGAGTCTACTGAAGAGAATCGAAGGGGAAAGGGTGGCTGCTGGAGAGCTCTAAGAACCTAGTTCTTGTCGAAAGAGAGAACAAAACAAGGTGTGTGAGTGTGTGTACCGAGTGTGTAACGCCCCGAAAATTTTAAGGTCCACGCAAACCACGTGCATGCAATTATTAAATTCTTTTGTATTTTAATTAAATGTTTTAATTGCATGAATTAATTATGTTTTGCATACTTGCATATTTAAAATATATTTTTCTACATGATTGCATAAAAATTGTATTTTTTAAGGAATATTCAAGTGACGATCGAGGAACTGGGACCGAGGGCTGAAAAATGTCAAATGTTTTTATTAAATAATTATTTTTAATTATTTAAAATATGGTCGATGCTTTTTAGTATTTTTGAAAATAAGGAGTTTGGAGGTGATTTTATACGCCGGGACGTAAATTTTATCGGTGTTGGGTTTTTAACAAAAATGCGAGCTTTTTTGGCAACCCGGCTAATAAATTCACAAAATTAGTTAAATTAAATTATTTTTAATATTTTAATTAAGTACTAATGGGCCTAATTAACCTCTTAGTGGGCCAAGGCTTGATTAGTGTTTAATTAAACTATATATTATACAATTAAACCCCATAACCCACCCCCTAATCCCTAAAGCACACGTCCCACTTCCCCCAACAAATCAAACTCTCCCTTGCAAAGTTTTACACGGCACACACCAGATTTTTGAAAGAGAAAGTTTTCGAAAAGCTTGAAGGGAAATCAAGTGTAGGCCCTCGTCGTCGTCGTTCTTCGTTGTCAACGTAAATTCGAGCGTATACTACGCATAGGCACACCCTAATCTCCCTTTTCTCATCCATCATATCATATTAATGTTTAAATTATTGGATGCATGAAAAACATGAAAGAAAAACAAGTGCCACTTTTCTAAATTTTCGTTTTCGATCATAGCATGATATGTTAAGCAAGGTTTTTGATTCTTAAATCATGATTGTATGTTGTTTAAGAACTGCCATGATCTAGGCCATGATTTACAAGGGTTTACACGTGAGTTAGGGTCTTGTAAGCGCACCACACACGCTGGAAATTGAAGAGCACCAAATAAAACGTAAGTTGCTGTCATGGGAAGAACATGGGTTCGGTTAGGGGTCCTCATGGCCGGGCTTGGTGCGGCACTTGTCCAGGTGCTAGCCAGGGGCATGGGGGAGACCAGGGAAGAGTCCTAGCCCTGCTAGGACTCGAGTTGAGAGGCGGCGAGGAGTCCTTTGCATGAGGGACTCCTACCCGAGAATCCAGGAAATCGCGTGCAGGGTTCTGCACTTCGCACCAGCTTGGGCGTGCGGTTCAGGGGGTCTGGGCTGGGTCAGGTTTGGTCCTTAGGGTGCTTAGGGGTGCAAATCAGGTTGGTTTGTGACTAGAGTCATCGGCTAGGTCCCTGCATGCGTAAATCTTAGAGTCCATGCATACCCAAATTCTCGGCAAGCATAGGTGTGTGTAGAGGGTCCACGTTTTTGGCATTAGAATGGTTTCCTTGATGAAGTTAGGGTCCAGTAAGTTAATTTAAGATGTTGGGCAAGTTTTGGACCAACATGGTTCGGGGGTAACTTGTGAAAATCGGAAGTTGGCTCGGGGTCGAAGTTTAGGTATCAAATAGGGTTTTTAAAAAGAAGAAAAAAAATTAGAAAACGACTCACGGGGGTCGAGTCGTGGTCCATAAGGCTATAATAATATAAAAAGACTAAATTTAGAATTTAGAAATTTTATATTAAAGTTTGGTATTTTTCGGGATTAAAACACCGTTAAAACAATTAAGTAAAGATAATTGAAAAAGTCTAAGTTTTATGCCAAATAAAATTATGGAAAAATTCATGTAGGCTTAAATAATTATTTGGGACATGTTAGAGTCAATGAATTAAGAAAAAGTCAAATTCGAGGAATTTTACGTCTAGGGGTAAAACGGTCTTTTTACACCTAGAAATTAGTATACGTCATGACAGTGCCATAAATACTGTTTTTATGATATTGTGATTATTTTTAAATGTTTATGAAATGTTCATGATTAAATTATGATTTTTTTAAAATGTCTATTTCATTGTTATGATTTAAGGAAGACATTTAAAAGACATGTTGCATGCTTGGTTTCAAAAACAAAATGTTATGTTATGCATGATTTTTATAAAGTGATGAGAATGTAAATGTTGAAGGAAGTGAAGTGATTGTGACTAATTCGTTAATGTTGGCAACGTCGTGAGGGTTAAGGTCCCAGTGGGAGCCCGACGATCGTGTTTCCATCATTGCGAATATGTGGTAACGGTCATGTGGTAACGGTAAGAATGAGAATGTCGTGAGGGGAAAAGGTCCCAGCGGGAACCCATTTATGGGAAAAGGCCCCCGAGGGAACCCCGACGAGCGTATTTCTATTCGATCATGATAGGCCAGGGCCCAGTTGATCGATGAGATTGTTGCTGGTGTCCCCCGCCGCCCAGTACTGAGGTTTCACGTAGATGGATCCATCGTCTGTCATGTCATGTCAGAAAAGTCACAATTAACGATCTGAATTCAAAAAAGGAAAAAAAGGAAATGTTCATGATTATGTTTAAGGTTTTATGTCATGTCATGTTGAGAAAAAGGAAATTCATGTTTGCATGTCATGAAAATGTTTATGTTTAAAGTTTTATGCATCATGAAAATGTTTACGAAAATGTTTATGTTTATGCATCTTCATGAAAACGATATTTTAAGTACAAATATTTTTCACCGTTATATGTTGACTGTATTACGTATCACTCGTTATAAAGATTGTGGTGTGTTGAGTCTTTAGACTCACTAGGTGTGATGGATGCAGGTGGTATTGAGGGAGGACTTGATGAGTGATTTGACTGGACTGAAGGCGCACACAACCTGAGGACCAGCGCTTCTGCTTTTTTCGCATTATGACTTTTGACTCATGTTTTATGATTAAAGATTTTTAAGTTTATTTATTTATGCATTTGAGAGATTTTTGAGAGGTTTAGTATGAGCTATTCTTTTCAAATTATTGCTTTTTAGGTTTGGTAAAATGTTTGACGATTTTATGCTTTAAAATATTTTCCTTTGGATTTTTAAATAGCAGTGGATGGTTATTTTTAAAATGATGTCAAAAATATTTTATGGTTCGGCCGATGCTAAGTGAGGTTAAAAAAAAAAAAATTTTCTAGTACTTTTAAAGTAATAAAAAGGACAGGACGTTTCAGAGTGTGTGTGCGTAGAGTATAAAAACGTGTAGGGGTGTGTGTGTATATTGATTAGGGAGATAATTAGGAGTTAGTTAGGAGTTAATTAGGGGATTTAATTAGGTTAATAAAAATACTAATAACTAATTAACATGCTAAATAAAATACTAATCCCCCACTAACTTACTAGAACCCCTAATTTAAAATAAAATACACATGTGACAAACTTTCAAGATTTAAAATACTCAACTATTCAAATTAGTATTTTTGAAAAGCTTAAAAATCTTGAAATCATCTAATAATTTAAATTAGGTTTTAAATTTACTTAAAATTTCATAAATCATTTAAAATACTAATTTTCTTGGCTTGAAATAAAATAACACATTATTCATAAATCGTCTAAATTGTCACCGGTCTCTTTTCCCGATACCGTATCGAATATTCACCTTAAACACAAAAATCCAGAAAACATTTTAACGTGCATCAAATAAACATGTAATAATTTAAAATAGTGCAAATCATAAATAATGTATCAATAAAAATTAAATAAACAATTTAACAATTTAATGAATGCATGTGTTTACGTGTACTGGTTTTGGGTTCTACAATTCCTCCCGTACTTAAATAAATTTCGTCCTCGAAAAGAAATAATACAAAAAAAACTTCGGATAGCGACTTATCATATCTACTTCGACCTCCCAAGTGGCCTCCTCCACTGATTGTTTAAGCCACTAGAATTTGACCAACTTGGTCACTTTGTTCCGAAGTCTCTGCTCCTGTCTGTCTCGAATTCGGACAGGTCTTTCTTCATATGACAGATCTGGAGCAAGCTGCAACGGCTCAAATCTCAAAACATGGGAAGGATTTGCCATATACTTCCTCATCATTAAAACGTGGAACACATTAGGTACTCTGGCCGGATTCGGCGATAGAGCTACACGATAAACAAGTGTCCCAACTCTATCAAGAATTTCGAATGGTCCAATGAATCTCGGACTCAGCTTGCCTCTCTTCCTAAACATCATAACACCCTTCATGGTTGCTATCTTCACGAATACGTGATCTTCTATGGCAAATTCTAGATCCCTTCTTCTCTTGTCAGCATAACCCTTTTGGCGACTCTGGGCGGTCTTCATCCTGTCTCGGATCTTGTCCACCACATCTGCAATCTGCTGAACACTCTGTGCCAAGTTCTGATCACTCACCGACTTCATCCAAATGAATCGGCGATCTGCACTTCCTCCATACAGTGCTTCATAGGGAGCCATACCTGTAGATGATTGAAAACTGTTGTTGTAGGTAAACTCCACTATGGGTAGTTTAGATTCCCAATTCCTATGGAAGTCGATCACACATGCTTGCAACAAATCTTTCATCTAAATCACTCGCTCAGACTGGCCATCTGTCTGAGGGTGGAATGTCGTACTGAATAGAAACTTTGTCCTCATAGCTGCATGTAAACTTTTCCAAAAGGACGATGTGAATCTCTGGTCCCTGTCAGACACAATAGAAACTGGGATCCCGTGCAATCTGACTATCTACCGAATATAAAGTTCTGCATACTGCATCATGGAGAAAGTCGTCTTTATCGGCAAGAAATGTGCCGATTTAGTAAGTCGATCAACTATAAACCAAATAGCATTAGATCCCCTAACTGACATCGGAAACCGAACTACAAAATCCATGGTGATATTCTCCCATTTCCACTCAGGAATAGAAACTGGCTTGAGCATTCCTGCTGGCCTCTATTGCTCTGCTTTCACCTGCTGGCAAATGAGACACTCAGATACAAAGCATCGAATGTCTCACTTCATTCCTTGCCACTAATACCACATCTGTAATTCATTGTACATCTTGGTACCCCCTGGATGGATGTAATACGGAGATGTATGTTCCTCTGTCAAAATATCCTCTCTAATCGAATCAACACTAGGCACCCACATCCTTCCTCTGTACCTCACAATACCATTGGACACTGCGTTGAGTGCACTGCTCTTGGCTTTATCCTTCAGTCTCCATTTCTGTAACTGTTCATTTGAAGGCTGACCTTTATGGATTCAGTCTAGCAAAGAAGACTGGACTGTCAGATTAGAAAACTTGGAAGCTCTGCCCTTAAGATAAATTTCTAGGCCAAACCTCTGAATATCTGACTGAAGAGATCTCTGCGCTGACAGATGCGCTATGACTGCTACTTTCCTTCTCAAAGCATCTGCCACAACATTAGCTTTTCCTGGATGGTAGCTAATTTCACAATCGTAGTATTTTACTAACTCCAACCACCGTCTTTGTCTCATGCTCAGCTCTTTATGCGTGAAAAAGTACTTGAGACTCTTGTGATCAGTGAATATCCGGCATTTCTCGCCGTACAAACAATGTCTCCATATCTTCAACTCAAAGACAACGACAGCTAACTCCAGATCATGAGTCGGATAGTTCTTCTCATGCACTTTCAACTGTCTGGAGGCGTATGCTATGACCCGACCATGCTACATCAATATTGCGCCTAAACCAAGCTTAGAAGCATCAGTGTATAACACAAAATTGCCTGACCCTAATGGCATGGCTAAAACTGGCGCTGTGATAAGAGCTTGCTTAAAAGTATCGAAGCTCTTCTAAAATTTTTCACTCCATACAAATTTAACATTTTTCTTAGTCAATGAAGTGAGTGGCACTGCAACCGAGGAAAACCCCTGAATAAATTTCCTCTAGTAGCCTGCCAAGTCTAAGAAACTACAGATATCTGACGCGTTCTTCGGTTCAAACCATTCTTTTGTTGTCTCCAGTTTAGCTGGATCCATCTCAATGCCACTGCTAGATATGATATGTCCCAAAAATGCTACCTTCTCCAACCAGAATTTACACTTACTGAATTTTACAAACAGCTTTTGTCTGCAAGACTTGCAAAACTGTACCCAAATGCTGACCGTGTTCCTCATGGCTCTTCGAGTATATAAGAATGTCGTCAATGAACACTATGACAAACTGATCTAGGTAGGTCTAAAATACTCGATTTCTTAAGTCTATAAAAATCGCTAGAGCATTCGTTAGTTCAAATGGCATCAATAAGAACTCGTAGTGAACATATCTACTTCTGAAGGTTGTCTTATGAACATCTGCATCCTTTAACTTCAGTTGATGATACCCAGAATGTATATCTATCTAAGAGAACACTGTAGCTACCTGAAACTGATCGAGTAAGTCTTAGATCCTTGGTAATGGGTATTTGTTCTTGATCGTTACCTTGTTCAATTCTCGGTAATAGATACACAACCTCATTCTTCCATCTTTCTTCTTTACGAAGAGCACTGGTGCGCCCCATGGTGAGAAACTAGGGCGGATTAATTCTTGTTCTAGGAGCTCCTGAATTTGCTGTTTGAGTTCTAACATCTCTGCTGCAGAAAACAGTACGGTGCCTTAGAGATTGGCATAGTGCCTGGCACAAGGTCAATGGCGAACTCCACCTCTCTCTCTGGTGGAAGGTCTGTGACATTGCAGGGGAAAATATCGGGAAATTCTCTGACAACTGATACATCATATATCGATGGGGTGGGTGCGTCAAGTGTGGAAATAATACTGGCCAAGAATGCTTGACACCACTTACGTATAAGTTTCCATGCCTGCATGCAAGAGATCATGTGATCACTGTCTCCACACCTGAAGCATTTGCCCGAGCCCCATAAACACTGCACCATATGTTAGCGGTTGCATTTCGTGCACGGTGGGTAATCACCAGGCTTCTGAGGAGCCTTCTTTTGCTGAATAGAACCTTTGCCTTTCTGCGGTCCTTGAAACGGCCTCTTTCCCTGCTGTCCCTAGAATGGTCTCTTAAACTATTGCTGCTGCTGAGGTGCCTGATAGGGCCTCTTGCCCTGTCTATCGTTATAAATATCTTTCTGGTCTTGCTCTGCTGCCAAGACTCTCGACACGGAAATAGCATAAGAGGTAGGACCAGCAACTCTCACATCACAGCGCAAGATCGACCGTAATCCATCAATGAAATGCATCAGCTTTTCTCTGGCATCGTTAGCTATCAAGGGCACAAAGTTACACCCTTGCTCGAACTTCCTCACAAACTCCGCCACGCTGCGGTCTCCCTGCCGCAAAGTCATAAACTCCTTGGTCAGGCAGGAGCGTACTTCCTCAGTGAAGTACTTCGAGTAAAACACCTCCCTGAAACCCTCCCAACTAAGGGTCTGCAAATTCAATGCCACCGATGCACTCTCCCACCACAGTGTGACATCCCCTGTCAATAGGAAAGTGGCACATCTGACTCTGTTTGCATCCTGCAGCTCCTAAAAGTTAATATCACCTCGGTGGACTTGATCCATCCCTCAGCTATCATCGAGTCAGTACTCCCCGAGATTTCTTTTGGATCCATTCTCCTGAATCTCTCATACACTGCCTCTGGCCTGGCCTCGCCCCCGTATCTATTCCAACATTGTTCCCCGCAAATTATGCCAAGAACTGGGTCATCCCTGCAAGCATATGTGCCTGCATATCTGGCGATGGGTGAAGAGAATGGCCCTATCCCCATCCCGAGCCTCTCTATCCTCTTCACCTGCCCCACGTGCAATCATACATCTAGGAGGCGTACTGTTCTACAACTTACCCAACACGTAAACCAACATGCAAGAACATACTATCCATATCATAAGATGAGAGTAAATCGAACTTAAACATGTACATGTTGAAATCATGACCTTGATGCTTTCTACATTAAATAATTTTAAAAATTTAAAACTTACAGACTTGAGGCATGACTTCTTGAGCTTCTCACAACCGGCAGTAGGCATAACCCTTTACAATAACACCGCTATGATACCAACTGTAACGTACCGTACTTAAAAACTGCTTAAATTTGCGGAAAATTAAAATTTTTCTTAAATAAGTAATAATCTCTCAAAATGAAATACAAATAAAATTCTTGTCTAAATATTTGAAATGTAAAAAGGCTTGCAACAAGTTTTTGTTTAAACAACTTGAAGTAATTTCACGAAAGTCAGAGTAAACGAATTTAACGTGCATAAAAATTCTTGAAAAATTAAGTGGTCCTAGGGTTAGGCCTCCGCACCGTCCAAGCCAACTCACTGGTCCTCGCCTCTCGTCTTCTCATACTCGTCCTTACTTGCATCGATCAAGTCTAGTGAGTCTAAAGACTCAACATGTATAAACTGAGAATAACAAGTAATACATAATAAAGCCACATGAATTTTAAAGTAGCACATAAATACTTAAACTGTGAACATACTTACATAAAATAGACGTGCCATCAATTCATAAACTTTTTCATAAACGTGTTTGCGTCATACATACTTAAACATGCATAGTAATTATCATGTTGCGTAGAGATATATTTCAAAGCAAGTGACCCGTAACATAATTGTGCCTTATCAGACTAAACTACAGTACTGGGTGGCAGGGATCATCATAGCCTTTCGACTGAACGTCCACTCCCACATACATAAGATCCCCAGTCATGTTTTACCGGGTGGATTGGTCCCTGGTCATGCTTTACCACTTCTCAATCCTGATCAAAATCTGGTCATGCTTTACCGGGGTGGAGATGTGAGGCCCGGGGCCGAAGAGGGCGGGGGGTGATCGCCGGTGCCTTCAGTTGCATGGACAATGAGCGGCTCCTGGCAGGCTTCTAGGTGGAGGGAACATGAATGAACCGACCCACACGGGAATGAGAGGGATTCCAAGACAGTTCAATGTAATGGACTCTACAGTTGAAGAGGGCTTAAAAGATTTGATTTGTACTACTCATATTACGAAGGTGCATCTTCTTTTCGGTAGCTTATCACATAAGAACTCCAAAGTTAAGCGTGCTTGAATTGGGGCAATTTTGGATTGGGTGACCTCCTGGGAAGTTTCCTAGGGTGCGTGTGAGTGAGGACATAAGCACGCTGGAAAACTCGTCTTGATACAGTGAGGACATTCGTCGAATCTGGGGCGTTACAATTGGTATCAGAGCCGACCTCTCTTAGTACGGTGTGGTTCGGGGACGAAACAAGCGGAAGCTGGTGGACATGTGAGGCCCGCGGCCGAAGAGGGCGGAGGGTGATCGGCGGTGCCATCAGTTGCACGGACAATGAGCGGCTCCTGGCAGGCTTCTAGGTGGACGGAACATGAATGAACCGACCCACACGGGAATGAGAGGGATTCCGAGACTGTTCAATGTAATGGACTGTACAATTAAAGAGGGCTTAAAAGATTTGATTTGTACTACTCATATCACGAAGGTGCATCTTCTTTTCGGTAGCTCATCACATAAGAACTCCAAAGTTAAACGTGCTTGACTTGGGCAATTTTGGTATGGGTGACCTCCTGAGAAGTTTTCCAGGGTGCGTGTGAGTGAGGACATAAGCACGCTGGAAAGACTCGTCTTGATACAGTGAGGACAGTCGTCGAATCTGGGACGTTACAGGAGAGGTCCCCGGACACGTTCTCCGGCTTCCAAATCCGTTCATAATTGGTCACAAGACAATTCGCATACCTAAAAAACATAAAATATTTTCTTTTTTAACGTCAAATATACTTAAAAAAGACGAGGGCTTCGTTAGAACAATCTGGACATGCTGTCCTAACCACATCAGCAAAGATTCAGGAATTCCCAACGAATCATCCAACCAAAACTTGAGAAAACGTGAAGAACATGCACAAATTTTAACAGCTCGAGCAGTTTTATGATAAAAATCATATCTCTATCATTGCTTATCAAAAAATTACAAATTTAATTTCAAATCGAAGGTATCGAAAAGTACTACGTTTTATATGTTGAAATGTTTTCCAGAAAACAGACCGAAAATTCGCAGGATTTGAAATGACAACAGATTCGATTTTTGAGATAAAAAAACTGTTCCAAAATCGTTTCAAACATCATTGCTCAAACTTTGCATAAAATAACTGGATTTTAACACACAATATGCATCAAAATATTTACTATGACAAGATCGATGCAGAAAAAATGTTAGAGTATACATTTCTTGATGATTATACTCACGAAACGATGAATAATGACGCGAGGGGATGCGAGAATCAATGCGCGACGACTGATGGCACGATGCTTGTTATAATCGAACGTGAGTTTATTGAAGAGAATCGAAGGGGAATGGGTGGTTGCTGGAGAACTCTAAGAACCCTAGTTCTTGTCAAAAGAGAGAACAAAACAAACATAACCACGCTGAAAAGACTCGTCTTGATACAGTGAGGACAGTCGTCGAATCTGGGACATTACAGGAGAGGTCCCCGGACACGTTCTCCGGCTTCCAAACCCGTTCATATTTGGTCACAAGACAATTCGCATACCTAAAAAACATAAAATATTTTCTTTTTTAACGTCAAATATACTTAAAAAAGACAAGGGCTTCGTTGGAACACTCTGGACATGCTGTCCTAACCACATCAGCAAAGATTCAGGAATTCCCAACGAATCATCCAACCAAAACTTGAGAAAACGTGAAGAACATGCACAAATATTTACAGCTTGAGCAGTTTTATGATAAAAATCATATCTCTATCATTGCTTATCAAAAAATTTAATTTCAAATCGAAGGTATCGAAAAGTACTACGTTTTATATGTTGAAAGGTTTTCTAGAAAACAGACCGAAAATTCGCAGGATTTGAAATGACAACAGATTCGATTTTTGAGATAAAAAAACTGTTCCAAAATCGTTTCAAACATCATTGCTCAAACTTTGCATAAAATAACTTGATTTTTACACACAATATGCATCAAAATATTTACTATGACAAGATCGATGCAGAAAAAATGTAAGAGTATACATGTCTTGATGATTATACTCACGAAACGATGAATAACGACGCGAGGGGATGCGAGAATCTATGCGCGATGACTGATGGCACGATGCTTGTAATAATCGAACGTGAGTCTACTGAAGAGAATCGAAGGGGAAGGGGTGGTTGCTGGAGAACTCTAAGAACCCTAGTTCTTGTCAAAAGAGAATAAAACAAGGTGTGTGTGTGAGTGTGTGTGCCGAGTGTGTTTTTAGAGTGTAAAAACGTGTAGGTGTGTGTGTATATTGATTAGGGAGATAATTGGGGAGTTAATTCGGGGAGTTAATTAGGTTAATAAAAATACTAATAACTAATTAACATGCTAAATAAAATAATAATCCCTCACTAACTTACTAGAACCCCTAATTTAAAAATAAAATACACATGTGACAAACTTTTAAGATTTAAAATCCTCAACTATTCAAATGAGTATTTTTGAAAAGCATAAAAATCTTGAAATAATCTAATAAATTAAATTATACTTTAAAATACTTAAAATTTAATAAATCATTTAAAATATTTATTTTCTTGACTTTAAATAAAATACCAAATTATTCATAAATCGCCTAAATTGTCACCGGTCTCTTTTTCCGATCCCGTATCGAATATTCGCCTGAAATATAAAACTCCAGAAAACGTTTTAACGTGCATCAAATAAACATGTAATAATTTAAAATAATGCAAATCATAAATCATGCAACAATAAAAATCATTTTAAAATTAAATAAATAATTTAACAATTTAATGAATGCATGGGTTTATGTGTACTAGTTTTTGGCTCTACACTACAAGTGATACCTAAAGGATAATGGGGCGATGCTACTAGACGCTCTTACCATGATCCGATGGGTGCTATCAGAAATGAATTCTGACAATCTTGATCTAGGAGTTGATGAAAAGAATGGGGTTAACTATGGTAAACCGGAATAAGAATAAATGTTGTTCTAAATAACATTGAGATGTGAATCCAATGCTAGCTGTATCCCTGAACCATTGAGTCTCACACAAGTATCGGATTCTGTGTTCTAGTTGAGATAGTCAAATTTCAAGGAGTAGGAATTTGGCGATTATAGTTTGATGGAGAGCAAATAAGAAGCTTATAATGGAGTTTATGAATTGATTCCATAGGATGAAATAAATAGAAGTTAGCATGGTTGCTATTAAGGAATGAGAGTAGAACTGCCTATTTTAGTAAAGGAGTTTATAAAACTGGAAGCTGCCAAATATGGTAACTGCCATATATTGTAAGCTCCAAATTTGATAAATGAAAACTTTGATTTTCGAGATGTTCGATTTTCATTGTATGAACAAGATTTGTATCCTTGGTACATCGGCACTCTTGGATCGTCGATCGAGGTTATAATGAGTTCGAAATCATTTTTTTAATTTTAAATTTATTTATTAAATGATTGTGCTAGTAGTGGTGACTACTAACATGCACAAATTTTCATATAAGTTCTAGATGAGTCTAGAATTAAATTTACCAAGGACTTATTTATAAATTAAATAATGGTTGTTTAATTTAAATAATGTACATATATATTTTATGTGGTGATATAAAAAATGTGTAAGTGGTATTATTATATAATGTATTATTAGAAGTTAATAAATACATTATATATTAAATATACGAGAGTTTTAATATAATAAAATTATTAGAGTTCTTGTAGGAGAGGGACTCCTAATGAGATTATGAGTCAACCTCTATGCATACACTACTAGGACTCATAATTGAATACGATAAATTATTGCACACAAAATACAAAAGGCTCTTCCTTCCTTGATGGAAAAACTTACTGCCATATTGAGTTGCAAGCAAATTAAGTCTTGTAATTTTTTTGATTAATGACTTAATTAGCTTGAATAATGATTGATTATGAATCATAAAACTTTCCCATGATGTAAAGCTCTCGGCCAATTTCAAAAGATTTGGAAAAATTTCGGCCAAGTGATTTTCTTCCACTACCTTGCCGCCGACGCTACGCCGTCACCAGATTTTGGAAATTCGGAGTGCGCAATCTCAACTAACAAATAGCTTCCGATTTCTAGTGCAATCCAAGAGAGGAACAAAGCTTTCGATCGTGGACCTAATTAGGCGATCAAATTGAAGAGCCATTCGTGGTGATTTACAAGAAAGACTATCTCCGCTTAAAAATCGAAATAGTTTGGAGTTCAGCGTAATAAATGCAAATGCATAACTCTAAACGCCATCTGAATGTTTTTAAACACACGACATCCAAGAACAAAAATTTTAAACTTACGCTGTGTCTTGGGAGCGAGAACACGATGCATCATTAGTGATATCAGAGCCGATAATTCTCAATCGTGGGTTTTTAATTAAATCATGTTGAGTATATTATTTCTAAAAGCGTAAGAATTTTTGAAAAACGCCCCTAAAATTTATTTTTTGAAAAATCATTTTTTTAATTAACGAAAAAATTTTGGGGGTCTGCCCGAACTGTTCCAGGCAGACGCGTGCGCTGGGCCGAGGGGGCGATTTTCAGATTTTTCACAATTCTGGGGACTAAAATGATATTTTTTAAATACAGAAGATTTGAATTCTAAAACAATTTTGATAAAATCAATTTTTACAAAATAAATAATTGAAATATGATTTTAGCTTTTTATGGTAAAATGTGTTTTACAAGAAATTTAATTATTTGAAATTAAATAAAAGTGTTTATTTAATTTTATAATTATGACGGTTGGTGATAATTTACGAAATACACGATTTATTAATAATATGAGATATTATCGGATTTATATAATAAATGATATTATATGATAAAAGGATGATCGAAAGCCATGATCAATGTGCTAGGTGTATGTTAGGATTTTTACATGTTGTACTTTTTTATTATTTGATAATTAAAAATGGACTTGGTTTGTGGTCTGTTCCCACCCCCTAAATTTGTATCCCAATGTGTCATGAATATTTAAGTTAAATATTTGAATTAGTGGGAGATCAAGATTTTAAGATGGTGGGCCTGACCCTCGGAAGGAGTTTGAAGATCAAAGAAATGTAAAATATTGGAAGCTTATGTAATATTGCATTTGCATCCCTGCATTTTCCTAGGTTATGGACATGGATCCGTATGTGGCTAGTATAGATCAATTATATCTCGGTTATCGATCATCATTTATTATTTATGATGTATGTGATATTTTATAAATAACCAATATGTGCCTTATTATTAATATTATAACAAGAGTTCCATGAATCCAGCAATCATACAAACAATCATGACACTAGTTTTAAAATTAATGACGAGACAAATGTTTAAAATCAAAATCCCTCATTTTGGATGAGATCCAAAATTTAAATCAAGCCCATTAAAAGGATAATCAAAAGAAGATTTATGAATTGACCTCGAATTTTTTTCCTAATAAACTCGAAAGTACTATACAAAATAACTTAACATACCATAAATCATAATAATTTAACAATTCGAATCTCAGATACGTAAAATAAATCTCTAAATCGTCAACTAACCAAAAATGCTATATCGACCTTTGAAAAGATCAACTAACAACAAAATAAAGCATAAAACTCCCTACCATGATTAACATAAACCTTTAAATCTTTAATGTATCAAGGTAGTGCGTAAAATAAATATCCCTCGGGAATGTACTGTCGCACTCGATCTACTCAAGCGTCAGCGCCTCCTCAAATCATCAAATCCTGCATTTCCAACCTAGTGATTCTAATGACTCAGCAAGTTCTAAACATGAGTAGCAAATAATATATATACAATCACATGGATTAAAAATCATATAGTTTTTAAAAAAGAAAAATAATTTTAAGCATTAATAAATCATAATCGTAAAGTTTTGTGTCCTTTATAATTTTGGGTGAAGTTTGATACTTGAAATTGACTAGCTTTTATCCTTTGATCGACTCATCAGCCTTCAGCTCCACATGCCCATGGGGGCGGGCACTAGGCTCCGCCACGGAAATACGATCGCCGGGCTCCATCTGGGACCTTTCCCTCAAGACATCTCCACAAAATTATAAGTTCACCGTTCCTTCTTAAAACAGATCCCCCACAAATCATATATCATTTGTCACAGTCAATTCACATCCCTCAAAATATTTTTCCTTTTCTTTTACAACATAAAATATCATAACTTTCCAAAAATAACATTTATAACAGTAAAAATTGCACAACTTTACCATAAATAATAAAATATCATATTTTAATTTAAACATAAAAAAATAACATTTAACATGTATTATGATCCTTCGGGACGCTGCAAAGCTTTTACGTAATTTCAAAGTGTAAATGACTGTTTTTTCCCTAGACGAAAAAATTCTTGAATTTAACTTTTTCTTACTTTTAATGACATGGGCTTATCCCAGATAATTATTTATGCTTAAATATAATTTTTCATAATTTTATTAAACTTATTTCGAGACTTTTCATTTTATTCTTTAATTAATAATCCGTGAGGCGTTTAATTCCTGAATAAATTCAAACTTTAATATTTTCTTCCCAAACTTTGAACATATACTTTTTATTATTTAAACTACTCTTGTGAGCCATGGACCACCCCCATGGAGCCATGGTTCCAATTTATTTTCATTAATTTTTGATTTTGACTCTTAATTGAACCCACCGAGCCATCTCCAAATTCCATCGAGCCACGGTCAAACCACCTCAAGCCAAGCCCTAGCCAACCCGTTTCGGGACCCTCCTGACCAAACATGACCCTTAGAACCATCCCCTAACGCACGCACTAACCCTGCACCCGAGACCCACAAGCTGCGTGAATCCTACCCTTAGAAGGACTCCTAGCCAACCTAGGACTCTTCTACTCTAACCACCACCAAGCCCACCTGACTCTGGCCGACCTTGGACCATGCCCAGATCCGACCAAGCCTATCCTAAGCCAATGAACCCACGCACGATGCCGCCAGAAACAATTAGCAGCCGCGCATGTGTTCTCCATAGCGCCTATAAGCTTCCTACTTCGACTAGGACTCTTTCCTCGAGCCACCCTCGAGTCCAAACCTTCCTGACCCTCTCTAGAACACCTGAGCCGCCTCCTAGATGACCTAGCCCAGCCTTAACCACTCGAATGGAGCAGGTCTCGACTGCGCCATCAGCAAGAATGGGAAGAGTCCATGCGATCATTGACTCTTCCTAACCGACTAGCCATGGCTCCTACCAGACCCTAGACAGGTCCCTTACAAAGCCCCCAATAGATTTGTTCGAGCCCAGGCCCAGCCAAGCCCTCACCCTAACCGTATGACACCGAACATGCAAGGAACCCTCCCCTCTTTTAACAGCCACGCACAGCTCTTGTCACCTACGATTCCAGCATTGTTTTCTTTTCAATTAATCATATTCCATTCATATTTCATCCTACGTTTGCAGCGTACTCGTTGAAAATTATAATATGATCATATATACGTAAAAACGTTGAAACTTTTGAAAATATTTGACAAAACATTTAAACCATCACATGTAAATATTTTTCATGCCAAAACAATTGAAACATGCATATTATGATTTTAATGATGCGTAAAAGATTTTAGAAAACGTGCATTTGCATTTAAAAAACGCTCGAATACGTGATCGTCGGCGAGGAAGGACGAATGGGCGTTGAAAAATCCTAGCTTTTCTCTTCTCCTTATTTTCGAAAATTCTAGTGTGCAAGTGTTTGTTTCGACTGGTTTAAGGTGTGAATTATGTGGTGAAAAACACTTGGTTTACTTATTTATAATTTTTAATTAACATGTTAATGGACTAGAGTTTTGGCCTTGCAAGCTTATGAGAAATTGAGCCTACTCAATTTAGTTAAATTGAGCCCAATAATACTTATTTAATTAAATAATAAAATTTTATAAAAACTAATTTTAAAAAATAATGCATTTGATATTTTAAAACTCCATTGTTTGCTAAAAATCGGCTTCCCGGGTAAAATCGAGCTCATCTCGTAAAATAATTCGAACTCTACTATTTTCTGAAAAATTATATTATTTTTAATCATATCAAAAAGCTCTGAAAATATTTAGTGAATAAATATTTATTGTTGTCTTGGTCGTCCCCGGTCTCATGTCCCCAGCCTATTATCGAATATTCGGGTAAAACCCTTCAATTTCATGAAAACATGCCATATAATCATTTAATCATGCAATCATACCTTTATTAATTTAATAAATATCATGCAAACATTTAAAATCAATTAAATAAAACAATTAAGCAATTCAAATAATTAGCATGCATGTGGTTTACGTAGGTTTGGTTTTTCGGATGTTACAATTTAATAATTCCTTGCCTTCCATCAACGGTGGCTGCATGATGAACGCTACCCGCGGTCAGTGTCTGGCTCATATTATTGGGGAGGCCTTGATGCCGGAAAGCTGTGACTTCCACTGATATAGGCCGCTGTGATTGCTCATTTGTCGGTACAGAGGCCGCTAGAGACAGAGATTCGGAGGTTTGAGCTTGCAGTTTATGCCAGGGGCAATGCCCCAAATCTTGCTACCCTGACTATGCAGCCGACTTTGAGAGACAGAATTTGGGCAGGGCAGACTTATGACAAGCAGTTGCAGAAGTGGAGACTGAGGGACGAGGCTAAAGGCCGGAGACTGTATACAGTTGTGGATGGCATAGTCAGATATAGAGACACACTGTGGGTTCCTAGCAGTGATTCTCTGAGAGTAGATATCTCGAACGAGGCCCACAGCACCCCGTACTCCATCCATCCAGGGAATATGAAGATGTATAAGGATCTTCAGTCTCTTTATTGGTGGCCAGGCATATGAAGCGGGATATTCTGCGTTTCATCTCCGAGTGTTTGACATGTCAGCTGGTCATGGCAGAACATCAAAGGCCTACAGAGAAGCTGAGACCACTCCCTATTCCAGAGTGGAAATGAGAGAACATTACCATGAATTTTGTGAAAGGGCTTCCAAGGACGACTGGAGGATATAATGCCATATGGGTGATCCTTAACCGGCTCACTAAGTCAGCTAATTTTATACCGATCAAGAAGACCTTCATCATGACTCAATACACAAAGCTGACATCAGAGAGATCGTCAGGCTGTATGGGATTTCAGTGTCCATCGTGTCAGATAGGGATCCGAGGTTCACATCTGCGTTCTGGAAGAGTCTGCATTAGGAATTGGTAACTAAGTTGCTTCTGTACTGCCTTTAATCCTCAGATCAACGGACAGTCAGATAGGGTGATTCAGATTCTGGAGAACCTACTCAGATCTTGCATGATCCACTTCTAGGACAGCTGGGAGCCTAGGTTACCTCTTGTGGAGTTCACATACAACAACAGCTACCAGGCATCGATCGGTATGGCTCCATATGAGGCATTGTACGAGAGAAAGTGTAAGTCGCCACTATATTGGGACGAGGTAGGAGAGAGGGCACAATTGGGTCCGGATATTTTCAGGCAGACCACAGAGTTAGTGGTCAGAACCGGGACAGGATGAGGACCGCTCAGAGCCGTCAGAAGAGTTATGCAGATCAGCAGCGCAGGGATCTGGAGTTTGCAGTGGGGGATCATGTATTTGTGACGGTCACATCGATGAAGGGGGTGATGAGATTTGAGAGGAAGGGAAAGCTCAGTCCTAGATTTATAGGATCATTCGAGATCCTAGAGAGAGTTGGCGAGTTGGGCCACTCACATACAGAGTTGCATTACTGTCGAATCTGACGGGAGTTCATAATGTGTTCCACGTCTCTATGCTATGGAAGTACATGTCGAATCCTTCGCATGTGCTGAACTACGAACCACTGCAACTGATACCGAACCTGTCTTTCGAGGAGAGACCCACTCAGATGTTGGACAGGCAAGAGAGGAGACTTCGGAACAAGGTGATCCACATGGTAAAAATCAAGTGGCTGAATTATTCCGACGAGGAGGCTATTTGGGAGACTGATGCCGATATGATGAGTCGCTGCCTGGAGTTATTCGGTATGTTTTAAATTTTGAGGATGAAATTCAATTTGGGGGGGGGGGGGGGGGAGGCCGCGAATTGTAAGGTCTAGGAAAATTTGAACCACGTAAATTCAATATAGGGTTTTATCTAAATGCATTTAATGCATGATTATTGCATGGTTAGAGTGTATTTATTGATTATTTTAAAGTTTCATGCATTAGGGTTTTAAGTTGCATTTCGCGCTCGAACGAGTAACGAAGATTGAGGATAATCAGGAAAAGTATTTTTATTAAATAAATAATTTTAACTGTCTAATATGAGGTGTTTTTAATGGATATTTTAAAAATTGGGCTTTGGTGGGTATTTTTATCGCCAGGTCATATTTTTAGTCGGTACGCAAAATTTAGCAAATCGTGGGACTTTTTGAGGGCTCGGGCAATATTTTCAAAAACCTATCTAAAAGAAATACTTTTAGGGGAGTGTTATTGGGCTTGATGGGTTTGTGTTAAGGTTTAATGGGCTGAAAACCCTTTTAATACTTTTAAAATGTAATTTAGGGCCCATTAGTGCTTAGCATTTTTGTTTAAACACTACCCTACACTAACCCTAACCCTAATAAGACCCTAGCAGCCGCCCACTCCTTAGTCCAGGGGCCATTTTCACATTTTTTCTAGCAGCAAACAACAACAAACATTCGGACCCTTCAAGTTTTCAAAGAAAGCTTCCTCCCCGCCTCTCCGGTTCACGTCTCGCGCATAGTTCTTCGAGCTTTTGATAATTTAATCGCCAAGGCATGCCATGTATCTCCTTTATCATCATTTTCACCATGTTTATATGCTGTTGTTTATGTTTTTGCATGAAATTTCGTTGGTCTCTTTTATAGCATCGTTTTTGCAAAGATTTTGACACGTATATGCGTATATCTTGTTTGCAACTCACGGTTTCATGAATTTGTGCAAGGGGATGCCGAGTTTTTGATGCTAAGGGGTTGTACACGATGATAAGTTGGTGTCATGAGCTTGGAGGCGAGGGTTAGTCATGTAAGTTGAGGGCCGAGGGGTGTATGTTCGAAGGGATGGATCGTTTGGGTGTAGATCGAGTGATGGGCTAAGTCGACGGTGCAATTGCTGATCCAAGCCATGGACCAGACCCCGGTTGGTTGAGACATAGCCTAGGAAGGCTCGACCACTGCTGGTACCAGCCATTAACCCGATCGATCGTGAGGAAGGAAGAGTGGTCGCGGGTGGAGCGTTTTCGGTGAGTCTCGAGTTTGCACGTTCATGCGTTCATGGGGATGAGGAAGTTTCAAGGTTGGTCTAGGAGGGCTCAGATGTGGGCTAGTAAGAGTTGGTTCGAGTGTGGTCCGGGCTGGTTGAGGGTAGAGCAATTTTTAGCTTCGTTGGTAAAATTGGAATTTTGGACGCAGGATTAGCGCCGCCGCTCTACTCTTTGAGCGCCACAGTGCCAAGGCTTTGAATCTGGCATTGCCACGACACTGGAATATTGCTCCTAGGTGCTTAACCAGCACTGCACTACTTGCACCTAGGCGCTGACAGCGAACTTAGAGATTAGCGATTTTTTGAGTATGTCTCGTTTTGGTCTTTCCCAACAAGTTAGGTCGGCTGTTTCAAGATTATAGGAGGTATAAGGCGGGTCATAAGCGTTATGTTTAGGAGCCATAGAACTATGAATAAAGTTAGGTCAAGTTTCGGGTTGATTCAGGTTAAGCGAGACACCGGTCTATGTTTTGAAACGAACTGTAGAACTTAAGACGTGGGCTCGAGGTTACGTCTAGGAATTTATGATAGCTATGTTCCGGGAGGTCTCTAATAAGTTAGCGAATCTAGCAGCGCCCTGATAAAAAATTCAGCATGTTTTTAAATGTTTATGTATCATGTTTATGACTTCTTACATAAAAATGAGAATACATTGCATGTTTGGTTTCAAGGAAAATTTCGTATATGCATGATTTTGTTAAGTGATGAAAATGATGATATTTTTAAGGATGAGAGTTGGTTGTGACTGATGATGTATAAGTATACGATGATGATGAGGCCAAGGCTCAGTGGATGGGTAATATTGTCGCTGATGTCCCTGCCGCCGGGTATCACGATTATAAAGATGGATCCATCAAATAGAGCTGATACGATAGAGCTGATATAAAAGTCACAACTAACGAACTGAATTCGATTAAAGAAAGTGAACAAGTATATGATGATATGATGAGTGGAAACGGATCGGTTACGGTGCCCGAATGCGCAACGGAAATTTCAAAAATCAAATTTTACAAGCAAAAATTCGAGCACCTCACTATGATGTGTAGCAAATAACTTAAAACACAAAATGTCATACATAGGGTGTTTTAGAAATTTATACCTATCAATCACAAACAATTGATGATGGCTCCAACTTAGTTGTCAAACAACTAAGCTCTTGAATGATTGACCCAATCTACAAGCTTCCTTGAGCACTCCTTGCTCAAATGGTTTCTTTCCTTCAAATTAGGTCAACCACCAACTAGAAAGATCCCCTCTAATTTTGCACTAGAAAATTTAGAGGATTTTTCTCTGAGAATGGTAAGCTTTCCTCAACAATTGAAGAAGCCAAAACTGGGAGAATATGGACATCAAAATTTCGGCCACCTTGGAGTAAAGGGAGGAGGAAACTTTTTCTTAGTTGTGCAAAAAGTTAAAGTGTAAAGTTGCATGAGCATGCCATGCCATTAACTCAAAAGTTCCCTCCAACCCTTCACCTTTCAAGCATGCAATTTGTTTGGGTTTGTAACAATTACAAGGCTAATGGACTTTTATTTAAATATCTCAAACACATTTGAGACCATTTAAATTTTACTTGATTTTACTCAAGCCCACTAATTGAATAATTATTTTCTAATTGGGCTCTACAAGGCCGAATGTTATTTAATTAATTCAACACTTGAATTAATTTAATTATTTAGACTCTACTAGGTCCACTAGTGTTTAATTAATTCAACACTTGAATTAATTTAATTTAGTCTATAATAATGTTTATGAAAATCACAATTTTCAAATACATTATTAATTTGGCCAAATTTAATTTAGGAACACTTCAACAAATTAAAAGTCACATTCCCCATAATCCTCTTATAGAAGTCATACTTCTATTTTTGTTAGCGCTTATAAACTCCTTTATAAGCCATTCAACACATTGAACTATTTTTCTTCTTTACGAGATCTATAAATTTAGCACTTGTGTGACCCTCAATGGTTCCATGATACAACTAGCCGTGGGTTCACATCTCAATGTGATTCGGACTAAACATGTCCTTATATGAGCATACCCCAGTTGCTCCGTTCTTACTTATCAACTCCGTGATAATAAGAACGTCAGAACTCAAGTCTGATAGTACCTAACCAATCATATTAAACGCCTAGCAGCATCGCTTACATGATTCCCTAGGTATCAAATGATAGTGCCTGCAAGAACCATTCTATTATGATTAGCGTACAATATGGTCTCTTCATCTCATATATCCAGACCGATTCGACAACTATTGGTATATCGAGAGCTGTCAAAGAATCGATACTATGTGTCATGTCGTAGTTGCATCGATGGTGTAATCTATGAAACCCCTTTCATAATTACCATCAACACCATGATCAGAGATTTCAAACTACATACTCATGAGATTACATAGGATATCCACACCTGAAGGCAAGTGATGAATCCCCCGACTACAATTTATCGACTCCTATATGTTTCGACAAAACACCCAACCTTGTCACCTGATGACTCCATGAGAGTTGGTAAACAAGTAAAGTGCAATTCTAACATATAGAGTCTTCATGTTGTCCCGGGTCACAAGGACTAATGGTGTACAACCATAAACTAGGACGTTTACACTCGATAAGTGAGAACCACTTAGAAAGTCCTTTATGGAGGGTTGTTCAGTGCACTCTACAAGTAGCACCTATCTGCATGCTCGAACATCATAATGTCCCCCACCAATGAAACATGGTACTCACATCGCAGATACTAGTCTCAAACTCAAGCTGCCTTTTATCCTTCTTAATGACGGCTGAATCGACTAGGAACTGTTTAGAATATACATTATTTCAAATATGATTTTTATGATACTCATCATATGAGCATCTCATATTCTTTCTACTATATGTATATTCAAGGACTTTATCTATGCAACTAGCATGTGTATACAGATAAAGATGTGCCAAAAAAATAATTTTAAATATTATTAATTTGTACATAGAGTTTCAACATGAACCCTCGGCCAACACTTGGCTCGACGGGCACCTAGTCTAACAATCTCCCACTTTCACTAGAGCCAACTACCCATATTGTTCAAACCCATTGATTCGCGATGCTTCTCGAATAATGGTCCAGGTAAAGGCTTAGTTTGCATATCAACAACATTATATGCGGAGCCGACTTTGTCAATCGAAATTTCTCCTCTTTCCACAATCTCTCGGAGGATGTGGTACTTTCTCAATACATGTTTGGATATTTGATGAGACTTTGGCTGCTTCGCCTGAGCAATGGCTCTCGTGTTGTCACAAAACACCGGGACATGAGCAACTCCATTAGGAATGATGCCCAACTCTTGGACGAAATTCCTTAACCAAACAGCCTCTTTTGCTACAGCTGATGCAGCATTGTATTCGGACTCAGTGGTGGAATCCGCAGTACTGTCTTGCTTGTAACTCTTCCGATAGACAACAACACCATTGAGCATGAATATGAACCCAGAGATTGAATTTGAGTCATCGATATCGCTTTGGAAGCTAGAGTTGGTATAACCTTCTAATTTCAGTTCTCCACCCCCATAGACCAAAAACAACTTATTGGTCCTTCTCTAATACTTGAGGATGTCTTTGACAGATTTCCAGTGTGGAAGATCAGGGTTCGATTGTTATCTACTCACTACAATTAGTGCAAAAGCCACATCAAGACGTGTAGATATCATCCCATACATGATGCTACCAATCGCAGATGCATAAAGAATGCTTGTCATCGCCGCTATCTCTGCATGAGTCTTGGGAGACATACACTTGGATAGGGACACGCCATGACACATTGGTATATGTCCTCTCTTGGACTCATCCATCGAGAACTGCTTCACGATGGTATCAATGTATGTGGATTGGGTGAGACCAAGCAATCTTCTTGATCTATCTCTATAGATCTGTATTTTCAATACAAAAGATGCTTCACCCAAGTCCTGCATCAAAAACTTACTCGCTAACCATATTTTAGTTGATCGCAACATCCCTACATCATTCCCAATGAGTAGAATGTCATCAACATAAAGTACCAAGAATGTCACGGCACTCCCACTGACCTTCTTATACACACAGGGTTCTCAGGATTCTTAGTAAAACCAAACTCTTTGTTTTTACTATCGAATTATAGGTTCCAATTCCTAGATGCCAGCTTTAGACCATAAATAGATATCTGAAGTTTGCAAACCATATGCTCACTTCTGACAAATGTAAACCCTTCAGGTTGAGACATGTAAGTTTCTTTCTTAATATCCCCATTAAGAAAGGCTGTCTTGACATCCATCTGCCAATTCTCATAGTCATACCATGCAGTTAAGGCCAGCAATATCCTTATAGACTTGAACATTGCAACTGGAGAAAAGATTTCCTCAAAGTCAATTCCTTGTCTTTGAGTATATCCTTTTGCAACCAATCGCGCCTTGAAGGTCAATACCTTCCCATCCGCCCCAAGTTTCCTCTTGTAAATCCATTTACACCCTATGGGAACAGTCCCCTCATGTGGATCCACAAGATTCCACAATTGGCTCGAATGCATGAAATTCATCTAAGATTCCATTGCTTCAAGCCACTTAGATGAATCGAAATCAGATAACGCTTCCTTGAAGGTTAATGGATCACATCCATGGTTAGGCTCATCATGGCCCTCTTCAAGAAGCAGACCATACCTCATAGGTGGTCTCGAGACTCTCTCGGATCTTCTAGGAGCTTGTATCTCCTCTCTTGGCTCTTCGGGTGTGGGTTCTTCAATTGTGGGTGTCTCTCGAACCTCTTTGAGTTCTATCATCTCCCATTTTCTATCCAATAGAAATTCCTTTTTCCAAAAAGGTAGCATTCCTAGAAACAAACATCTTTGTTTCTTGGGGATGATAGAAATAATATCCAACTGAATTCCTTGGATATCCCACAAAGTAACATAAAATGGATCGACTATCCAATTTACCTCCCACTGCCTACTTCACATAAGCAGGGCATCCCCATATTCTAAGATAAGAATATTTGGGAGGCTTACCCATCCATATCTCATATGGTGTCTTATGAACTGCCTTTGAATGAACATTGTTCAACAACAGTGCCGCTGTCTCAAGTGCATATCCTTAAAAGGATAGCGGCAACTCCGTGAACCCCATCATAGACCGAACCATGTCCATCAAATTCCGATTACGATGCTCCGAAACACCATTCAACTGTGGTGTAGTAGGCGGATTCCACTGCGAGAGAATCCCATTCTCCTTAAAATACTCTTGGAACTCGGTACTCAAGTACTCATCACCTCGATCCGATCGAAGTGACTTGATGCTTCGTCCCTACTGTTTCTCTACTTCACTTCTGAATTATTTGAACCTTTCATAGGCTTCAAATTTGTATTTCATCAAATACACATACCCATACCTCGAAAAGTCATCGGTAAAGGTGATGAAGTAGGCATGTCCATACTTAGTAGTGATGCTAAGCGGACCGCACACATCGGTATGGATCAAATCCAATAAATCTTTTGCTCGCTCCACATGGCCCTTAAAGGGAATTTTGGTAATCTTTCCTTTCAGACAGGATTCACAAGTCGTGAGAGAATTAATATCAGACATATCAAACATGCCTACTCCCACTAGTTTGTTCATCATTCTTAGGGAAATATGTCCTAATCGAGCATGTCATAATTGTGCCGAATTTAGAGTATCTTGTTTTCGTTTGTTTGTTGTTGTTTTTGCTTGGACATTGTTTAGTGGAATATATTTCAATTTTAAGTTATAGAGATTGTTTTCAAGTTCTCCAGTACCAATTAAACATTCATTCTTGTAAATGTTGCAAACACCTTTACTAAATAAACAAGAATATCCATCTTTATCAAGCATAGAAATGGAAACAATGTTTTTAATCAAATCAAGTACAAACAAAACATCTCTTAAAATTAACTTAAAATCATTGTGCAAAAGCAAGTAAACATCTCCAATAGCCTTGGCAGCAACTCTTGCCCCATTGCCCATCCCCAAGAAGGTCTTACCTTCCCTTAGCCTCCTACTTATTCCCATCACCTGCAAATCATTACAGAGATGTGAGCCACAGCCGGTATCCAATACCCAAGAAGTAGAGTTAATTGAAATGTTTACTTCAATATAGAACATAAAATTTCTAGAACTCTTCTGGGCAAGATATTCTCTGCAGTTACGCCTCTAATGTCCGGGCTTCTTGCAGTGATGACATACACCAGTAGTCTTGTCAGCCTTAACTAGTGTGGCTGCCACAACGGGACTCGGAGCTTGCCTCTTCAAGGGCACATTCTTCTTGGGACGTCGGAAAGAACGCTTCTTTCCCTTCCCATGTGGACCAGTCTTCGTACCAGATGAAGAACCCACATAAAGAACCGGCTTCTCTTTCTTGATGGTGGACTCAAACGTAACAAGAATATTCACCAACTCCTCAAGAGTAGGCTCTAGCTTGTTCATGTTGAAATTCACCACAAAAAGATCAAATGAGCTAGGCAGTGACAAGAGCAAAACGTCAGTGGTCAACTCCAAAGGCAACATAAGATCTACGAAAACTAGCTTGTCCACAAGCCCAATCATCTTTAGGACATGCTCATGGACCAAGGCCCCATCTCGCATGCGTAAAGTGATCAGCACCTTGATGGTAGCATGCCTAAGAGGTCGAGTCTGCTCACCAAAGAGCTCCTTGAGATGCAAATGAATGTCAGCAGCATTCTTTGCATCCTCAAAACGCCTCTACAGCTCATCATTCATAGAAGACTGCATATAACACTTAGCTCGCAAGTCATGGTCACACCAATCCTTGTAAGTCTGCAATTCCACAGGAGTGCAGCTAGTCGGAGCCTCAACAGGAGACGACCCAGTAAGTGTATATGCCTTAGCCAATTGAGGTAATTAGGTCCAGTTAAAACGTTTTTGTCGAGTATTTCAGATAGCAGATTGCGAATCCAAGACATTGTCAAAATTTGTACTAAAAGGTAAAACAGATAATGACTATTTTAAAATATTTAGTAAGATATAAAGTATGGAATTTTACTTCATAAATTTTGGCTCTCACTGTTTTGACATCTTTCACTACCTTCTAGTGAAAACGGGAAAATCTTTTCCTCGGCAGGTACGTAAGGTCCAATTAGCAAATTATGATCCCGAATAATATCAGCCAATCATAATTGCTAAAAGGTTGTTTTCAATTGTATCTCCATACAACCCTCTACGTAAAATTTTGTCTCATGTTTGATTAGGACCCAGTAATATGACATCGCCCATCTTTACGTGTCAAGATTACCCATCGATGTTGAACCTTAATGAATGGTCGCAATCAGTTCCCTTAATAATATGAGCCGAAATCATGGGAGTTCCACGTAGCTCTCATCACCATGTCAATGGATGTCACAGCTTTCCGGTGTCCAGAGCTCCCCCAATAATATGAGTCGAGCCTCAAGCACGGGTAGCGTTCATCATGCACCCATTGTCGATGGAAGACATGAAAACTATAAACACCTTTATAATTCCCCTTTTCGGGCTTGATATTTATTTTGAATCTTATTCAAAGTGAGAGTTTTTAATTTTGAAAGGTCACATAATTAATTTTGTTTAAAAACTCGCCATGTTAGATCGTATGTTTGCCGGATTCATGCAACTTTGTTATTATCATAATAATAACGCACATACTCATTATTTATAACATATCATGCATATATTATAAACAGTAAACAAAACAAGGATGATCAATTGCCCCAATACTAATGGCCCGGGTGAGCTAAGCACGAGCCTAGGTCCAATCTTAGGGAAATGCATGGGATGCAAATGCAACTTTTACATAAGCATCCAATATTTATATGTCTTCGATCTTCATAGTCATCAAACCAACCATCTTCCAATCTTGTTCTTCCACTATACTAATATTTACAAATAAATATCCATGGCAAATAGAGATACATCTCATGGGGTTGGAACGGGCCATAAACCAAGCCCACTTATAAATTGATAATTATTACAATCATGCAATACAAAATATCCTAGCATACACCTAGCAAATTGAGTTTGGGCTTTTGATCATCCTTCATGCATAATATCACATATCATACACCATCAATTAATTATCACAATAATCAATTGATCCAATATTATATATCTTGAACCAATCACTAACCGCCACGATTATAAACTAAATCAACAAAGTAAACAAATTTTTTTGTCTACTTTCTAATTAATTTATTTATAACCGAATGTCTTGTAAATCACAATTTACTATAAATAATTAAAGTTCAACTATAATTATTTATTTTATGAGAAAATATTTACAAATTTTGTGGATTTAAACTTAAGGGACCAATAAGACATTTTTCACCAAAAACCATTTTGGCTTATTTAAATTCACAAAATATGTTAGTTATCTAATGGCCCAACAACTCAAGGCTCATGACACTTCGATATTTCAAAACACTTTTGAAAATCCTAGTCGTCATCGTCTTGCCGGAGCTCCGTCGTCGGATTCGCTGGATTCCGGCCAACAAATTTTTTTTATAAATGTATGGGCAGTTTGGATGCCCGAAACAGGCAGCAAGATAGGGCCGAAAGTTCCCCAAAAATGGCCTTCGATTTGTTGTAACAATTATCTCATGCGGTTAGAAATTGACCTCAATATAATATCATGTATTTGCTACACAAAAAAGTAACCATAGCCCTGATACCACTTGAAAGCGGATCCGTTACAGTGCCCGGATACGCAACGGAAGTTTCAAAAATCAAATTTTACAAACAAAAATTTGAGCACCTCACTATGATGTGTAGCAAATAACATAAAACACAAAATGTCATACATATGGTGTTTTAGAAATTTTTACCTATCAATCACAAAAGGATTGATGATGGCTCCAACTTAGTTGCCAAACAACTAAGCTCTTGAATGATCGACCCAATCTACAAGCTTCCTTGAGCACTCCTTGCTCAAATGGTTTCTTTTCTTCAAATTAGGTCCACCACCAACTAGGAAGATCTCCTCTAATTTTGCACTAAAAAATTAAGAGGATTTTTCTCTAAGAAGGGTAAGCTTTCCTCAACAATTGAAGAAGCCAAAATTGGGAGAATATGGACATCAAAATTTCGGCCACCTTGGAGTAAAGGGAGGAGGAAACTTTCTCTTAGTTGTGTAAAAAGTTAAAGTGTAAAGTTGCATGAGCATGCCATGCCATTAACTCAAAAGTTGCCTCCAACCCTTCACCTTCCAAGCATGCAAATTGTTTGGGCTTGTAACAATTACAAGGCCAATGGAATTTTATTTAAATATCTTTAATACATTTGAGACCATTTAAGTCCCCATAATCCTCTTATAAAAGTCATATTTATATTTTTGTTAGCGCTTATAAAATCCTTTATAAGCCGTTCAACACATTGAACTATTTTTTTCTCAACGAGATCTAGAAAGTTAGCACTTGTGTGACTCTCAATGGTTCAATGATACAACTAGCCGTGGGTTCACATCTCAATGTGATTCGAGACTAAACATGTCCTTATATGAGCATACCCCAGTTGCTCCATTCTTACTTATCAACTCCTTGATAATAAGAACGTCAGAACTCAAGTCCGATAGTACCCAACCAATCATGTTAAACACCTAGCAACATCTCTTACATGATTCCCTAGGTATCAAATGATAGTGCCTGCAAGAACCAAAATATTATAGTTAGCGTACAGTATGGTACCTTCATCTCAGATATCCCGATCGATTCGACAACTATTGGTATATCGAGAGCTGTCAAAGAATCGATACTATGTGTCATGTCGTAGTTGCATCGATGGTGTAATCTATGAAACCCCTTTCATAATTACCACCAACACTCTGATCAGAGATTTCAAACTACATACACATGAGATCACATAGGATATCCATACCCGAAGGTAAGTGGTGAATCCCCGACTACAATGCATCGACTCCTATATGTTTCTACTAGGAACTGTTTAGAATATACATTATTTCAAATATTATTTTCATGATACTCATCATACGAGCATCTCATATTATTTCTACTATTTGTATATTCAAGGGCTTTATCTATGCAACCAGCATGAGTATACAGATAAAGATGTGCCAAAACAATAATTTCAAATATTATTAAAATAAAGATCGTTTGTACATAGAGTTTCAACATGAACCCTCGGCCAACACTTGGCTCGATGGGCACTTACTCTAACAATGAGATGTTTAGACACGCTATGCCATTATATGAAATGCTTAAGTTCATGTTACTTTTCAAGTTCATGAAATATATTTTTAGTACGGTATTTTTCACTGTTGCATGCTATGTATATGTACTTGCTATTAATGTTACATGTGTGTTGAGTATTTAGACTCACTAGGTGTGAACGATGCACTTGAGCATGTTGATGAGGGGGCAGAGGTGCCGAAATCTGAGTCGGTAGGGCTGGATGTGCGCACATGAACCCGAGGACCACATTTTCCGCACATCATGATTTTGAGATATGAGTGGACATGATCATTTTTATACGCTATGTATTGACATGTTGTTGGTTGTGAGGATTTTTACTTGTTCATATCTGCATTATTTTAAAACTTAGGTTGGTTTTTGACGATTTGTCTCTTTTTAAACTGCAGTATTTTTATCTGTTTGCTGATGACTACTATTTTATTTGAATGTAAAATTTCAGCAGTACCACATGCATGTAATTAGATACGATTTTTGAGTTTTAGCTTTTAGAAAAAAAATTAGCACTATTTTAAGTAATAGATGTTACAAGAATAGTCGGTAACATTTATTTTATTTCCATATCAGTATATTTATGATTTCGTCACGTAATTCATTTTTGTTATTAAAAAAAAACTAACTGAACGCTAATTTTCAAGATTGGCTGGGAAAATTGTTCAAAATTCAGAGAAAATAAGATACACACTAATGTAAGTCTTGCTGAACTGACAAATCATGCAAGATGGTGGGACCATAGTATGCAAGCTAAAGTGTTATATTCTTGTTTCCACGTCAAATAAACTGTAGAGACAGTTTGAGGAAATGTTGAATACTGCTGACATTCGAATTCACATGCAAGAGTTGCATGGTGCATGAAACTCGTATAATAAAGCACAACACTTTCAAGGAGCTCATGACTACAAACATGTAAGATGAGGCTCTGGCCCATGAGCGTGGTGTACATATGATTGGACTTATTGAGAATGTGGTGGGCCTAGAATAGGTGATTCCCAATAAGTTATTACATGGAATCAATTGTTGTCATTCTTTTCCTTATTTGACAGGTTTATGGTGAATTTCAATTTGAATTAGATAAATGATAGACTTGAAGAGATAGTCAAACATTTATGACTTACGAGACCACCATAAAACAGAGAAATTTTGTTTTCTAGTTGGCTTCTCCTCAGGGACGAAAATGGCCCACATGGTAAGGAAAAGAAAGGTTCTGCCCCTTATAAGAAAAACAAGCCCAATAATAGGCAAGCTCCAAAAGACATTTAAAGAGCCCAAAAGGCCCGACAAGTCAGAACATGTATGTTTCACTGCAAGAAGTTTGCACATAAGAAATTATCTAGGCCAGAAATGTTTTGGCAATGATAAATGAATATCCTAGTAAACACGATTTCAACAACAACCAAAAGAAAACAAGATAGTCTAAACAAGGCACATTTGTGGAACGTTAGGCTATGACATATTTCCCAAAGAAGGATGCACAAGCTAGTTGGAGAGGGCATGTTTGACATAAACTCTCTAGAGACATGTGAGTCATGTAGGAAAGGAAAAATGACCAAGGCCCCTTTCCTAGGGAAATTGGAACGTGCACATGATCTGTAGGATTTGATCCATACAGATGTGTGTGGCCGGCTAAGTGTTAGCACGAGATTTGGTCATTCCTACTTCATTACCTATACCGATGACCATTCGAGTTTGGGTATGTGTATTTAATGAAATACAAGTTTGAAACCTTTGAAAAGTTCAAAGAATTCAGATCGGAAGTAGAAAAACAATTAGGAACGAGTATTAAAACACTACGATCAGATCGAGATGGAGAATACTTGAGTACTGAGTTTCAAGACTACCTTAAAGAGAATGTGATTATCTCACAGTGGACTCCGCCTGCCACACCCTTGTTGAATGATGTGTCATAACTTGGTAATCGGACATTGATGAACATGGTCCGATCTATGATGAAATTCACTGAGTTGCCGCCTTCCCTTTGGGGATATGCGCTTGAAACAGCGGCAAGGTTGTTGAATCAAGTCCATACAAAGGCAGTTGATAAAAAAACATATGAGATATGGATGGGAAAGCCGCCCAAATATTCTTACCTAAGAATATGGGATGCCTTGATTACGTTAAGTAGGCAGAGGAAGAAAAATTGGATAGTAGAGCCAGTTTGTCCTACTTTGTGGGATAACGAAAGAACTTTGTTGGATATTCCTCTATTATCCTTGTGAAACAAAGGCGTTTGTTTCAAGGAATGCCATATTCTTGGAGAAGGAGTTTCTATTAGATAGAAAAGGAGGGATGTAGAACTCGTTGATATTTGAGAACCTCCCGCTATATGACTAGTAGAATCTACACACCAACAGCCAATCAAAGAAACACAAGCTCCTAGGAGATCCGAAAGGATCTCGAGGCCGCCTAATAGGTTGATCCTGCTTCTTGAAGAGGGCCAAGGTGAGCCCATTCGTGGATGCGATCCAAGAAATTTCAAGGAAGCATGGTCTAATGCCGATCCATCTAATTGGCTTGAAGCAATGCAGTCGAAGATGGACTCCATGTATTCGAACCAAGTATGAGCCTTAGTATATCTGTAACGTAATGTTCTTTTTACCTCATAACATTTGCGGAAAAATTAAAAATTTTCTTAAATAAAAGGTGAACCTTCAAAATTCGATAAAATAAACTGTACGTCCCAAAAGTAGTTGCAACAAAAGATCTAAAATAAAGTTTGACAAAAGTAGTTGTTTAAAATCTCATAACCAGTTGCGTGAAATCAGAGTATTTGAATTTTCATTAAAACTTAAAAACTTGGGCGGTCCTCGGGTCTAGCCTCCTGCTCAGTCCAAGCCAACTCCTTGGTCCCCACCCCTAGTCTCCTTAGTATTATGCTCACCTGCATCGATCAAGTCTAGTGAGTCTAAAGACTCAACACATATAAACTTGAAGTAACGAGTAATACGTAATAAAACCACATGCAACTTTAAAATAGAGCGTACATACATGAACTTGAACTTGCGCTTAAACTTGAACTTACATACGTACATACATAGACGTGCCATAAACATAAAGCTTTTCTTAAACGTGCTTGCGTACTTGTACATATATGAACATACATAAACTTCATCATTTTACGTAGAGGCATGTTTCAAAGCAAGTGACCCATAACATAAATCGTCTGACCAGACTAAACCACAGTACAGGGCTGACAGGGAAAATCCACTGCCACATACATGAGATCCCCGTTCATGCTTTAACGGGTGGATTGGTTCCCGTTCATGCTTTAACGCTTTGCAATCCTAATCTAAACCCGTTCATGATTTAACGGGGTTGATTGGTCCCTGGTCATGCTTTACCGCTTTCCAATCCCATACATAATTGATCACAAGACATTTAGCATACCTCAAAAACTTGAAATATTTTCTTTGCACGTCAAACATACTTACTTGGCGTTGAGGGATTCGTTGGATCTCGTTTGGGGCCGCTGCTGCAACATAATAACAAAAGTTCAAGCACTTAATTTCCATACTTAGACATAATGATCGTGCTCACCACCCAAAATGTCAATTTTCTTATGACGTTCTAAATCGCTCGGGACTTGACCTCCTTTAATCATTATACTAAGCCATGACATCAACTCCCAGAACAAATCCAATCATGATGTGTGAACATTTCCCAAGACATAGAAGACATAAGACTAAAATAGTGTTTTAAAAAGTCATGGACGAGCGCCTAGACGCAGGAGAGTGCTGCGCTGCGGCACTTCCTAGCGCCTAGCGCCGCGGCGCGCGCAGAATCGGCACTGCGGCGCGCCATGGCGAGCGCTGCGGCGCTAATCCTGCGAACAATCAACCCAAAAAAGACACATTTTGATGCAATTTTAAAAGCACACTTAAACGACTCGAACCGATGCAACGAGACTCATCTTAGGATGCTATGACAAGGATTCAACTCAAACAAATTCTCCAAAACAACGACGCACAACAACTACATAACATAATCCGTAAACATGAATTTTGACACCAAAATACTTTCTACGACTTCTAATGTAACCAAGTGCCTATCGACTCGAGACGAAACACCAAACATCAACCCCACATCATACTCTCCATGCTTACACGCAGCAGCAGTCACCCAACGTTCCCAACGAAGCCTGCAACAAACAAACTTCAAGAATACAACATAACAAAGTTTTTCCAGAAACGCAGTTTGAGCAGTCCCACGAAAAACACCATAACTCACTCAATTTTTGTCCAAATATTTCGATTTACTGTCAAATAGAAGTTATCAAAAATTTCTAGGTTTTATATGTTTAAAGTTTTTCCAAAAAGTTGACCGAAAAGTCGCAGTATTTAATTTGACAGCAAAATTCGAGTTTTAGATCTAAAAATTATTTCAAAACCTTTCCAACCATGTTTGCTCAAACTTCTTCATAACATCCACATGTTTTTCATACAATAAACAAAAAAATTATACTATGACAAGATCGATGCAGAAACGAAAGAATATACGTGCCTTTTGATATGAAAAAACTCACGATACGGCGATACCGAAGCGGAGACGGAGCGAGGCTTGATCCGGGACGATGGTGGCTCGATTTTCTTGCAACAGAAACGACAAAAAAAAAACTCGCTGGAAATTATAGAGGGAAGGGGCGGCTGCTCTCTAGGCTAAGAACCCTAATATTTTCTCCTCTCAAAATATTTAGAATCTGAAGATAGAGTATGTGTGTGATAAAGCGTGTGAGTGTGTACTTGGTGTGTGTGTGTGTGTCTAGCTAAATTAGGGGATTATAGTATTGCTTAATTAGTGATTAGTAACTAATTTAAAATATTAACTCTCCCCTAAACTTTAAAAGTTTTAAAATTCTAAAATCACTCAATTAATAATTTAGCTTTAAAATGCTAAACTAAATAAATTATCTAAAATGCCCCATCCTCAACTTAAAAAAATAAAATACCACATTTAAAATTGCCAAAATCGTCACCGGTCTCCTTTCCTCAATTCTGCATCGAGCAATCGCCTGAAACATGAAACTCGAGAAAACATTTTAACGTGCATCACATAAACATAAATAATTTAAAATAATGCAATTTAATAAATCACGCAACACTAAAATCATTTTAAATTTAAATAAATGATTTAACAATTAAATAAATGTATGGGTTTTACGTGTACTGATTTTGGGCTCTACAGTTCCTCCCCCACTTATATAAATTTTGTCCTCGAAATTAAATCTTACCAAATAACTCTGGGTAGCGGATTCTCATTTCCGCTTCTGCCTCCCAAGTGGCCTATTCCACCGATTGGTTTAGCCACCGGACTTTGACCAACTTGGTCACTTTGTTCCAAAGTCTCCGCTCCAGTCTGTCTAGGATTTGAGTGGGTCTTTCCTCATATGACAGGTCTAGAGCAAGTTGCAACGGCTCATAGCTCAAAACATGCGAAGGATTAGCTAGATACTTCCTCAACATCGAGACGTGGAACACATTGTGTACCCCGGCCAGATTCGGCAGAAAAGCAACACGATAAGCTAGTGTCCCAACTCTGTCAAGAATCTCAAATGGTCCAATAAACTTCGGACTCAGCTTGCCTCTTTTCCCAAATCTCATAACACCCTTCATGGGTACTATCTTCACTAAAACGTGATCACCTACGACAAACTCTAGATCCCTTCTCCTCTTATCAGCATAGCTCTTTTGACGACCCTGTGCGTTCTTCATCCTGTCTCGGATCTTGGCCACCACATCTGCAGTCTGTTGAACAATCTCTGGACCAAGTTTTGCTCTTTCAACGACTTCATCCCAATGAATCGATGATCTGCACTTCCTTCCATACAATGCCTCGTAGGGTGCCATACCTATAGATGCTTGAAAACTGTTGTTATAGGTAAACTTAACTAGAGGTAGCTTTGATTCCCAAGTCCCCTAGAAATCGATCATACAGGCTCGCAATAAATCCTCCAAAATTTGAATCACTCGCAATAAACTCAACACTGCGCCTAACCCGAGTTTAGATGCATCGGTGTATAACACAAAATCTCCTTGCCCTGATGGCATGGCTAACACTGGCGCTGAAATAAGAGCTTGCTTCAAAGTATCGAAGCTCTTCTGACATTCATCACTCCACGCAAACTTAGCATTCTTTTGGTCAGTGAAGTGAGTGGCACTGCTATCGAAGAAAACCCCTGAATACACTTACGGTAGTAACCGGCTAAACCCAGAAAACTGGGAATTTCTGATGCATTCCTCGGTTCAACCCATTCCTTAACTGCTGCTACCTTAGCTGGATCCACCTCGATACCATTGCTATATATTATATGACCCAAAAATGCTACTTTCTCCAACCAAAATTCACACTTACTGAACTTCGCAAATAACTTGCGACTCTGCAAGGTCTGTAAAACTGTCCTCAAATGCTGGCTGTGCTCCTCATGGCTCTTCGAGTAAATAAGGATGTCGTCAATGAACACTATGACGAACAGATCAAGGTAAGGCATAAATACTCGGTTCATGAGGTCCATGAAAATTGCTGGAGCATTCGTCAGTCTAAACGGCATCACCAAGAACAAGTAATGCCCATATCTTGTTCTGAAGGCTGTCTTGTGAACATCTGCGTCTTTCACCTTCAGCTGATGATACACCGATCGAGGATCTATCTTAGAGAACACTTAAGCTCCCTGTAACTAGTCGAACAAGTTCTCAATCCTTGGTAATGGGTATTTATTCTTGATCGTTACCTTGTTCAATTCTCGGTAATCGATACACAGTCTCATGCTCCCATCTTTCTTTTTCACAAAGAGCACTGGTGCGTCCCACGGCGAGAAACTAGGGCGAATGAATTCCTTGTCAAGGAGCTCCTGAATCTGCTGTTTGAGTTCTAACATCTCTGCTGGATCTAGCCTGTACGGTGCCTTAGAGATCGGCACAGTGCCTGGCATAAGATCAATTGAAAAATCCCCCTCTCTCTCTGTGGTGGAAGGCCTGTGACATCATCTGGAAAGACGTCAGGAAAATCTCTGACCACTGGTACTTCAGTTATAGACGGGGTGGGGATGTCAGGTGTGGAAATAACGCTGGCCAAGAAAGCCTGACAACCCTTGTGCATAAGCCTCCGCGCTTGCATGCAAGAGATCACGCGAGGGAAACTTCTCCATCTGGCTGGTTCAAAAAAAAACTGCTCCATACCCAACGGTCTAACCAATACCGACCTTTTCTAAAAATCAATCAGGACTCGGTTCTTCGTCAGCCAGTCCATACCCAAAATAATATCGAATTCTGGCATCGGCAACACAATCAAATCTGCATACACTAGGTGGCCTTGCAGTTCGAGACCAATGTCCTTGACCACGCTAGTAGCTGACAACTCTTCCCCTGATGGGACTGTCACGGAATAATTCACGTCAAGGCCGATGGTCTTGATATCCAAGTGGTTAGCAAGCGTCTCCGAGATGAATGAATGAGTGGCCCCGGAATCTATCAAGACCTTAGTAGTTAATCTCTTAATGAAAATATTTCCTGAGAGAGGTTAGCACAACACAAAACTTATATCTCAAAATTCTAACCTTAACCGCATGCATAATAGAAATTATACCACAATTCACTCAAAAATATTACTAGCACACTGATAATCCCAAATAAATTTAACACATGCATGACAAAAAAATACTAAGCCTAGGTAGAAAAGTTTACCGGTCAGTAATTTCGTGTCTGGGTTCGCCTCCTGTGCATGCATGGCAAACACCCTGCCCTGTGTCGGCTGCCTCCACTGAGGGCATTCCTTTAGCATGTGGTCACTTTCTCCGCACTTAAAACACTTGCCGGACCCATATAAACACTATCCCGGTTGCTGGCGATTGCACTTCGGGCACACTGGGTACTCTCCCGGCCTCCGGGGCGCCTTCTGCTGTGCCATAGGACCCTTGTCCTTAGGCGGTCCCTGATAAGGCTTCTTCCCTGGCTGCCCCTGGAACGGCCTCTTAAACTGAGGTCATTGTTGCTGTTGCTGTGGAGCTTGATAGGGCCCCTTACACTGCCTATCATTCTCGACATCCCCCCGATCCTGCTCCGCCGCCAAAGTTCTAGACACGACAACTGCGTAAGTAGTAGGACCATCTACTCAGACATCTAGGTGCAAGATCGGCCGCAACCCATCCATGAAATGCCTCAACTTTCCTTGGGCATCATTAGCTATAAGGGGCACAAAGTGACACCCCCTTTAAAACTTCCTGACAAACTCTGCAACACTATTGTCTCCCTGTCGCAGTGTCATGAATTCCCTGGTAAGTCTGGATCGTACTTCTTCAGTGAAGTACTTGGAGTAGAATATCTCCTTAAAGTCATCCCAAGAAAGGGTCTGCAAATTCGCTGCTACGGACGTGCTCTCCCACCACAGTCCGACGTCCCCGGTTAGTAGAAATGTTGCACACCTGACCCTATCTGCATCTTGCAACTCCATAAAGGCAAAAATAACCTCGATGGATTTAATCCATCCCTCGGCTATCATCGGGTCAGTGGTCCCCGAAAACTCCTTTGGGCTCATCCGCCTGAACCTCTCGTATACCGCCTCTGGTCTAGGCCTAGCCCCTGCATCGACTGTAGCCAGGTTCCCCGCAAACTGTGCGAAGAACTGAGTTATTCTTGCAATCATTTGTGTTTGCATATCTGGCAGTGGAGGAGGTGGAGCGTCTCTACCCTCCTCTCGAGCCTCTCTATCCTCATCCCTAGATTCCCGGTTAATTATGCGTCTAGGAGGCATACTGTTCCAACAATTTACCCAACACGTAAACTCCATATGCAAGAACATGATATCAATAATATAAGATGCACGTAAATCGAACTTAAAACATGGACACGCTGAAATCAATGCTTAGTACATAACATAACTCAAAACTTTAAAACTTACAGACTTGGGGTGCGACTTCGTGAGCTTCTTGCGACTAGCAAGAGTCATAACCCTTTACAAGAACACCGGTCTGATACCAACTATAACGTACCGTACTTTTTACCTCTTAACATTTGCGGAAAAATTAAAAATTTTCTTAAATAAAAGGTGAACCTTCAAAATTCGATAAAATAAAATGTACGTCCCAAAAGTAGTTGCAACAAAAGATCTAAAATTAAGTTTGACAAAAGTAGTTGTTTAAAATCTCATAACCAATAGCGTGAAATCAGAGTATTTGACTTTTAATAAAAACTTAAAAACTTGGGCGGTCATCGGGTCTAGCCTCCTGCTCAGTCCAAGCCAGCTCCTTGGTCCCCACCTCTAGTCTCCTCAGTATCATCCTCACCTGCATCGATCAAGTCTAGTGAGTCTAAAGACTCAACACGTATGAACTGGAAGTAACGAGTAATACGTAATAAAACCACGTGCAACTTTAAAATAGAGCGTACATACATGAGCTTGAACTTGCGCTTAAACTTATACTTACATACGTACATACATAGACGTGCCATAAACATAAAGCTTTTCTTAAATGTGCTTGCATTAGCTTGATCATTCAAATAGGTGAGGGTATTGTGACCGCATCTTCTCCTCGAGTTCCCAAGTTGCCTCTCTTTCAGTATGATTTGACCACTGTACCTTGACATACGGTATTGTCCGGTGCCTCAATACTTGGTCTTTTGTGTCCACTATTCGGATAGGGACTTCTTCGTATTTGAGTTCTTCGTTGAGGTTTCCTTCAATCATTAGTGGTGTAACTTTGAGTATATGACTCGGTTCTGGGACATACTTCCTCAGTTGTGAGATGTGGAAAACGTTATGTATTCTGGCCATGTCTGGTGGTAACGCTAATCGGTAGGCTAAGGTTCCTACCTTTTCCAGTATCTCGAACGGTCCCACGTATCTCGGATTCAACTTTCCGGATTTACTGAATCGAACTACTCCTTTCATAGGGGAGACCTTGACATAAGCTTTCTCACCAATCTCTAATTCTAACGGTCTCCTTTTTAGATCGGCCCAGCTCTTCTGTCTATCCTGGGCTGCCTTGAGTCTTTCCTTGATTATGACTACTTTGTCTACGGTTAACTGAATAAGTTCTGGTCCGTTAACAGCTTTTTCTCCGACTTCGTCCCAATATAGAGGCGACCGACACTTCCGACCATACAAAGCCTCATATGGAGCCATCTCGATACTACTATGGTAGCTGTTGTTATAGGCGAACTCTATTAACGGTATTTGTTCACTCTAATTTCCAGAAAAATCCAGTGCACATGCCCTCAGCATATCTTCGAGGGTTTGAATTGTCCTTTCGGTTTGGCCATCAGTCTGGGATGATAGGCCGTGCTGAGAGTGACATTGGTTCCCATAGCCTTTTGGAAACTTTTCCAAAATCTTGACACAAATCTCGGATCTCGGTCAGACAGTATACTCGCTGGAACTCCATGTAGCCTCACTATGTTGTCCACATACAAAGTGGCTAATTTATCCAAATTATAATTCATTCGTACTGGCAAGAAATGGGCGGACTTGGTCAATCTGTCAATGATCACCCAGATCCCATCGTGACCCTGTCCTGATCGTGGTAGTCCTACTACGAAATCCATGGAGATGTTATCCCACTTCCACTCTGGTATTTCCAATGGTTGTAAAAGTCCTCCAGGCCTTTGATGTTCCGCCTTGACTTGTTGACAGACCAAACACTTTGCAACAAAGACAGCTACGTCTTTCTTCATACCGTTCCACCAGTAATTATTTTTTAAGTCTCTGTATATTTTGGTACTCCCTGGATGTACTGAAAATCTCGATTTATGTGCCTCGGCCATTACTTCTTCTCGAATTCCATCGACGTTTGGCACATACAATCGTCCTTTCATCCAAAGTATTCCATTTTCGTCTATTTGAAATTCTGGAAACTTTCCTTCTTGGATTTGTTCTTGAATTTTAAGGATGGAGGTGTCTTGACTCTGCTTCAACTTGATAGTCTCTCGGAGGTTTGGTTGCATTGATAGGGAATTTAAGTTCACCTTCCCAGGGTTCCTTCGACTCAACGCATCTGCCACCTTATTTGCCTTACTCGGATGGTAATTGATTGATAGGTCATAGTCCTTGAGAAGTTCCATCCATCTTCTTTGTCTCAGGTTTAATTCCTTTTGAGTGAAAATGTACTTGAGGCTCTGGTGATCAGTAAAAACTTCGCATTTTACTCCATAAAGGTAGTGCCTCCAGATTTTAAGCGCAAATACTACTGCGACTAACTCCAAGTCATGAGTGGGGTAATTCTGCTCATATGGTTTCAATTGCCGTGAGGCATAAGCGATTACCTGACCCTCTTGCATAAGCACACACCCCAATCCTTCTTTTGATGCGTCACTGTATACAGTGAAATTCTTACCATCCCCGGGAAGAATGAGTACTGGTGTGGATGCGAGTTTTGTCTTCAGGGTTTCGAAACTCTTTTCACAAGCTTCATTCCAAATGAATTTCGAATTTTTCTGAGTAAGTTTGGTGAGTGGAATGGCTATCGAAGAAAATCCTTCCACAAATTTTCTATAGTAGCCTGCTAATCCCAGAAAACTTCTTACTTCGGTCACTGTCTTTGGTTGTGGCCAATCCTTGATTGCCTCTACCTTCTTAGGATCTACTGACACTCCTAATTCAGAAATTATATGCCCTAAGAACGCCACACTTTTTAACCAAAATTCACATTTCTTGAATTTGGCGTATAGTTCCTTTTCTCGAAGTGTCTTCAAAGTAAGACGCAGATGTTCTCTGTGTTCTTCCTCACTTGGTGAGTGCACAAGAATATCATCTATGAAAACAACCACAAACTTGTCGAGATATGGTTTGAATACCCGATTCATCAGATCCATGAATGCTGCAGGAGCATTTGTTAGGCCAAAAGGCATTACTGTGAATTCGTAATGTCCATATCTTGTCCTAAAAGCAGTTTTAGGAATGTCTTCCGCTTTGAACTTCAACTGATGGTAACCAGATATCAGATCTAGTTTTGAAAAGACCTTGGCTCCCTTTAACTGATCGAAAAGATCATCTATTCTTGGGAGTGGGTACTTATTCTTTATGGTGATCTTGTTCAACTCCCGATAGTCAATACATAGCCTCATGCTTCCGTCCTTTTTCTTTACAAAAAGCACTGGGGCTCCCCACGGGGATGCACTGGGGCGAATTTGCTTCTTGTCTAGTAATTTCTGCAGTTCCTCCTTTAGCTCTTTTAATTCGGCTGGAGCCATTCGGTATGGTGCCTTTGATATTGGCGCAGCACCAGGGACCAAATTGATTTCAAATTCTACTTCCCTATCTGGTATCTCTCCCGGTAGTTCTTCGGGGAAAACGTCTGGAAATTCTTGGACAATTGGAATATCCTCCAACTTTGGGACTTCTTCTTCTTTGATTTCATTGATCACTGCCAGATAAATTTCTTCTCCTCCTCTTATGGCTTTCCAGGCTTGTGAGGCAGATAACAGAGATTTTCTTTCTTTTGATTTTCCATGGAATAAAATCTCTTCTTCATGAGGAGTCTGGAGTCTTACATTTTTCTTTTGATAGTCTACCATGGCATGGTTTTTAGCTAATCATTCCATTCCAAGGATGATGTCAAACTCAACCATATTGAGTTGAATTAATTCCACTTCAAAAGTTTGATTGCTGATAAAAATTTTACAGTTTCGATACACTTTGTGTGTTTCAATTGTTTTGCTGGCAGGTGTTGCTACTCTTAACGGTTCACTAAGAATATCATGCTCAAGTTTAAGCTTTTTATCAAATCTTCTAGACACAAATGAATGTGTGGCACCACAATCAAACAAAGCATATGCAGGCATTTTATTGAGTAAGATGGTACCTGCCACCACTTCATTGGTGTTATCAGCTTCCTCTTGGGTTATTGCATAAACCCGATCATTAGTCTTGTTTTCATGTTGCTTGTTGGGCCCTGTCCCTTTGTCCTTGTTGTCAGGAAAATCTTTAATTCTATGACCCACCTTTCCGCACTTAAAACAAGCGTCTGTCTTCCGATAACATTCTCCAACATGTTTCTGTCGACATGTATCACACCACTTTCCTTCGGTGTTACCAGCACTGCCAGAATTTCCTTTGAAAGACCCACCTGGATAATTTGGTTTCTTAAACTTGGGACCATTCTGAGTAGATTGACTGCTCATCGGTCTTTTGTTCTTGTTTTCTTCCTCGCGTCGCTTGATATCAGTTTCTGCGCTCATTGCAGCGCCCATCAAATCCGCAAAGTTGTTTGGCTTGAATACTGCCAATGCCGACTGAATTCGACTGTTGAGTCCCTCTTGAATCGATGCATTTTTAACGTTTCATCCGACATGATCGTTGGGACATAGGTTCCCAGATCGTTGAACCGTGAAGTGTATTCCATCACTGACATGTCCGGAGCCTGTTTGAAGTTTTCGAATTCACCCAACTTCTGTAGTCGAAATTCAGCGGGATAGTATTGTTTCAAAATTCTCTCTTAATAATATGCCATGTGATCTCTTCCACTTCTGCCAAAGATGGCGACACAGTTTCCCACCGTTTCCTAGCTCGGTCTTCCAAAAACGGTGTTACAACCTCCACTCTCAGTTCTTCAGGTATTTCCAGTAAATGTGGTTGTGTTTCGACGTTCTTGAGCCAGTTGTGGCTGACTTCTGGGTCTGGGTTCCCATTGAAAGTTGGAACTCAATTCCTTCTGAGAGATTCGTAATGGTACTTAATCCCACGCGGTTGCGGTTCAGGTGGTGGTTGGATGGCATTAGCCAATGGGTTGACGAATCCTTGTAACGTTGCAGCTACGATAGTAGCTATTGCCATCATATCATCTTGACTGAGATTCACTCTGGGTGGTGGTAGATTTTCGTTTTGGTTGGCACCACGGGGGTTACGGTTGTTTCGGGGTGGTCTGCCTGCCATTTCCTAGGATAAAAATCGAAAGTAAAGCATCATAATCGGGATACACTAGGCTTTTGCCAAAATTTGACTTCGCCAAATTTTGTCTATCAAAATCCCAGTGGGATTATGAACCTGGCGGCTCTGATACAACTTAAATGTCACGCCCCAAGTCCGAAGCGTCGGTGACATCCGGCATTGTTTAACAATTACATTGAAAAACAATAAAGCCTCGTATCAAATCAAACCAGTCTTTTTCATAAATAGAGTATTGTCTTACAATGACAAAAGAATAAACTTTTACATCAGAGTTGCAGAAGCTAAACAAAAGAAAAGGAGTACAATTCTCGATTTGCTGATCTCGAAATCTGATCACCATCCCCAGAACGCTTCTTGCTCTTCCTCATCCAGTTGCTCCTCATTTTTATCTGAAATTTGTAAGGGGTGAGTGTTTTGGGAAACACTCAGCAAGTGGGGGTCGATCGATTCCAAAGATACATATAGAACTTAGTTTTCTTAAAACGTTCTTTTAACAGACTTTCAAAACTTAATATTCTTAGCTTATCAGGACAGAGACAAATTGAATAAATGACAGAATTCATCAGATGATTCAGAACAATTCGGAAACCGATTTCTCAATTCAGAACAGACAGAACACTGTTACTCATCTCATTTCCATGGTCAAATTGTCCCCAATATGTTAGTCCTCTAAGGGGTGAGGGCAGAACATGGTTTTATACCCACCAATGTGGGCCAGAACAGAACATGATTTTATACTCACCAATGGGGGCCAGAACAGAATTACAATTCTCGTCCCATTTCAAATCAATTCGTAACAGTGTAAACAGAATTCAGAAGTAACAGACAGAACTTTTCAGATATTCAGATTTCAGAGTTTTCAAACTGACACAGCAGAATCAAGAAATTCGAAGCACAGACGAGAACACATAATCGATCGAAATTTTAAAATAAAACATGCTGATTTTTCGAAAATAAGGACGCACCAACATGTATGTCATGTTATTGATATCAAGGTTTAAAAATACAAACGAAGTACATAACAAAAGCCCACTTACCGAATTTGCAGATTTTTGGTACGAATTTCCTCTCGGAAATTGGGCAGTATTTCGACGTAAACTTTTTGAAGATTACGTCTTCAAACCAGCAGCACTTTGACGTAGAATTGTAGCACTTGAACCGCACGAACAAAGCTTCCTCCTTGTTGAATTGGCCGAGAACTCTTGTGGTGGGGGAGAGCCGAAATTTGAGTGCTTTTGTGGTATACTTTTCCATCAGCCCTCATGCTCTATTTATTGGTGAATTTGTGACCTTCATCCTCCACTAGATTCACGCCAACTTGGGCTCCAAGTAGCTTTCAATGTGGTCAAGCTCCATCTCAAGCACCAAGAGTCACTTCCTGCATCATTAATGTGTCCTGGTCTCCTAGCTCCTCCTTTGGCTCCTTCATGGATTATTTCAATGGTCATTTCTTGCACCATTAACTTGTCCAAACCTTTAGTTCCTCCCTTAGCTCCTTCATGGGTTAACTCAAAGGTTATTTCTTGCATACTTAATTTGTCCAAGCCTTTAGCTCATCTTTTAGCTCCCTTTTTGGTCTTGTTAGGACAAGCTTGGTTGAGCTGCTTTGAGCTGAAATATCGAGTCCTTGAGCTGGGGTTTTACTCCTCTCGTGACAATACTTTGATGGATATGGTTACTTGCAGCTCGGCTTCCGGTTGAGCTCATTCCCGAGCTTTGAAGTTACTTCCATGAGTTACTAGCTGAAAATCTAAGTTCATATTTAAGTTTTATAATTAGAATGAAAGTATTTTGATCTTAGATTAAGCTAAGTTTTAAGCTCGTATATTTCTTACCTTGTTTACTTGGGATCGTAAAATCTCGGGTTCTCACATACTTATTTGGCGTTGAGGGATTCGTTGGATCTCGTTTGGGGCCGCCGCTGCAACATAATAACAAAAGTTCAAGCACTTAATTTTCATACTTAGACATAATGATCGTGCTCACCACCCAAAATGGCAATTTTCTTATGACGTTCTAAATCACTCGGGACTTGACCTCCTTTAATCATTATACTAAGCCATGACACCAACTCCCGGAACAAATCCTATCATGATGTGTGAACATTTCCCAAAACATAGAAGACATGAGCCTAAAATAGTGTTTTAAAAAGTCATATACGAGCGCCTAGGCGCTGGAGAGTGCAGCACTGCGGCACTTCCTAGCGCCGCAGCGCTAGCAATGCCGCAGGCCAAGCACTGCGGCGGCACAAGGACGAGCGCCTAGGCGCTGGACAGTGTTGCACTGCGGCACTGCCTAGCGCCTAGGCGCTAGCAATGCCGCAGGCCAAGTGCTGCGGCACCACAAGGGCAGCTCCGCGGCGCTTGGCTTGCACAGAACGGGCGCTGCGGCGCTCCCTGGCGAGCGCTGCGGCGCTAATCCTGCGCACAACCAACCCAAAAATGACACATTTTGATGCAATTTTAAAAGTCACACTTAAACGACTCGAACCGATTCAACGAGACTCATCTTAGGACGCTATGACAAGGATTCAACTCAAACAAATGTCCCCAAAACAACAACGCACAACAACTACGCAACATAATCCTTAAACATGAATTTTGACACCAAAATACTTTCTACGACTTCTAATATAACCAAGTGCCTATCGACCCGAGACGAAACACCAAACATCAACCCTACATCATACTCTCCATGCTTACACGCAGCAGCAGTCACCCAACGTTCCCAACGAAGCCTGCAACAAACAAACTTCAAGAATACATCATAACAAAATTTTCCAGAAAACGCAGTTGGAGCAGTCCCACGAAAAACACCATAACTCAATCAATTTTTATTCAAATATTTCGAGTTTACTGTCAAATCGAAGGTATCAAAAAGTTCTACGTTTTATATGTTGAAAGTTTTTCCAAAAAGTCGACCAAAAAGTCGCAATATTTAATTTGACAGCAAAATTCGAGTTTTAGATCTAAAAATTATTTCAAAACCTTTCCAACCATGTTTGCTCAAACTTCTTCATAACATCCACATGTTTTTCATACAATAAACATAAAAATTATACTATGACAAGATCGATGCAGAAACGAAAGAATATACGTGCCTTTTGATATGAAAAAACTCACGATACGGCGATACCGAAGCGGAGACGGAGCGAGGCTTGATCCGGGACGATGGTGGCTCGATTTTCTTGCAACAGAAACGACGAAAAAAAACTCGTTGGAAATTATAGAGGGAAGGGGCAGTTGCTCTCTAGGCTAAGAACCCTAATATTTTCTCCTTTCAAAATATTAAGAATCTGAAAATAGAGTATGTGTGCGTGATAAAATGTGTGTGTGTGTTCTCGATGTGTGTGTATGTGTGTTTAGCTAAATTAGGGGATTAAAATATTGCTTAATTTGTGATTAGTAACTAATTTAAAATATTAACTCTCCCCTAATTAATATAAAAAAAAATCTATACATTTAAAATAAAGTGTACACTTGCTAAACTTTAAAAGTTTTAAAATTCTAAAATCACTCAATTAATAATTTAGCTTTAAAATGCTAAACTAAATAAATTATCTAAAATGCCCCATCCTCAACTAAAAAAAAATAAAATACCACATTTAAAATTGCCAAAATCGTCATCGGTCTCCTTTCCTCAATCCCGCATCGAGTAATAGCCTGAAACAAGAAACTCGAGAAAAATTAAAAATTTTCTTAAAAGAATAATCAAACTTCAATTTCGATGACGCAATCCGTACATCCCAAAAGTAGTTGCATTAATAGATCTAAAAATAAAGTTTGACAAAAGTATTTGTTTGAAATCTTATAACCAGTAGCGTGAAATCAGAGTATTTGACATTTCAAAAAAACTTAAAAACTTGGGCGGTCTTCGGGTCTAGCCTCCTGCTCAGTCCAAGCCAGCTCCTTGGTCCCCACTCTCCTCGAAATCATCCTCCTCTGCATCGATCAAGTCTAGTGAGTCTAAAAACTCAACACGTATAAACTGGAAGCAACAAGTAATACGTAATAAAAATCACGAGCAACTTTAAAATAGGAAGTACATACTGAAACTTGAACTTGCGTATCAAAAGCTCGAACATACGTACATACATACATAGACGTGTCATTATCATAAAACTTTTCTTAAACATGCTTGCATACTTGAACATACATAACTTCATCATTTTGCGTAGAGGCATGTTTCAAATCAAGTGACCCCATAACATAAATCGCCTGATCAGAATAAATCACAGTACTGGGCTGACAGGGACGAATCTACTGTCACATACATGAGATCCCCTTTCATGCTTTAACGGGTGGATTGGTCCCCGTTCATGCTTTAACGCTTTTCAATCCTGATCTAAACTCGTTCATGATTTAAAGGGGTGGATTGGACCCTGGTCATGCTTAACGCTTTCAAATCCCATACATAAATTGGGTCACAAGAAATTTAGCATATCTCAAAACTTAAAAGTATTTTCTTTGCACGTCTATTTTCTTTGCACGTCAAACATACTTACTTGACGTTGAGGGATTCGTTGGATCTCGCTGGGCCGCTGCTGCACCATACTAACAAGAGTTCAAGCACTTAATTTCCATACTTAGACATAATGATCGTGCTCACCACCCAAAAATGAAAATTTTCTTATGACGTTCTAAATCAATCGGGACTTGAACTCCTTTAATCATTGTATTAAGCCATGACATCAACTCCCAGAAGAAATCCTAACATGATGTGTGAAAATTTCCCAAAGCATAGAAGTCATGAGCCTAAAATAGTGTTTTAAAAAGTCATGGACGAGCGCCTTGGCGCTGGACAGTGCTGCGCTGTGGCACTGCCTAGCGCCTAGGCGCTAGGTACTAGCACCGCGGCGCTAGCATTTCCGTAGGCCAAACGCTGCGGCGCCACAAAGGCAGCGCTGCGGCGCTTGGCTTGCGCAGAACAGGCGCTGCGGCGCTCCCTGGCGAGCGCTGCGGCGCTAATCCTGCGCACAACCAACTTGAAAAGGACACATTTTGATGCAATTTAAAAGTCACACTTAAACGACTTGAACCAATGTAACGAGACTCATCTTAGGATGCTATGACATGGATTCAACTCAAACAAATGTCCCCAAAACAACGACGCACAACAACTACGCAACATAATCCGTAAACATGAATTTTGACACCAAAATACTTTCTACGACTTCTAATGTAACCAAGTGCCTATCGACCCGAGACGAAACACCAAACATCAACCCCACATCATACTCACCATGCTTAAATGCAGCAGCAGTCACCCAACGTTCCCAACGAAGCCTGCAACAATTAAACTTCAAGAATACATCAATAACAAAATTTTCCAGAAAATGCAGTTTGAGCAGTCCCACGAAAAACACTATAACTCACTCAATATTTATCCAAATATTTTGAGTTTACTTTCAAATCGAAGGTATCGAAAATTTCTACGTTTTATATGTTGAAAGTTTTTCCAAAAAGTCGACCAACAAGTCGCAGTATTTAATTTGACAGCAAAATTCGAGTTTTAGATATAAAATTATTTCAAAATCGATCCAACCATGTTTGCTCAAACTTCTTCATAACATCCACATGTTTTTCATACAATAAACATAAAAATCAATACTATGACAAGATCGATGCAGAAACAAAAGAATATACGTGCCTTATGATGTTAAAGTTTACCGAACCGACGATACCGAAGCAGAGATGGAGCTAGGATTGATCCGGGATGATTGTGGCTCGATTTTTTGCAAATAAAAATCACGAAATTGCTGGAAATGATGAATGGAATGGGGCGGCTGCTCTCCCTCTCCAAGAACCCTAATATTTTCTTTAACAAGAAATGGAGAGAAGAATGAAACGTGTATGTGAGTGGGTTGTGTGAAATGGCCTAGATGTGTGTGTGTGTGTGATTGTGGGTGTGTGCGTGAGTTTGGGTAGTGGGGAGGGGATTAGGGATGTTAATTAGGAAAATAAATTGCTTAATTAGTAATTAAAAACTAATTAAAATGCTAATCCACCTCTAACTTTAACAAAATCCTAAATTTAAAATAAAGTACACATGTAATAAATCTTTAAAAGTTTTAAAATTCTAAAATCACTAAATAAATAATCAATCTTTAAAATGCTAAAACTTAATAAATTATTTAAAATGCTCCATCCTTAACTTAAATTAATATACCACATTTAAAAATTGCCAAATTCGTCACCGGTCTCTTTTTTCCTCGATCTCGCCTCGAATAATCGCTTGAAGCATGAAACTCAAGAAAATATTTTAACGTGCATCACATAAACATAAATAATTTAAAATAATGCATTTAAATAATTCATGCCCCACTAAGACTCATTTTAAAATTAAATAAATGCTTTAACAATTAAATAAATGCATGGGTTAAACGTGTACTATTTTGGGCTCTACAGTTTCTCCCCTACTTATATAAATTTCGTCCTTGAAATTATATCTTACCAAACAACTCCAGGTAGCGAAACCTCATATCTGCCTTGGCCTCCCAAGTGGCTTCCTCTATTGATTGATTTAGCCACCGAACTTTGACCAGCTTGGTCACCTTGTTTCGAAGTCTACGCTCCTGTCTGTCTAGGATTTGGACCGGTCTCTCCTCGTATGATAGATCTGGAGCAAGCTGCAACGGCTCATAGCTCAAAACATGCGAAGGATTAGCTAGATACTTCCTCAACATCGAGACATGGAACACATTGTGTACCCCGGCCAGATTCGGCGAAAGGGCAATACGATAAACTAGTGTCCCAACTCTGTCAAGAATCTCAAACGGCCCAATAAACCTCGGACTCAGCTTGCCTCTTTTCTCAAATCTCATAACACCCTTCATAGGAGCTATCTTTACGAAAACGTGATCACCTACGGCAAACTCTAGATCTCTCCTCCTCTTATCAGCATAGCTCTTTTGACGACTCTGGGCGGTCTTCATTCTGGCTCGAATCTTGACCACCACATCTGCAGTCTGCTGAACAATCTCTGGACCCAGTTCTGCTCTTTCACCGACTTCATCCCAATTAATCGGCGATCTGCACTTCCTCCCATACAATGCCTCGTAGGGAGCCATACTTAAAGATGATTGAAAATTGTTGTTGTAGGTAAACTCCACTAGAGGTAGCTTAGATTCCCAAGTCCCCTGGAAATCGATCATACAGGCTCGCAATAGATCCTCCAAAATCTGAATCACTCGCTCAGGTTGGCCGTCTGTCTGCGGGTGAAAAGCTGTACTGAAGAGCAACTTCGTCCCCATGGTTGCATGTAAGCTCTTCTAGAAGGACGATGTAAACCTCGGGTCCCTGTCGGACACAATGGAAACTGGGATCCCATGCAATCGAGCTATCTCCCTGATATAAAGCTTCGCATACTGCGTCATGGAGAAAGTTGTCTTCATTGGCAAGAAATGCGCTAACTTAGTGAGTCGATCGACTATGACCCAAATGGCATTGGATCCTCTAACTGATCTCGGCAAGCCATCAACGAAGTCCATGGTGATATTCTCCCATTTTCACTTGGGGATAGGGAGTGGCTTAAGCATTCCTGCTGGCCTCTGATGCTCTGCCTTCACCTGTTGACAAGTGAGGCATTCAGACACAAATCTGCGGATGTCTCCCTTTATACCTAGCCACCAATACAAGATCTACAAGTCTTTGTACATCTTGGTGCCTCCTGGATGAATGGAATACGGAGATGCATGTGCTTCTGTTAGAATATCCTCTTTGATCGAATCAACACTAGGCACCAACATTCTACCTCTGTATCTCACAATACCATCAGACACTGTGTAGAGTACACTGCCCTTGACCTCATCTTTCAGCCTCCATTTCTGCAACTGCTCATCTGAAGGCTGTCCTCTACGGATTCGGTCTAGCAAATCAGACTTGACTGTCAGACTAGATTGTCTGGGAGCTCTGCCCTTGGAATAAACCTCTAACCCGAACCTCTGAATCTCAGACTGAAGAGGTCTCTGCACTGACAACTGTGCTACAACTACCACTTTTCTACTCAAGGCGTCTGGGACAACATTAGCTTTTTCCGGATGGTAGCTAATTTCGCAATCGTAGTCTTTTACTAATTCCAACCATCGTCTCTGTCTCATATTCAATTCTTTCCGCGTGAAGAAATACTTGAGACTCTTGTGATCAGTAAATATCTGGCATTTCTCGTCGTACAAATAGTGTCTCCAAATCTTCAACGCAAAGACAACAGCAGCTAATTCTAAATCATGAGTCAGATAATTCTTCTCATGCACCTTCAACTGTCTGGAAGCATAAGCTATCACCCGACCATGCTGCATCAACACTGCGCCTAACCCGAGCTTAGATGCATCGGTGTATAGCACAAAATCTCCTTGGCCGGACGACATTGCTAACACTGGCGCTGAAATAAGAGCTTGCTTCAATGTATCGAAGCTCTTCTGGCACTCGCCACTCCACATGAACTTAGCATTCTTCTTGGTCAGTGAAGTGAGCGGCACTGCTATCGACGAAAACCCCTGAATAAACTTACGGTAGTAACCGGCTAAACCCAGAAAGCTCCGGATCTTTGATGCATTCTTTGGCTCAACCCATTCCTGGACTTCTGCTACCTTAGCTGGATCCACTTCAATACCACCACTAGATATTATATGGCCCAAAAATGCTACTTTCTCCAACCAAAATTCACACTTACTGAATTTCACGAATAACTTACGACTCTTCAAAACCTGTAAAACTGTACTCAAGTGCTGACTGTGTTCTTCATGGCTCTTGGAGTATATAAGGATGTCGTCAATGAATACTATGACGAATTGATCAAGGTAAGGCTGAAATACTCGGTTAATGAGGTCCATGAAAATTGCTGGAGCATTCGTCAGTCCAAACGGCATCACTAAGAACTCGTAATGCCCATACCTGGTCCTGAAGGTTGTCTTGTGCACATCTGCGTCTTTCACCTTCAGCTGGTGATACCCTGATCGAAGATCTATATTAGAGAACACTGTAGCCCCCTGCAACTGATTGAACAAGTCTTCGATTATAGGAAGTGGGTATTTATTCTTGATCGTCACTTTGTTCAACTCTCGGTAATCGATGCACAGTCTCATGCTCCCATCTTTCTTTTTCACAAAAAGCACTTGTGCGCCCCATGGTGAGAAACTAGGGCGGATGAATTCCTTGTCCACAAGCTGCTGAATCTGCTGTTTGAGTTCTAGCATCTCAGCTGGAGCTAAACGGTACGGTGCCTTGGAGATTGGCACTGTGCCTGGCATAAGGTCAATAGCAAATTCCACCTCTTTCTCTGGTGGAAGGCCTGTGACGTCATCTGAAAAGACGTCAGGAAAATCTCTGACCACTGGTACTTCAGTTATAGACGGGGTGGGGATGTCAGGTGTGGAAATAACGCTGGCCAAGAAAGCCTGACAACCCTTGTGCATAAGTCTCCGCGCTTGCATGCAAGAGATCACGCGAGGAAAACTTCTCCATCTGGCTGGTTCAAAAAGAAACTGCTCCATACCCAACGGTCTAACCAATACCGACCTTTTCTGAAAATCAATCAGGACTCGGTTCTTCGTCAGCCAATCCATACCCAAAATAATATCGAATTCTTGCATCGGCAACACAATCAAATCTGCATACACTAGGTGGCCTTGCAATTCGAGATCAATGTCCCTGACCACGCTAGTAGCTGACAACTCTTCCCCTAATGGAACTGTCACGGAATAATTAACGTCAAGGCCGATGGTCTTGCTATACAAGTGGTTAGCAAACGTCTTCAAGATGAATGAATGAGTGGCCCCGGAATCTATCAAGGCCGTAGTAGCTAATCTCTTAATGAAAATATTTCCTGAGAGACGTTAGCACAACACAAAACTTATATCCCCAAAATTCTACATCAACCTCGAGCATCGTAGAAATTAATATCTCAAGTGACTCAAAAATATTACTAGCACCCTAATAATCCCAAATAAAATTTCAACATGAAAGGCGAAATAATAATGAGCTTAGGTAGAAAGTTTACCGGTCAGTAATGTCGTGTCTGGGTTCACCTCCTGCGCATGCATGGCGAACACTCTGCCCTGGGTTGGCTGCCTACACTGTAGGCACTCCTTCAACATGTGTTCCCTTGCTCCGCACTTGAAACATTTGCCCGACCCATACGAACACTGTCTCGGGTGCTGGCGGTTGCACTTTGGGCACACCGGGTGCTCTCCCGGCCTATGTGGTGTCTTCTGCTGTGGCATAGGACCCTTGTCCTTTGGCGGTCCCTAGTAAGGCTTCTTTCCTGGCTGCCCCTGGAACGGCCTCTTAAACAGAGGTCCCTGCTGCTGCTGCTGTGGAGCCTGATAGGGCCTCTTGCCCTACTTGTCCACCTCAATATCCCTTCGATCCTGCTCCGCCGCTAAAGCTCTAGACATGGCAACTGCGTTAGTAGTAGGACCAGCTACTCGGACATCTCGGCGCAAGATCGGCCGCAACCCATCAACAAAATTTCTTAACTTACCCTGGGCATCATTAGCTATCAGGGGCACAAAGTGACACCCCCTCTAAAACTTCCTGACAAACTCTGCAACACTACCGTCTCCTTGTCGCATTGTCATGAATTCTCTGGTCAGTCTGGATCGTACTTCTTCAGTGAAGTACTTGGAGTAGAATACCTCCTTAAAGCCATCCCAAGAAAGGGTCTGCAAGTTCGCTGCCATGAACGAGCTCTCCCACCACAGTCTGGTGTCTCCGATCAGTAGAAATGTGGCACACCTGACCCTATCTGCATCTTACAACTCCATAAAGGCGAAAATCACCTCGATAGATTTAATCCATCCCTCGGCTATCACTGGGTCAGTAGTCCCCGAAAACTCCTTTGGGTTCATCCTCCTGAACCTCTCATATACCGCCTCTGGTCTGGGCCTAGCCCCCGCATCGACTGCAGACTGGTTCCCCCAAACTGTGCGAAGAACTGAGTCATTCCTGAAAGCATCTGTGGCTGCAAATCTGGCGGTGGAGGAGGAGGAGCGTCTCTCCCCTCCTCTCGAGCCTCTCTATCCTCATCCCCTACTTCCCGGTTAATTATGCGTCTAGGAGGCATACTGTTCCAACAATTACCCAACACGTAAACCCTATATGCATGAACATAATATCAACAGTATAAGATGCACGTAAATCGAACTTAAAACATGGACATGCTGAAATCATGACTTAATGCTTAGTCCATAACATAACTCAAAACTTAAAACTTACAGACTTGAGGTGTGACTTCGTGAGCTTCTTGCGACTAGCAGTAGGCATAACCCTTTACAAGAACACCGCTCTGATACCAACTGTAACGTACCGTATTTTTTACCTCTTAAAATTTGCGGAAAAATTAAAAATTTTCTTAAAAGAGTAATCAAACTTCAATTTCGAAAACGTAATCCGTACATCCCAAAAGTAGTTGCAACAAAAGATCTAAAAATAAAGTTTGACAAAAGTATTTGTTTGAAATCTCATAACCAGTAGCGTGAAATCAGAGTATTTGACATTTCATAAAAACTTAAAAACTTGGGCGGTCCTCGGGTCCAGCCCCCTGCTCAGTCCAAACCAGCTCCTTAGTCCCCACCCCTAGTCTCCTCGAAATCATCCTCACCTGCATCGATTAAGTCTAGTGAAACTAAAGACTCAACACATATAAACTAGAAGTAACAAGTAATACGTAATAAAAATCACGAGCAACTTTAAAATAGGAAGTACATACTGAAACTTGAACTTGCGTATCAAAAGCTCGAACATACGTACATGCATACATAGATGTGCCATTGTCATAAAACTTTTCTTAAACATGCTTGCATACTTAAACATACATAACTTCATCATTTTGCGTAGAGGCATGTTTCAAAACAAATGACCCATAACATAAATCGCCAGATCATACTAAACCACAGTACTGGGCTGACAGGGACGAATTTACTGCCACATACATGAGATCCCCGTTCATGCTTTAACGGGTGGATTGGTCCCCATTCATGCTTTAACACTTTCCAATCCTGATCTAAACCCGTTCATGATTTAACGGGGTGGATTGGTCCCTGGTCATGCTTTACCGCTTTCCAATCCCATACATAAATTGGGTCACAAGACATTTAGCATACCTCAAAATTTAAAAGTATTTTCTTTGCACGTCAAACATACTTACTTGGCGTTGAGAGATTCATTGGATCTCGCTTGGGGCCGCTGCTGCAACATACTAACAAGAGTTCAAGCACTTAATTTCCATACTTAGACATAATGATCGTGCTCACCACCCAAAAATGGCAATTTTCTTATGACGTTTTAAATCACTCGGGACTTGACCTCCTTTAATTGTTGTACTAAGCCATAACATCAACTACCGGAACAAATCCTAACATGATGTGTGAACATTTCTCAAAACATAGAAGACATGAGCCTAAAATAGTGTTTTAAAAAGTCATGGATGAGCGCCTAGGTGCTGGACAGTGCTGAGCACTGTCCAGCACCTAGGCGCTAGCATTGCCGTAGGCCAAGCACTGCGGCGCCACAAGGGCAGCGCTGCGGCCATTGGCTTGCGCAGAACGGGCGCTGCGGCGCTCCCTGGCGAGCGCTGCGGCGGTATTCCTGCGCACAACCAACCCAAAAATGACACCTTTTGATGCAATTTTAAAAGTCATAATTAAACGACTCGAACCGATGTAACGAGACTCATCTTAGGACGCTATGACATGGATTCAACTCAGACAAATGTCCCCAAAACAACGACGCACAACAACTACGCAACAAAGTCCGTAAACATGAATTTTGACACCAAAATACTTTCTACGACTTCTAATGTAACCAAGTACCTATCGACCCGAGACGAAACACCAAACCTCCACCCCACATCATACTCACCATGCATAAACGCAGCAGCAGTCACCCAATGTTGCCAACGAAGCCTGCAACAATTAAACTTCAAGAATACATCAATAAAAAAATTTCCAGAAAACGCAGTTTGAGCAGTCCCACGAAAAGCACCATAACTCACTTAATTTTTATCCAAATATTTCGTGTTTACTGTCAAATCGAAGGTATCAAAAAGTTCTACGTTTTATATGTTGAAAGTTTTTCCAAAAAATCGACCGAAAAGTCGCAGTATTTAATTTGACAGCAAAATTCGAGTTTTAGATCTAAAAATTATTTCAAAACCTTTCCAACCATGTTTGCTCAAACTTCTTCATAACATCCACATGTTTTTCATACAATAAACATAAAAATTATACTATGACAAGATCGAAGCAGAAACGAAAGAATATACGTGCCTTTTGATATGAAAAAACTCACGATACGGCGATACCGAAGCGGAGACGGAGCGAGGCTTGATCCGGGACGATGGTGGCTCGATTTTCTTGCAACAGAAACGACGAAAAAAAACTCCCTGGAAATTATAGAGGGAAGGGGCGGCTGCTCTCTAGGCTAAGAACCCTAATATTTTCTCCTCTCAAAATATTTAGAATCTGAAAATAGAGTATGTGTGTGATAAAGCGTGTGTGTGTGTACTCGGTGTGTGTGTGTCTGTGTTTAGCTAAATTAGGGGATTATAGTATTGCTTAATTAGTGATTAGTAAATAATTTAAAAATATTAACTCTCCCCTAATTAATATAAAAAAAATCTATAAATTTAAAATAAAGTGCACACTTGCTAAACCTTAAAAGTTTTAAAATTCTAAAATCACTCAATTAATAATTTAGCTTTAAAATGCTAAACTAAATAAATTATCTAAAATGCCCCATCCTCAACTTAAAAAAATAAAATACCACATTTAAAATTCCCAAAATCGTCACCGGTCTCCTTTCCTCAATTCTGCATCGAGCAATCGCCTGAAACATGAAACTCGAGAAAACATTTTAACGTGCATCACATAAACATAAATAATTTAAAATAATGCAATTTAATAAATCACGCAACACTAAAATCATTTTAAATTTATATAAATGATTTAACAATTAAATAAATGTATGGGTTTTACGTCAACTGATTTTGGGCTCTACAGTTCCTCCCCCACTTATATAAATTTTGTCCTCGAAATTAAATCTTACCAAATAACTTTGGGTAGCGGATTCTCATTTCCGCTTCTGCCTCCCAAGTGGCCTATTCCACCGATTGGTTTAGCCACCGGACTTTGACCAACTTGGTCACTTTGTTCCAAAGTCTCCGCTCCAGTCTGTCTAGGATTTGAGTGGGTCTTTCCTCATATGACAGGTCTGGAGCAAGCTGCAACGGCTCATAGCTCAAAACATGCGAAGGATTAGCTAGATACTTCCTCAACATCGAGACGTGGAACACATTGTGTACCCCGGCCAGATTCGGCGGAAAAGCAACACGATAAGCTAGTGTCCCAACTATGTCAAGAATCTCAAATGGTCCAATAAACTTCGGACTCAGCTTGCCTCTTTTCCCAAATCTCATAACACCCTTCATAGGTACTATCTTCACAAAAACGTGATCACCTACGACAAACTCTAGATCCCTTCTCCTCTTATCAGCATAGCTCTTTTGACGACCCTATGCGTTCTTCATCCTGTCTCGGATCTTGGCCACCACATCTGCAGTCTGTTGAACAATCTCTGGACCAAGTTTTGCTCTTTCACCGACTTCATCCCAATGAATCGATGATATGCACTTCCTTCCATACAATGCCTCGTAGGGTGCCATACCTATAGATGCTTGAAAACTGTTGTTATAGGTAAACTTAACTAGAGGTAGCTTTGATTCCCAAGTCCCCTTGAAATCGATCATACAGGCTCGCAATAAATCCTCCAAAATTTGAATAACTCGCTCAGACTGGCCATCTGTCTGCGGGTGAAAAGCTGTACTGAAAAGCAACTTAGTCCCCATGGCTGCATGCAAACTCTTTCAAAAGGACGATGTAAACCTCGGATACCTGTCGGACACAATGGAAACTGGGATTCCGTGCAAGCGAACTATCTCCCTGATATAGAGCTCCGCATACTACGTCATAAAGAAAGTCGTCTTCACTGGCAAAAAGTGCGCTGACTTTGTAAGTCGATCCACTATAACCCAAATAGCATTGGATCCTGTGACTGACCTCAGCAACCCAACAACGAAGCCCATGGTGATATTCTACCATTTCCACTCGAGAATAGGGAGTGACTTAAGCATTCCTGCTAGTCTCTAATGATCTTCCTTCACCTGTTGACAAGTGAGGCATTTAGACACAAATCGACGGGTATCTCGCTTCATACCTGACCACCAGTACAGAATCTGCAAATCTTTGTACATCTTGGTACCTCCCGGATGGATGGAATACGGAGATGCATGTGCCTCTGACAGGATATCTTCCCTGATGGAGTCAACGTTAGGCACCCACATTCTACCTCTGTATCTCACAATACCATCA